>NC_143018.1:94521503-94826503 GCF_055824585.1 Amblyomma mixtum | reverse complement strand
GCTGCATAGCGCGCTGGATTTCATCACGGATGACGTCCCCTGTAGAAGGTATGCTTGCCGACGGAGCATCCAAGCGGAGGTGTCACAGTTCATTGCGGACAATGCTCCATACAAGCTTTCGCAGTGCCTCATGCCCGAGGCCTGGCAAGGACGCGAAGTAGTGAGTGGCCGCTACATTTGCCTGAGCAAACAGCTGCTCCTTCACCCCACGCATAAGGTGCCGTACCTTTGTAGCTTCGGGCACGGCAGGGTCGGCCCGATTGAAGAGGCGTGTCATGTCCTCTATAAACATGGCCATGCTCTCATTGGACTGCTGTTACCTGGAGCGAAGGGCAATTTCAGCATTTTCTTCCATTCGCTAGAGCTGAATGTGGCGAGCAATTCACTGCGAAAAGCTGCCCAGTTGGAGAAGGACGCCTCGAGGTTCTCAAACCAAGTTTTTGCCAAGTTGAGCAGTGCGAAATACACATTCATCAGCTTCCGCTCGTCGTCCCACTGGTTGAGTGCAGCCACACAGTCAAAACTGGCCAACCAATCTTCTACATCCCCGAACCGGTCGCCGTGGAAGGATAGTGGCGACCGAGGTGCGAGAAGGACGAACGGCGGAGCGCTGCCAAAGCACTGACCAGCCTGGCTGCCAGTGGTGGACGTCATAGCTCTCACAAGCCTTGTCAGTGGCTAAAACTCAGGTTGCAGGCCACACAGGCGACAGCTCGCTTTGTGGACGGGTGTGGCCTCCACGCGTCGGGGAGAAGCATCACGGCTGTCATCGGGGTCAGCGTACATGGGATGGTACCCAGCACTGCTCCACCAAATGTCACCGACAAAGGCAGCAGGAAGCGGGAAGCACCGCGTTTTTCTAGAACGAGGCTCGCCGAACCGCCGAGCTCATGCAGGACAAAGGCGACGCTCGACCATGCGCTGGGAGACAAGGTTCGTCCACCAGGTGGCACCAGCAGAGTGTGGCAATATTATGCTACAAAATATTTCCAGAGATGACTGCAGATTTATGCACAGAAGCAAGTACAATCATGAATTCCTGAAAATGTGGGCTGATAGAATATAAAAACCCAAGATAGTATTTTTAAGTACCCTAATTTGTTCTTGCACAACAAAAAGCTTGGCACCCAAAGTGCAACGTAGTAATTGCAACAGTTGCAATGAATACATGTAAACACCGTTTTCAGAAGATTCTTTTTCAACCAGTAGATGTGGCTCCTTTATACCATAATTACTCGCATAATGAACCCACTTTTTTTTTTAATTAGACTTCAATTTGGGGAGAGGAATCAAAAAGCGGGGAAAAAAAGGTTTCAACACATTTTTTTTGCATGTGGAAATTCCGCACGCTCGCCTCATCCCAGATGGCCGTCCATTGTAAGAGCAAGGCAAACACTTAAGCAGTAACTTCATAAAGATTTGTGTTTGTTTGTTTCTGCATGTGTGCGTGCATGTGTACGTGCCTATGGCAGCTCTGGCCAACCAGGTAAACTGCACAGCACTGCAGACCCTTGTCAAAACTTCATACAAAGCACAGCCAAGAAGAAGAAACTTGAGAACCAGGAAACCATGAAAACAAGTAACGGTGGAACATTTTGAACTTCACGCTGTTAGCTCATTAAACTTGCCATTCACAGCCATAGACAGAGTGCAGCAACTGCGATCTGTGCATTAGATTTTATTGACAATATCGCCCAGTTTGCTATGCGAGTAAATTTTTCCACAAGAGAGCATAAACAACTGCGAAAGCGCAGAATTCCACTGCCTTGTGAAAAAATTTGCGTCAGGTTCTTTTAAGATATCTGCAGTGGGCCACTAACCTGCCCATGCCACTCAGGAGCGAACAAAGCCTGTTTGCTGAACGGGCACCGTATGTTTGCGCACTGAAATGCATATCTCGTCTCTCCATCTCTTAATGCACACAACAAACAACTGCAGACAATTTTTGTTGGGTCCTTGAAGTTGTGTCTTTGTACTCTATGGTAAAGGGCCCGCATCAACCGACGACGAGCCTGCGCAGGGGCACCGCCAAGGCAAGTCTAATTCCAATTTTCCATCGCGAAAGAACGGGAAAAAGCTACTTGCACTCAGCAAGAAAGCACTTCTCCCGCGCTTACCGACCGATGACTACAAAATCGTCTGCCGACCACAAGGTTGGAATCTGAGGGACTTTGCGCCCGGACTACTACTCTTCTGCGCCTGCGAGGTGTCCAGGCTGCCGTATGATACGGTGAAGAATGAAGACATTATCAGAGTCAATACGGCCAACAACACCTTCACGCTATGCACGCCCGATCGTCAACGGGCGACTGCATACGCCAAGATTGAAAAACTGAACCTCCAAGGTAAAACCTACAACGTTACGTCGTACGTGGCGGCGCCCGAAGACTCGGTAAAAGGGGTCATTTACAACGCCTACGCGGGAGACTCGCCCGAAGCGGTTCGCCAAGGCTTCGGAAACAGAAACGAAGGAATAGAAGTTGTGGATGCCAGAAGGATCGGACAGTCCAGAACAATACAAATCACCTTTTTTGGAAAGAAGCTACCCAGCCAAGTAATCTATCAGTGCGGCGTCTTTCGGGTCCACCCCTTCAGGGAGCAACATGAAGTATGCTACAACTGCAGGAGGGTAGGACACCGGGCCGACGTCTGCTACAAACCTACAACGAACCTTTGCCGCCGCTGCGGAGAAAATCACTCGCCTCCACCTGAGGGAGAACAGCCAACCTGCCAACCCGTCTGCATCGTCTGCAACGGGGGCCACAACACAGGCAGCCGGAACTGCAAATTCCGGCTGATCACCAAGAACAAACAAGGAACGCCCCATGGCAACCAGGCACCCAAGCAAGGGGACAACGACTCATCACTCCACGGACACCAATCTAGGCCCAGGAAGAAGGAACAGGGTGCTACCGGAAAAGGAGGCAGCCACAGCCGGAACAACTCCAGCTCCTTCCCGCCCCTGGGGAACCCTGCAGGGAACGACAAGAGAAGCTCGAGCCGCGGACGCAGCGATAGCCGCTCCAATAAAAAGGTGAGCTGGCCAGCAGAGGCCTCCCAATCTATTGACGCTCGAGAGAAGGAGTTTCAGATCCAACTACAATCCCGAGACAGAGAAATTGCCAGCCTTAAAAAAGAGTTGGCTGACATTAAACGCCTGTTACAAGCGCATCAGGTACAGAATGCCACTGCGGCTAGAACGCCACCCACCGCGTCCCAGGCTTCGACCAATAATGCGATGGAAACGGACGCCATTTGCCACACTCCCTCCACCGCGTCCCAGTCTTCGGCCCATAACGCGACGGACACAGACGCCAGAATAGCAACTAAAAGACCGCTTCTTACAAAAGAAGGCGAGGAATCCAAAAGAAAGGCCGAGGCTTCGGAAGCCGACACCCCGCAGCCGTCGAAAGCGCCTACCAAACTCAGGGCAGACATCAATACTCTGTCAGAGAGAACTAGCGCTATATCAACAGAACAAGCAACCTTCCAAGGCCTCGTTACTACCAAATTTGCTGAGATAGATATGCGCTTTGCAACACTAGAGGGACAGGTATCCCAAATAGCCACCTGCATGCAGCAAATAATGGATAGGCTTACAACTATCGAGGCCCGCCTACCCCCCATCTTGGATCTGTCCACGACGCCACAACCATCTATAACCCAACATGGCACCACGCCAAAAATTTGAAATTTGGCAGTGGAACTGCAGAGGCTTCCGCCGCAAGCGGGCCCACTTGCAGCTCCACATCCAACAAGCACCGTCTGTTCCAACCCCAGACGTGATTGCATTGCAAGAAGCTAGCGGCAGGGCTACACTGCCAGGCTATAAAGCATATCTGCCACCTCATTATGATACTAGTAACGCAGCCGGCTCCTTCACAGCCACTCTGGTGCATAGAAATATCACCGCAATTCAACATTTTATAAATGATTCGGAAGAAGATTACACCCTACTTGAAATAGTACCAAGGCAAAAAGGAGACTCAAATCTCTTCATCCTTAATGTATACAACCCGCCCAGAAACAAAGGCAATGGACTCCCACACTTGTTGATAAACACAGTAAAGCTGGCTGCTAGGGCTCAACTAATAATTGTGGGAGACTTCAACGCTCAACACCCAGCATGGGGATATACCAAAGCAACTCCGAAAGGGAACCTGCTCTGGCAAATCATACAGTCACTAGGGCTCACAACGCTAAACAACCCTAACGACCACACACGCATGGGTAACAGTGTATGTGTAGACACATCTCCAGACTTATCCCTCTCTAAAAACGTCAAGGACGCAAAGTGGGTCAACACCGGGCAAAACCTTGGTAGTGATCACTTCATCCTTAGCATCACCTTCCCCACGACAAAACTTAAAAACAAAGCAAAAGAAATACGAACCACGGATTGGGATAAGTTCAGGCAACTTCGCGACAAAACAGCTCCAAAGGAGATCTCTAACCTTAGCGACTGGGTTATCTCCCTGAATGAGGATGTCAGCTCCACTAGCGTTGTGGTGCCAGTTGAGAAGGAGGAGCAGATTGCAGACTCAAAACTGTTACACCTGTGGCAGGCACAAAAAGGCCTCCAAAAACGCTGGAAGAAGCAAAAACACAACAAGCGACTACGCAAAAAGATCGCTGAAATCGAGAGGCGAATCGAGGAACATACACTTACTCTCCAAAAACAACAATGGAACCAAATATGTGAAAGCGTCAATGGGCAGCTCGGAAATAAGAAGACATGGCATCTTCTAAGACACCTGCTCGACCCAGAACAAACACGTCCCGTGCAACAAAGTCAACTGTACAGACTCATACATAAATATGAGGGTACAACTGAAGACCTAATCAAAGAGCTAGCAGAACGTTATCTAAACACGGATGATGGTACCACTCAACCAGACTACCGGGGGACTCCAAATCCAAATTTAGACGCAGACATCACAGACGCAGAGGTCTGGTACGCAATTGGAAAACTGCGGACAACATCTGCGGCGGGACCAGACAAAGTAACAAATAAGACTCTCAGGAACTTAGACGCAACGTCGATCACGGCGGTTACAGACCTTATGAACAAATACTGGCATGCAGGCAACATACCACCAGAGTGGAAACACGCGAAAATCACTTTTATTCCTAAAGCGGGTAAGAAACTCAGCACTGAGAATCTACGCCCAATTTCATTAACATCATGCCTAGGCAAACTCATGGAGCATGTCATCCTCAATAGGCTCCAAAACTATGCGGAGGACATGAACCTCCTACCTGAAACAATGTTAGGATTCAGGGCCCAACTATCTACCCAGGACATACTCTTGCAGCTTAACAAGGACATAATTGAAGCTGACGAGGGAACAGGAACGAAAGCAATATTGGGTTTAGACCTTGTTAAAGCTTTCGACAACGTCACCCACAAAGCCATTTTGACAAACTTGTCAGAAATCAACCCCGGAGAAAGGACGTACAACTACATCCGATCCTTCCTCACTAACAGAACAGCAGTGATAACGGTCGGAACAATAGAGTCTGCCCCAATCACACTAGGAAGTAAAGGAACGCCACAGGGCTCCGTCCTGTCCCCTTTCCTTTTTAACCTCTCCCTCATCAAAATTCCCCCCAAACTGGCACAAATACCAGACCTACATCACACGTTCTATGCAGATGACATCACACTTTGGGTAACCAAAGGATGCGAAGGCTACATAGAAGACACACTCCAAGCAGCAGTGGACATCATTGAGGCATGCGCATGGGAATCCGGCCTCACTTGTTCTGAGCAAAAATCTGAACTCTTCGTGATCCGTCGTAAACAAAGAGCTAGGCGTACCACGACATCCCCCCCGCAAATAAACGTCTATGTTAATGGACGATCTGTCAAAGAGGTACAGACCATGAGAATACTGGGGTTGTATTTACAAACGAATGGAAAGAATACTGACACACTCACTAAGCTAAAACGCACGGTAGAAGCGACGGCGCGATTAATCCGCCGCATAGCTAACCGCAGACAAGGGGTGAGGGAAAGAGATTTATGCCGACTAGTGCAGGCCTTTGCGCTAAGCAGGATACTCTATGCCACCCCTTATCTCAAATTTTCGAAAGCAGAAAAGGACAAATTGGATAGCATGATACGGCAGGCCTATAAGGCTGCGTTAGGACTCCCACTAAATGCCTCAACCGAAAGGCTTATGAGGTTATGAATACATAACACCTACAACGAACTGAAAGAAGCCCATTTAATGGCTCAAACAGCGCGATTAGCCAATTCCAGAACTGGCAGGAGTATTCTTACCAGGCTCGGAATTAACTTTCAACCTACGAATAACGATGCTAAAGTAGACTTACCCCGCGACTATAGGACGGCCCTACTAATCAAACCACTCCCCAAAAACATGCACCCCGTACACCATGAGGGTAGAAGACAAGCAAGAGCCAAAGCCTTACATAACAAATACAGACAGTGCGCTGGAACACTTTATGTAGATGCGGCAGAATACAAAAATACCAATGCCTTTGCAATTGTGGTTGTGAACGAGAATGGTGACCACATCGTCTCGGCGACAATCAAAACGAAATCCTCTGAAACGGCAGAAGAGGCGGCTATTGCCCTCGCCCTAGCGCATACCCAAGGGAGCATCATCTTCAGCGATTCCAAAATGGGTATCAATAATTTCGCTAAAGGGCGAATTACAAACATCTCCCTTAGAATCCTTAACGTAACCAAATTCTCACCAAATTATTCCCAATTGATATGGGTCCCAGCCCATTCGGGGAATCCGGGGAACGAGGCAGCCCACAATAAAGCCCGAGGTTTCGTCGACCGGGCAGTGGATGAGTCTGGCTCCTTGAATTTCACGAAGGACTCCATGATCACATATCATGATCTCACCAATCATTTTAAACTAGAGAGGAGAATTTTCCCCCCTCCAGACAAAAGACTTACTAAAGAACAAGAGGTTACGTGGCGTCGTCTACAGACGAGATCGATACGCACCCCATCACTCCTCGCGCACATTTATCCAGATCTTTACAACCCAAACTGCAAACACTGTGGCCAACGTGCTACCTACGATCACATCCTGTGGGACTGCAAAATAGAGCCACCTCCGGGTGATCTAGTTACAGCTCCTTCTCTCGAGCGGTGGGAGACCGTGCTGGCTAGCTCTGACCCCAGAACGCAAGTTTTGGCGGTGGAGTGGGCTGACAAAGTCGTCGAGGGCTATGTACTCTCGACCACTTAACGCGACCTCTTGCCAAGCTCTTCCCGGCGAATAAAATGTTTTACAATCTATGGTAAATAGATAAACAAACACACTTTCAAGCTTCCACCTTGCGTAAGATGCAACGTAAGATGCCGGAATCCCAAGAGAACAACAAAGTATCAACTGGAAATACAACATACGACAGTCGCCGCGGTGGCTCAGTGACTATGGTGCTCGGCTGCTGACCCAAAAGACGCGGGTTCGATCCCGGCCGCGGTGGCTAGAATTTCTTTGCAGGAGAAATTCTAGAGACCCGTGTACTGTGCGATGTCAGTGCACGTTAAAGAACCCCAGGTGGTCGAAATTTCCGGAGCCCTCCACTACGGCGTCTCTCATAGCCTTAGTCGCTTTGGGACGTTAAACCCCACAAAACCAAAACCAAACAACATAGGATACTCGACAAACTACTTCCTTAGGACCACACAAATGAGATTGCGCTGTCAGTATTGGATCGAAAATTATACCACACCGCAATGATGAACTGAAAATTTGATTGCCAACTCACCCGCACACAGTAGTTCCCTGCAGTCACGTTCTCAAACAGTACGGCCACGGAAGAGTTCTGGAAGGAAAAAAGGAAAGGGATTCGTTCATCAACCTCACTTCCAATTCCTTGCAAGCCATACATCAAGAAGCCAGTTTCAGAATGCCAAACCTCAGTTTTCACTTACACAGAAGGGCAGCATGGAACCAGGATTTACCTAACGCGCTACAGTCAGTTTTGTGAACTGCTGGGTTTAGTTAAATAAGATTTTCTTTCCTATTTACCTTTCATATTTATCTTCCAAAATTATATTTCGGAATGCACCCCGCAAAATCACCCGCAGTGTAAAGGCTGCAGACAGCATACATCTTGCGATCCTTGAAAAAAATGTTAGTCCAACTTCGAAACTACAGCAGCTGACAAATTTTTCAGACTGTGATAATTAAGACTAGTACAATATTTTGGACTTCACTGAAAAACCGTCATGCTCCTTAGGGAATGTGAACATATCAACAATCAATATTTCGAACCCTGTGAAATTAAAAAGACCTTTTCAGTCTAAAACAGACACCAGCAGGAGTCTGTGGAGTCCAAAAGTTCGATTTCTCGAACTTACATAGATGCAAGTGAACAGCGCTGCCACAAACGGCCGAGTATTCGTCGTTGTTGCCAACTTGAACTGAAATGGCTTCAATTCGACGACTGGCTTGGATGACCTTGCCAATTTCTCTACCTGACTGTTGCTGCAAAAGTTATTGGCAAGTTATTGGATTCATTCCTGCTGAGGTGGTTCGCAAAGAAGTGGGATCATGCCTAAAAAGCAGCCATGTCCGCTGCGGATGAAACGACATCACTAACCCTAGTAAAGAGGCGGGTTGTGGGGTCGGGGGAGTGGGGGCAATTGGAGGTGATCACTTCCATTCAATTCTCCCCCCGAGTTCCCTCTATCTGCCTTTACGAGCATCACACGGGAAACGAACTCTGGCAGCGAGGAGTGAGCTCTGCAGTGTGCAAGCGTGGAATTGGCTAACGGCATGATATGCAGGATGACCTGCAGTAGCATCACACATTCTGCTGTAATATCAGTGACATGATGTGTGGTGTGGAAGTGACGAAAGCGTGGCTCTGACTAAGTGACTCTGACTAGCTTCCAAAAAATAATTACTCATTGAGGTCCATCCAAGCATAGCCATTTGGCTGCAAAGTAAAGTGGTACAGCTTTCAGATAAAAATTAAGTCTTGGTCCGGGGTTTGAACACAGGACCACTGCTTCACCGGAAGAGTAGCTTTAATAACTGAGCTAACCGGGAAGCCTTGTATATAGTAGGGCGAGAGCGAACTGATCAATAACTTGGAAGTGGGAACAGTGCTGGCCCAATGTTTAGGGGAATCTGCCAAGGTGGAGTAGATTTGTAAAAAAAGACTAATCACTCATTAGCATCCACCCAAGCCCAGCTACATGGCTTGAAGGTTTCATCACCTTTCCTTTGTACCTTTGTGGCTGCAGTTGAGTGGATACTAATGAGCAACTACTCCCTTATTGCAGATCTGCAAATATTCAAATATATATCGAAACCCATTCTTGGATCCGCAACCTCCCTCCTGAACTCACTCTGCGGATATAGAAGGTTATGCTCCACCCAGTACAAAGAGCACCATCCTCTGACATGAAACATGCCTACTTCCAGCTAATAGGTGTAAAGGTGGCAATGCTCTCAGTTTTATCTAGCTCAGAAACGAACCAGCTTATCAGTTGGTGCACGAACCGAGAAGACACGTGGGTCTCGTCCTGCGCATATGCCCAGAACATCTTTGCCCAATGAGGTATTTCTGGACTCAAGTTTGCACAGTAGCTGCTCATAAAAATCATCACGGTGCGGCTGTTCAGTGTCTGCAGGAGGTCATGAACAGCCAGACAATATGCCTCATCGTCTCCTGTCACTGAGTCTCTTCCTTCTTTTGAGGCCACAAGTTGAGTCAACAAAAGCGTCGTCACTCGTTCTCTCTTCAACACATGGCAGCTGGCAGGTGCTGGTCTGCAATTCCACCAGTTGCAGGGTGAATTCACCTAAATGACATAGCCCCGGTAAATGCTACAGGTAGAAATACCAACCCACCTATGCGCCTGTCCCTTCGGCGCACCTTCACGATGCATGATGAATAACGCTGGTTTGGTTTCGTTAATGAGGTTTAACGTCCCAAAGCAACTCAGGCTATGAGGGACATGCTATTTCAAGCACCTGGGGTTCTTTAACGAGCACTCAAATCCCACAGTGCACAGGCCTCTAGCATTTTGCCTCCATCGAAACGCGACCGCCGCGGCCAAGACTGAACCCGCTTCTTTCGGGTTAGCAGCCAAGCACCATCATCACTGAGCCACCGCGACGGCTCCCATGATATATAAGTACCGGCTGCAGAATGGCACTCCACGATGGCACATTCTTGACACTCAGCTATTCTTCACTGGAAAGCCAAAATTCCCAGTTTCATCGTACTGCTCATCATAGTTTCATAAGAGTGCTGCTTGTTGTAATGAGTTAGTGGACCGAGCAATGCCGAGAGGCGGACCGGCTCGGCGGTCCCGTCAACGGCTAGGCTCGAAGAAACGGACGATGATGCACCGCGCTCCACTGCGCAACGAACAACTGCTCCTAGAGCTGTGTCCTTTTTATTGCCTTGCTGCCTCGCAAGTTCTATCCCGTCGGCACCGGGTGGCGCCACAAAACAAAACATGAAACCGAAACTGTAACAGTCCTCCCCCATTAGTTTGTTCAAGAAGAGAAGAGCATTATGGAGAGTAGCGCTGCACTGGCTTGCGGCTTCTCATGCTTCTTCGCAACTGAGGCGTGCTGCACGCTGACTTGGGAGAGTTCATAGCAGTCTCTTCTGTACCACCAGTCACGGTCACAGTTGTCTCTTCTGTGCCACTAGTAGCACTCACAGTGAGGTCAGAGTCCACAGAAACAGACAAGCTGGTGTCACACTCAGTTGATGGGTGGCTGGAAACGCCCTGTAGAAGTTCACAAGTCCCAAAAAACTTTGAAGCTCCTTGATGCCCCGGGGTGCAGGTGCATGAAGGATGGCAGATACCTTGCTCAAACTTGGAGACAGGCCTTGTTTGCTTATGATGTGCCCGAGGTATTCAACTTGTCGGACGAAAAAATGACACTTGTCGAACTTCAACTTAAGTCCAACATCACGAAGTCTAGATAGGACCGCACTGAGGTTGCGAAGATGCTCCGAGTCATTCGAGCCAGTGACAAGGATGTCATCGAAATATACTGCAACATGTGGCAGCCCTCGGAAAAGGTTCTCCATCTCCCTTTGGAACAAGGCTGGTGCTGATGACACGCCAAAAGGAAGACGTGTATACTGGAATAATCCCTTGTGTGTGGAGATTGTGACATACTTTCTAGATTCTTTGTCAAGAACTATTTGCTGGTAGGCGTCCCTCAAATCCAGCTTCGTGAATTTCTCACCTCCTGACAGCATGGCCCACAGGTCCTCAATTCTTGGAATTGGATACTTTTCCATCACAGCCACAGGATTAACGGTAATCTTGAAATCTCCGCAAATCCTGACGCGTCCATCTTTCTTGGCCACTGGAAGAATTGGTGCAGCCCAAGCTGAAGAAGTGACTGGCTCCAGGATGCCTTCCCTCTGTAGGCGCTGAAGCTCTTGTGACACCCCATCCTTCAGGGCAAAGGGCAGTGGCCGTGGCTTGAAGAACTTTGGTACAGCCTCTTGTGGAACATGGATTGTGGCTTCTGGACCCTTGAAAGTTCCCAGGCTCTGTTCAAACACCTCAGGAAACGCTTGAAGAAGGTCCTCAACATCAGAAACAGCATGAACGTCTGCTTCCATGCGAGCAATCTCAATGCCCAGTTCTCGAATCCAGTTCCGGCCCAGAAGTGTAGGTGAACGTTCCCCAGTCAGGAATAAAGGTAGCACTGCTTTTCTGCCACGAAACTGCACTGTGACATTCGCTCTACCTTGAACTTGTGTGAGCTCACCCGAGTAGCTTCGCAGGAGTACATCAGACGGCATGACAGATACTGACGGTAGCAGCTCCTGAAGACGATTTTTTTCATGACAGAAACGCTCGCACCGGTGTCCAGCTACATACAGAGCGGCTTACCGCAAACGCTGACTGTTGCGGTGAAGGGTGGTGACGGCGCGACGGTGTTGACTGGCCACATGTCAAACACGTCGGCAGAAACGCCGTTGTCAACAGTGTTGACTGGATGAGTTCCACACGAAGTTTTGCGAGCCGGAGGCGCGGACGCATGTGGCTTTGTGAATTTTCCCTTCCGTGACGAAGCGTGCTTTTTCTTCGAGTTGCACACTCGAGCAATGTGTCCCTGCTTCCTGCAGTAATTGCACGAACTACTGATGTGCTTGCACACGGACGCGAGGTGTTCGTCCCCACAGCGGTAGCATGTGACATGCCCCTTTGATGCGGCGACTTGATAAGTGGGAAGCGCAATTCGGCTTGAGCTCGCTATCTCGCCGGCATCTTTCTTCGCAGCTTCTATGGCAAGTGCAGTTTGTACAGCGTCTTCATACGTAAGGTCTCCTTTCTCGAGTAGCCTCGTCTGCACGGCTGTGTCGTTGATGCCGCACACGATGCGGTCCCTCAACATGTTGCTAAACTCAGTTCCGAAGTTGCAATGTTCAGAGAGGCTTTTGAGCGACGCCACAAAGTTACTGACTGACTCGCGAACACGCGTGTTGAACCTAAAACACTGCGCGACAGCAGATGGTTTGGGGCAGTAATGGTCACCAAGAACAGAAAGAATTTCTTGCAAGGTTTTGTCTTGCGGTTGGGCGGGCTTCACGAGATCCCGCAAGAGAGCATACGTTTTCTGTCCACAACAACTAAAGAAGACTGACTTCTCTTTTGCTTCTGCGATGTCATTCGCGATGAAAAAAGCTTTAAGGCGATCAACGTAGCAAGGCCACGCATCTCCTCCTCCTCCGTCGAACGCTTCGAGGTTGCCGAACATTGGCATGACGGAATTCTTGCGCGTTGAATTCGTCAGAACAACGAAGAACTCACGTGCGCAGAAGGGGCGGAGGAAAGACGAACTTGAACTTGAATTTTTCTCCTCGTCGCCACTTGTAACGAGTTAGTGGACCGAGCAATGCCGAGAGGCGGACCGGCTCGGCGGTCCCGTCAACGGCTAGGCTCGAAGAAACGGACGATGATGCACCGTGCTCCACTGTGCAACGAACAACTGCTCCTAGAGCTGTGTCCTTTTTATTGCCTTGCTGCATCGCAAGTTCTATCCCGTCGGCACCGGGTGGCGCCACAAAACAAAACATGAAACCGAAACTGTAACACTCGTGCTACCTTACTAGAGTGCTACCTTATTTCCGACAGGCTCTACCATCGCGTCGTCGGTCTCCAGGATGCAGGAGTCTCCAGAAAGGTAGAAATTGTGCAGCTTGCCATCATCATAAAGGTGCTGCATGTCTTCTGAACAGCTTTTCCCTCTGCGCTCTCCATAAATTTAGGCAAATTGGCTGCTTCTATTACGACCCCTTCAGGAACAGCAGCTGCAGACCCCGCTGTTCCAAGGCCTGCTTTCCTAAAGCAGTTCTCACCGGTCTGCTTTGATGAGGCATTCCAAAATGCAGATGACATTTTGAAGAATTGGAATAACTCCACTTTAGTTAGGCACAGCAGCTAAAGGTCTAGAACAGGGGATTTTTAAACTGTGTTCCATGGAAGTCTTGGGTTCCTTGTAGCGCTTTTTAGGTTGCCCGAGCACTTAAATCCATGCATGCCTCAACCAACCAATCTTTCTCTTAACCACTTCATTTCGGGACTAAGCACACTGTGGTTGCTCATAGCAAACTGCTTCGCTCTATAGCCAGTCATAGCTCACTGATTGTGGGCAGTTTCTGAGGAGTCACGCATCTTTGTGCTTTGTTTTTCATGCATGTCAGGCAGGAAAGGATGGGAGCCAAGACATGCAAAGTTCCACAGTACCTCTTAAAAGACATTGGGGCTCCCTCCAAGGCTAAAAAGTTTGAAAACTCTTAATCTAGGGAGAGCTTGTCTTCCAGCCGCCGGTGATAATGCCCCGCCCTGTCAAGCAGCCGGATCAAAGGCATCTAATCTGCTGGAAGGAACTTCATTTCTACACAAGTAAGCTCTAAGTACTCAACACGGTGCGTGGAGCCCTTGTTTAGGACGAGGCACAAGTGGCGTCGAACTTCCCTCATCTCCTATTTGAACACGGGCAAGTGAACAACTGCCAAGAATCTACCATTCAAGCTTTCTTGCTTCACTGACAGGACGCATACGAGTGCGCAGTGCGAATGTTTGGAGCGGTAGCTATCGTGTGAAAGCAAATAACTTTACAGAAACATGGTGCACTGCTACTGGTTTCGCAACGTTTTGACGTTCTGCCAAGTTCACCGAGCGAGTGATCATAGCGCAGCTCTCACCAAAACGTAAAAACGCCATGCCTGTACTCACACCACAGCATCTCGGCACGCTGTCGAAGTCTTTGTTGTGAGCAGCACTCACAACGACGCAAAGTGGTGGAACGAACTATAAACTAATGCTCTAGCACGTACACCACGGGAAGGCAGCATGCTAGCCAGAGCACTAGGATCGTCTCCGCACAACAGCTGCTGCAAGCATGTATTTTTGCATCTCTCTCTCTCTACTAAAGGCAGGTTCAGTGCATTTTTGTAGCGCTTACCGAATGAACATGTGCGTTTTATATGCCCATGCTACCTATGTACGATCTTTCTGAAAAAAATACACGCCCGCACACACGTGTACTATAATGCACTGCAAGCAGTATTCAGAGATGTTGTTAATGGTTATATATCATTAATAAAAATCTAAAAAATGGCTGTGGCTTAGCTTGGTAATTAAGCCCGGTAATTGCGAAAGCAATATCCGTAGCTACGCCATGGTTCAGCTGGTAGTGTAGCTGGTGGTGGTGCTTGTGGATAGACTTGTGGTGATGCATCGGTTATACAATCCAATCCAATGCAATTCAATCCAATCCAATATGCTAATATGGTAGCCACCAGCCTCGCTACGCGACGGGCTGAAAGTGCAACTAGTATTGCTTTCGCAATAAAATGGAAGGACAATATGCTGCTAGCCGTGGCATCCGCCATCGAAACCTGAAGCACCTGAGCTGCAGCTAGCAGGAATAAAAGAACAGGGAGAGGGAAAGAAAGGTGGAGCGACAGAAGAAAGGATAGGGGTAGGGCGGCAATATACACTGTGACAAATGCAGGATCAAGCAAGAGAAACCTACGACCAAGTTCTCCTCCGTCTCGTGGCCCGTACGTATGATGTGCATGCCCGTGCAAGGGGATGCAGCACCTCTCCACACTTCCCAGAGGCTCACTCGCAATCTGTCGCAGCCGGGAGGGCTCTCTTTGAACACGTTCACAGATGCATGGACAGTCCTCCTGCGAGAATCAAGCAACGGACCCACCTGGTCTTTAGTGCACAGCCTAACGTTGCTCACTGGCGCCTAGCAGTGCATTCGGGTAAGAAGCAATTAAACGTCAGCGCCCATGGACGTGCAGTGCGATTCTGCCAGTGGAATAAAGAGAACCTGACAATTCTTAATTCCTACCAGTGAATCAATTCCCACTAGACAGCACGGCTAACAAGCTTTGTGATGTCTCCCGAGCATGAGAATACACCTGTCACACCTGTGGTGAGAGAACATTTGGGCAGAGCATTCTTTTGCACTCTGAGATGTGAATACTGCTTTTTCTCCTTCAACCCAAGTCCCTAGAGCCGGCTCTCATAGGCAAAACTGCCATGTGAAGTGTGAAGTTGTGCCCAGCTCTTGCTCGTTAACATTTCACTGCATGCCGTAATGAAACCAAGGAGCTCAGAGACCAAATATGTGCTGTCCTTTAGGAAATTATCAGGTCACTGAATAAAGTAACATATTTGTATGTATGTATACATCACAACCACGAATGTGATGTGACGGGAGGTAAGTTTTAAACATCACAAAAAAGAAAAATATGTTAAATTATAAAGCGACCACTGTTTGTTCATGTCACTTAAAGATGAAGTACCAAGGGCTTACAAAAAAGTGGAGGCAGCTCACAAAAATACCGAGGAAACGGATATATTGATATCATTTCAGAGACAACACTACACAGATCCACCTGCTCCATCGTCGACCCCAGCAAAGCCTCTGTTGCGTTAATACACGCAGTCCTCCTTCCATGCAGCAGTGGCCAGTGACAATGCCTTGCCACCGCTACTGCGTGTGTTGTACTGGCCAGTCCTGTACCTGTTCATCCTTATTTCTTTTCCCTAATCAACTGAACTCTTTTAGTGATTTCACGTTCTTTTGTACACCAGGTCAAAGTTCACAACCACCCTTTCCTATGCACGTGTGTGCCACTCGATTCATAGGTGATAGAAAAGTTGGCTTCTCCTAGCAGCTGACGACCCTGGTGCTGAAGGTTGTAGCTATCAAGAGCAGCAGCAAGGAAAAAAGTTTCCTCTATTTCACACCTTACTTTCTAATATTTCAAATATAACATGAGATGAGTTCTGAAACCGTATAAATGCGAAAAAAAATTGCCCTACAATCGTGTAAATATGGTGTGTTGCCCTGTTCACTGCATCCCCATTGTGTATTACACCGAGAGAACGGTGCACAATACACTAAGACATCAAAGCTGCAACCTTGCCCCGGTGATGATTCTGTGTATCAGCCCTAAACCCTCCAATCAGTACAGGGTCCTTCCTGACATCTTCCCTAGTAACAGCATCATAAACGCCATCAACGTAGTCTCGCCTTCACAAACGTAAGCTGACCTCCACTGTGAATAACACCCTAACACACTGTTCCAATATCTTGGGAGCCCTAAACACTTATCCCAAACTGCCACACATACCAGAAAACACGTACTCCATTGCTCGGCAGGGATCAGCTGAGGCAAAAGCACAGTCCCGATGCCCTGGAACCTCTTCCGTGCTCTCTCCACAACTTCCAGGTAAGGTTCCAGGTGCCTTCCATTACATTTCCTGCTCCTGAACAAAAACTGCACCTCAGTACTACGCCCTCACTGTATATTTTTGAAAGCCTTACTCGTCATACTCATTACTGGGGCAATCGAGTTACATGAGACTGATGCTGCCAAGGAAGTAAAACAAAGCACAGACATACAAGTTAATGTACTACCAAGATCACATCAACCTGCTTGGTAACAACAATTAAAACAACACAAACATAGGCCAGTTTTGGTCAAAAGTTTTCGGGGAATCCCCCAAGGTGGAGTAGTTTTGTAATAAGGGAGTAATAACTCAATGGCATCCACTCAAGTGCAGACATACGGTTACAAAGGAAAGCTGTACAGCTTTCTCAGAAACTTCGCAGTTAAAAAAAAAGAGTTTGGGGGATTCCCCTAAGAAATTTGACCAACACTGTTCCTACTTCAAGTTATTGATCAATTCGCTCTCGCCCTACCATAAGCTTGCCTTGCCGATTAGCTCAGTTGGAAGAGCGATTGCTCCTATGAAACCGTGGTCCGGGGTTCGAATCCCGGACCAGGATGAATTTTTCTTTAACTGCGAAGTTTCTGAGAGAGCTGTATAGCTTTCCTTTGTAGCCGTATGGCTGCACTTGGGTGGATGCCATAGAGTAACTGCTCCCTGATTACAAACATATACCAGTTAAGGCACTGCCATTACCACATCAACCTGCCATTGTATCTCCGCGTCTGTGGTGCTTGTGCTGCCAAGCATGAGGCTTCAGAACAAATTTTTATGCGACTGCTTGACCCTACTTTCAGTTATTAAGAACAGCAAGCCCCATGCAAAGTCTCCGACAGGTGGGTGCCTTTCTACACCTATGAAGGAAATTATGAACACTTTTCCTCATATAAGAAACCCCACAGCTTCTGTTCCAAAGTAGACCATGGCCACCTTAGACACATGTGCAAAAGACAGCACACTCATCACACCCAGCTTGGATATGGCGAACAGCACCAGCACTCACCGCATGGGGGAGCTCTCGGCAATGACTGTGGCGTTCCAGGAGTCGCACTGTCGCTCGGTCGTCCCCAGCGTCTCCAAGACCAGGCATAGTCCCAGCAGGAACACCAAAACCACTGAACGCAGCATACTGTCAAAGTCAGAAGAAACAGTTGAGAGCTCAGTGCGAGTTTTTCCAAACGTCAATTCAAAAAGTGCTCTGCACCATGTGACCTGTCAAGAGGAGTATATTCAGATGACTGACACGATGCGCGTCACCTAGTTTGAGTTCAAAGTCCAAAATTACCCCTTTCTCAAAGCACACTTCCGAATCCCATCGAAAAACTGTGAACTCCAAAAACATTTAGCGAGAGCCATGCAAAGTCGTTAGGGCGCCTAGATCTACATGGCCCATTAGACTAAATCCGTTGAGAATGTGATTCAAAAGCCACAGACTGGTTCCCAACTTTCCTGCTATTCTCCCTTCCCCGCACACTGCTCCCACCCCTGTCCAGCCATTGCCACCTGCCTCCACCGTAACCTCCCCTTATGTCTTCCACTTGTCATTTTGCTTCATCAGAACAATCAGCCTTTGTGATTTGCCTCTGACCTAGTTCCCACGGTGGCCCTAAAAAGTGCCAGAAAACTGATGCATCATAAAACAATCAAGCTACCTGACACCTACACACTAGCCAAGAATCACAGCGGTGATTCTTGGCTAGTGTATGAGGATTAACACCTCGAAGCTGCATGCCTACTAATAAGGAAATATGTAACGGTGAGCTTCAATTTTCTTCCACCTGCGTTTCTTTTAAGTGTGCCAACATAGCGGCACAAAGAAGGTTTTGAAATTTTGCTCCACGGAAATGCGGCCTCTGAGGCTGTGCCGTGGATACGCGACCTCATGTTCAGTAAGAGATGTGCAACTATCACTGAGCTGTCGTCACGGGTGAGTGATTCTTGGCCGATGCAAACGAGATGATGCCCGTCATCTGTTACCATGATGCCCCGAAAACCGGCCATAAATGAACGCTGAAACTGCCCAGCACATTGCTGTGTTGCTAACGCACTCCCTAAAGTACACCGTAACACGCAGTTTTCAGCCTCCACTAAATCACCATGCCAGTACTGCGAAATCGGAGCACAAAGTTCTCTTCACACATGGCTCTTTTTGTGCCTTTAGCCCTATTATGTGCAGCAGAACGAACCACATAAGTGTGCAACCTTCAGCGAGTTGGTGACTCAATGCAAGAGTGATGACCGCACAAATAAACAACAAGCATGAAGTATGAAAACACAGAGCATGGCACACAAAACACAAAGCTGCCATGAATATTGTAAAAAAGTACTAAAACTACACAACACATTTCTCATTTACAGTAAGGCTTAAGGCTAAAAATTATGCACAAGCGTCCCAAAACAGAGAATAAGTCATCAATGCGAATGGCAACAATAAACCACCCTCAAAAGCACTGGTCCATTGTTGCTACCCAGGGTACACAAAGGCATGCGTCGTGTGGCGCCCTCTAGCACTATGCAATAAACATAGCTTCACTATCTCTCATGGCATAGGATGATGAGATAAGGGGATACTTCACTCAAGAGCTCTTATAAAGATATCACGACTGCTCTTGCCCATTGCAGAAGCATCTTGAGCACAGAGTTTGGGTCGTTGCCTGAACTCTGCCATTTAGTGAAGCCTTGGCCTTTGTTGCAGGTTTGACAACACTGGGGACAGAATTAGTTGAGGCTGTTGCATTTTCCTTAGGCTTCACACTTTTGAATCTGTGGACTGGCTGCTCCAAACAAACAAGCGACGAAAACATCAGATAAAAGCTATGAAGATCCATTAATCTCTTACTAATGGTCGTACTTTGTGAATAAGCAAAAAACTGCTAGGTTTACAGCAGATATTACCGCCTTTACGCGGATATAACGCGAGTTTTTCTCAGTTCATCGGTGTGAGAGCGCATCTCGAATTATATATGTTTAGAACTAAGGTACAAACATAACGTGATTTTCAGAGCGAAAGCTCAACTTCACAACCAAACCTGCGAAAGCCAGGCCATCACTGAAGCCTTGAACTTAAAAGAATAAAATATTGCAGCAACTGGGATTCCAACCCTTGGCAACGCAAACAGAAACATGGCAGTGCCAACAGAAACAGCTTTGCTGGCAGCTGCATCATCATCATCAGCCTGACTACCCCCACTGCCGGGCAAAGGACTCTCCCATGTCTCTCCAATTAACCCTGTCCTTTGCCAGTTATGGCCACCGTATCCCCGCAAACTTCTTAATCTCATCCGCCCACCTAACTTTCTGCCGCCCTCTGCCACGCCTTCCTTCTCTTGGAATTCACTCCGTTAGCCTTAAAGGACCGGAGGTTATCTCGCCTTTGCATTGCATCCCCAGCCCAAGCCCATTTCTTCATCTTGATTTCGACTAGGATGTCATTAACGCGCGTTTGTTCCCTCAACTACTCTGCCCGCTTCCAATCTGTTCTAAATAGTGGTGTAAATCGCAGTGTAATCTGTTGTAAACTGTGAATTGTGGTGTTCAACAGCCCAAAGCAACGCATGGGTTATGAGGGGTGCCGCTGTGGAGTCCTTCCGATTAATTTAGTCCATCTGGGGCCTTTCAATGTATGCAGACATTGCATAGCCCGCAAATAACAAGAAGCAGGGCAACAACACAACTACTAAACTATGACCAAAACTAGAAGGGATCTTGTACACAAAACTTTAAAAAATCAGCGAAAAAGAAGCCAAATCTGCTTGCCTTTCTGCCTCCTGTGCACTATGGCTAGTTCAATGCATTCAAAATATGGATACAGAGAATGCAGCAGTGCAAAGAACATAAGGCAAAATCTACAGGAACCAAACAAGCATGACTGAACCAAATAAACAGTCATAACATGATTACCAACACAAAACACAAAGGACAAGGTAAAGGCTTCTCAGAGGGCACAGTGCCAGCCATCATTTGAAGTATATTGGACACTAAAAAATGGTACACAACAGACCAGAAGCACAGGTGTTAAAAGTTTTTTTACTCCTCACTCCTTGACACACTCAACCCCCTCTGCTAACAGAAAAAAACTTGAGGAAGCACTTAAGCTTGGCCTTAAGGGTGTGACGCAGTAACGTTAATGTGTCCCTGCAGCTGCCTGAGGTCCTCTTTGCGTATCACTTTGCAGATACGGACACTAGTTCTTTCTTTCACAATCACATAACGCTTAACCTTCCCTTGAGAGCGTAACGTGATAGCACTTGAGATCTTTCCCATGAAAGTACTCCTTCTCTGCCACCTAGGTTCTGCCTACACGCCCATGCATGCAGAAACCTTCATTTACAAGGAGCTACCACCCATTGAATGTATGATCTATTCACGCGCGTACAGACGTGTTCAAATTTAGTTTTTTTTTTTCATGTGTTATATCGAACGATGGAATTCTTTACCGGTGACGTACGCTCGCTGGAATCAAACTCATTTTTCAATATTGTTGCAAACATGTAATAAGTGTGTTGAATTATTTTTCTGTATTTTAATGCTCCTGACTACTGATTATGAACGCCCTCAAGGTCAACATCGCATAGAAACGACTCCGAAATTCTAGAAAAATCGACATCATAGCTGACTAATTCCCTCCCCCCCCCCCGCGCGGCGTGTCGGCGAGCGGTGCCGAAATTCTAGAAAAATCGACGTCACGGCTGACTCATTCCCTCCCCGCGCGGCGTGTCGGCGAGCGGTGGTGAAGGCGGCAGCCACGCACAGTCGCTCACAGGGGTTTCCTTCTCCCCTGCTTAAATTTATACCCGCGCTGGCGAGATGCGTCCGCGCGGCGCTGTTTTTTTTTTCTTTGTTTCAAGAATGCGCGGAATTTCCTAACAAACCCTCAAGCACTTCAGCAGGCTGACGGGGAGACTGTTGAGGCGTAGATATCAACAAGTGCCTGAGCACCCGATATACATACCTCACGAGCAAAGCGATATCGTATCTGCACAAATACACCCGAGTCAAGTTTTTTTGTTGACTTGCGACGCTAGATGACAAAACCATTGAGGAAATAAAAACCTTTTTTGCACGTGCACTTCTCAGCTGTACTGCTTTTCTCCGAGAAAAAAAGTTCAGTTGGCGTCCAGCGCTGCGCTCTGCGAGAACCTTTTATGCGAAGCATACTAGCCGCACAACCGAGCTCTTCCTTGCTGCGCCGCGCGCGGCCGCGTAGCTACCACTTGACCTACATCGGCGCACCACGTGATATGACGTCACAACAGCTGTGAAAGCTGGGGCTCAACTCGTGTGCTCGCTTGCGGACGCGCAGCCTCCACCGGCGGCCTAACTGCCGCTCCTTCCGCTAGGGGCGCTGACGTCACAACAGCTGTGAAAGCTGGGGCTCAACTTGTGCACTCGCTTGCGGACGCGCAGCCTCCACCGGCGGCCTAACTCCCGCTCCTTCCGCTAGGGGCGCTGACGTCACAACAGCTGTGAAAGCTGGGGCTCAACTCGTGCACTCGCTTGCGGACGCGCAGCCTCCACCGGCGGCCTAACTCCCGCTCCTTCCGCTAGGGGCGCTGACGTCACAACAGCTGTGAAAGCTGGGGCTCAACTCGTGCACTCGCTTGCGGACGCGCAGCCTCCGCCGGCGGCCTAACTCCCGCTCCTACCGCTAGGAGATACTGACGTCACGCAAAAGGCGACGCACTCGTTGAGTCAGTTGCGCAGCGAGATGTCGGCCAGGGAGAGGGCGGCCCGCCAGACCGCAAAGCGCAAGTTACAAAGAGCCACGGAAACGGGAGAAGAACGAGAAGTACAGTGGTGAGCAGCCTTGTCTAGAGCGCTTGAGCAGTGCGCACTTGGTAACAAAAACCGAAATTAGAGAGCAGCCCCTCATTACAGGGCAAAGTTTTCGTGCCTGCTTTGTTTACGAGGCTATCTGGCGCTACTTCCGTGCAAGCGTTGCAGCTGGACCCTAGAGGCTGCCACAAAATCTGGATTTGTTTGCAAGGAAGTGCACCGCCCAAGCGCTCTAGACAAGGCTGCTCACCACTGTACGGCTATGCTTCGCATCCTAGGCTTAACCATAAGCTAAGCCAGGCCATTTTTTTTCCTTGTCCTTTGTGTGTGATTTTTACTAGTAACCAGCCACGACTGAGGAGAATACTATGCGCAATAAATGAATTGATGTCCTGCATACTACTGCACTCGGTGTCTCGTGTTGTTTCGTCTGTTTTGTCCATTCTGAAGTTAAAGCGCTCCCCTATAATAACGAAAAACCAATAAGCCCTTTTTAAAGCACTGCTTATACTAAACGGACTCCAAACTTTTTTTTTTTTCAAGTTCTCAAGTACGCTGCCTACTAAGCCTTGTGCCCACCGCTTTCATTTCACCATACATGCAGAAAGAGAGGAAGTTCCAGGTGATGGTGTTGGCACTCGCACAACCTACATGCCCAATTCAACGGCACTGAGCACGTCATTTCGGTCGTGTTGGCTCACCAGTGGCAATAGTTGTTACCTAAGCCAGCAAGTCTAAGACGAGCGAAGTAAATTCTATGGCGATGAACGCCAAAAACTCACCAATCAGAGGTTTTACAACACCATGTGAAATGCCCGAAATAGAGTGCAGTTTTGCTTGTAAGGAAATACATACAAACGAGCAGAACAATTCAGGAAATCCAGAGACCATGACACTCAAATTTAGTAGTTACTTAGAAGCAAATGAACACTGCACAAAATCGCTTTCAGTACCGGCCAGAAGACGTACGGTTAAGAAATACAGCACCATTCGCACCATAAATAATCGTCGCTCAATGACATCCTGGCTGAAACTGAGAGGGTTCAATGAATATGGACAGGACATGTAACGCTCTGTCATAGCCTCCTTTATACTCTCTGTGCCTGTCAACGCGCCGCGCAAACTACAGAGCGGCGCCGTCGGGTAAAATTGCGCGGCGCTGCCGCTCCCGCCTCTGAGGGCGCCACTGACGTAGGTGTCGAGGCGCACTGGTGCAAATGCCGGCGCGAGGATGGGAGCGCTGTTATTCCCTCGCGGGATAACTGCTACTAAGCATGAATCGTACATATTCGTTATATTTACTTGTGAGGCCGACGTCCTCTAAGGATAACAAGTGATCACGTTAGTTGTTAGCCAGTAACACCAACGCTATGACATGTTGTGATGCAGTTTCAAGATATGTGGGCATGGCTCGAAAAACTGCATGACTGCTCCACTAGCGTCAATGGTAATAGAACAGTTACAATGATAGTCTACGCTGCGCTAAAACAAAATTTAAGAAGAAAGGCACCACCATTTACTTACGCATTTCACAACAGCAGTTGTGCTACAAGAGTAACTACTTTTGGTTTGGTTTATGGGGTTTAACGTCCCAAAGCGACTAAGGCTATGAGAGACGCCGTAGTGGAGGGCTCCGGAAATTTCGACCACCTGGGGTTCTTTAACGTGCACTGACATCGCACAGTACACGGGCCTCTAGAATTTCTCCTCCAAAGAAATTCTAGCCGCCGCGGCCGGGATCGAACCCGCGTCTTTTGGGTCAGCAGCCGAGCACCATAACCGCTGAGCCACCGCGGCGGCTAACTACTTTTACAGTTCATGACTTTTCGTAAGAGTGGCTTCTGCCGAAACAGTGGCTTATACAAATAAGTCTTGTCTGTTATCAAAGAGGCGTAGTTCACCAGCAGTGGTCTGATGAATCTAGTTGCCACAAGTAGAGAAAAATGTTCACGGTGACTGCTGTCACTGACAGGGCACTTCAGCAACCTTGATTTACAGATGGCTGTAACAGCTGCAGCGGTCAGGTTTTTCAATGGATTTTGAAGTCGTGGGTTTTCTTTTAAGCTGTCTCCACAAAAAGCCCCAGCCTAAGACATAGAGTAATTCGTCAGATGGTGTAAGGAGATAGCGCCACCCAGCGGCGTTCGTGAGGAGAAGACAAAGCACGAGGAGCGCGTGCGGAGGGGAACGCGGGGCAGGTCGAAGAGGATTACGGGGGAGAGAAGAGAAGAGCGCGGTGGGCGACGGACGTGGACGAGTTCTGCTGGCTCCCCGAGTTCCGGGCTTGGGCCTTAGCCGCAGACGTCCGGGCCACCAGACCTGGACATCCATCGTCGAGAGCCTCAACCACCAGGCCCAGGCGCCACTCTTCTCCGACCACCCGTCAGCTGCTCCACACAGGCCGCCTCTGGCGCCTACGTGACCTTTTCCCGGGATACCAGACCTGGGAACCGTGCCGGGAGCCCACGAACGCTGACGCTGCGGTAGCGTTTCATCGACGTTGGAACGCCAAGAGACTCCTTGACTGCCCGACACCCAGCCAGTCCTCCCCGCTCGTTGCTCGAATAAGACAAGTAGTGTGAACTTTCCTCTTTGACTCTTTTTCCTGTATTTATCATAAGCACTTTGTTCTGTTCCCCCGTGTGTTTTTCCCGTGTATTGTTGCGTTGTTCTCTTGTTCCTTTCCTTTCTTTTCGCTCATATTGTAATTGGTTTCCTTTCCGTTAAAAGCCGCCTCGTTTATTGTTTGTACTTTGGTGTTTGTTGAAAATAAGACCTGCAATCTCACAGAGTCCTCACATTTTTGGCGTCCACTACGACAGGACGAGGTCGGTTTTTATTTATTTGCCTGTTGTGTTAATTTAGGAACAATATGAGCGCTTCAGATTTGGTTGCTTTGGGCGAGCGCATGGGCTTGTGCGGCGCGGAGTTACGAGCGTGGGTGGAGGACGAGCTTCGTAAGGCACGGGAAGAGAGAGCCGCGGAGCGTGAAGCTGCTAAGCAGAAATTGGAATTAGAGGCACGGAATTTAGAGGCGGAGCGTGAAGCTGCGAAGCAGAAACTGGAGTTAGAGGCACGGAATTTGGAGTTAGAGGCACGGAATTTGGAGACGGGGCGTGAAGCTGCGAAGGAACGTTTGGAGTTAGAGGCGCAGAACTTGCAGCTACAAATAAGGCTCATGGAGGGTGGCGCAAATCCTCCGAGTGACCGTGGAGAGCGTAGCGTCACACCGGCTAGCTCCATTAACCCGCACAGCCTCATACCACAGTTCAATGAAGCGCGAGATGACCTCGATGCCTACTTAAAGAGGTTTGAGCATGTGGCCACCGGGCAGAGTTGGCCAAAAGAAAAGTGGGCAACGGCGTTGAGCTTGTGCCTTGGTGGCGAAGCACTTAGGGTCTTCGGTCGGCTCTCGCCTGAGGATTCCGTGGATTATGACAAAGCGAAGCTTGCCTTGCTTCAGAGGTTTAGGTTCACCGCGGAAGGTTACCGAGAGAAGTTTCGCCAGAGCAAGCCCCAGGATGGAGAAACGGCCTCGCAATATGCTGCCAGGTTGTTTAGCTTCTTTGACCGTTGGGTCGAGATGCGGGGAGAAGGCCGCACTTTTGAGGTGGTTCGCGAGATGGTCGTGAGCGAACAATTTCTGAACAACTGTCATTCTCGTTTAGCCCTTTTCTTACGTGAGCGGGAGGGCAAGACAGTTGCCAAGCTGGCGGAGGCTGCCGATCATTTTCTTGAAGCGCAGCGGCAAAATAACTTGTTGTTCTTCAAAGAACAGGGGGAGCATACGATGAATAAAGCCAAGGACGAGGTTTCAGGTTCACAATCTCGCCTGCGGTGTTTTCTTTGCGAGAAGACTGGGCACAAGGCGGCGGATTGTCGGACGAAGCCGAAGCAATCGTATTGCACCTGGTGCCGCGAGGTAGGACATGATGCCCAGTCGTGCAAAGCTAAGAGGCCAGGAGACCGTGAGGAGTCCGCCTGTTGCATGACACCTCGATATTCACATCCCGATAGCACTGCAGTGGTAACGCGCGTAGAGGGCCAGTTGGGGGAGATGGTCTGTCCTTCCAACCCGGTGGAAGTTGCTATGCCAGTGGGGCACGGCGAGGTGTTCGGCCAGCCTGGTTCGGTTTTACGGGATACGGGCAGCACCGGCATTGTTGTGCGTGAGTCCCTTGTACCGGCAGCGGCGCTTACAGGGAAACAGGCCACATTATTCTTGGCCAATGGGACCCGTGTAGAAGTTCCGGAAGCGGAGGTGATGATTTCTTCTCCATACTTCTCGGGTAAGGCCATCGCGCGCTGTTTGTCTACACCCTTATACGACATTATAATAGGCAATGTCCCCGGGGCTAAACCTCCATTCCCGGTTGACCCCACAGTTCTCACTGTTCAGGCAGTTTCCCTTGCCATGACAGGTGCGGTCGATGTTCCTTCCCTTACGGTGACAGCAAAGGTTTCAGAGAGTAGTAAAAGCCCCACTCTGAACACACTCAACTTGTCACGGCCGGAGTTTCGCCTCAAACAGGAAGAAGACCCGAGCTTAGAGGTGTGTCGCAGGAAGTTGGGGCAAATATTTCATGGCAAGGGACAGACCGCCCACTCCTTTGATACAGATGACGGTGTTCTTTTCCGGTCGTACCAAGTGTGTCCCGGCCAAGTCGTTGAGCAAGCGGTGGTACCGAAGGGCTTACGCACGCAAGTTCTTAAGTTGGCACATAAGAGTGCATTATCCGGCCATCATGGAATACGGCGAACAATAGCTAGGGTGCTCAGTGAGTTTTACTGGCCCGGTGTACAGGCTGACATTAAGAGTTATGTCAGATCGTGTGACATGTGTCAGCAGACTGTGTCGAAGGCAAGGGAGAACAGAGTGAATAACATAGGACGGGAACATGTAAAATCATGGTGGAAACCGAGGTCGGTGTGGAGAAAACGGTTTCACAAAGGAAAACGGAAGTACTAGCCGGAAAAGTTCTCGCGACGGTGAAGTGGTTTGATGTGAACAATGGAATACAGAAGAATGTAGCCCACACCTGTTCTTGTTGGAATTGTTTTTGTTTGTTCATGTTTGTTTTTGAGTGTCGGCTATCTACTTTTTATGCTTTCCGTGTTTTTTCGCCCTCTATGGACGCTTTACGTTGACTTTCCATGTGCTCTCTGTGCTGTGTGTGCGAAGGTCTGTGAACGCTTCGAACATTGACGACCATCGTATTGTGTGTGATGTGTAGTGTGCGCGCTGTGGTGCGGTGTTCTGTGTTGCGATCGTCGAACGCGTCTGGTGTCGCTCTCCTGAAGTCGAGTTCTTTCCCTTGGAAAAAACTTCCGAAGAGGGGGCCTTCTGTAAGGAGATAGCGCCACCCAGCGGCGTTCGTGAGGAGAAGACAAAGCACGAGGAGCGCGTGCGGAGGGGAACGCGGGGCAGGTCGAAGAGGATTACGGGGGAGAGAAGAGAAGAGCGCGGTGGGCGACGGACGTGGACGAGTTCTGCTGGCTCCCCGAGTTCCGGGCTTGGGCCTTAGCCGCAGACGTCCGGGCCACCAGACCTGGACATCCATCGTCGAGAGCCTCAACCACCAGGCCCAGGCGCCACTCTTCTCCGACCACCCGTCAGCTGCTCCACACAGGCCGCCTCTGGCGCCTACGTGACCTTTTCCCGGGATACCAGACCTGGGAACCGTGCCGGGAGCCCACGAACGCTGACGCTGCGGTAGCGTTTCATCGACGTTGGAACGCCAAGAGACTCCTTGACTGCCCGACACCCAGCCAGTCCTCCCCGCTCGTTGCTCGAATAAGACAAGTAGTGTGAACTTTCCTCTTTGACTCTTTTTCCTGTATTTATCATAAGCACTTTGTTCTGTTCCCCCGTGTGTTTTTCCCGTGTATTGTTGCGTTGTTCTCTTGTTCCTTTCCTTTCTTTTCGCTCATATTGTAATTGGTTTCCTTTCCGTTAAAAGCCGCCTCGTTTATTGTTTGTACTTTGGTGTTTGTTGAAAATAAGACCTGCAATCTCACAGAGTCCTCACAGATGGGTAAAGCAGCCCACCACGGTCCTGTTCTCGGGTGAACTGCTCGAATGGGTATAGTAGGTGGTTTGGTTGTGAGTAAACAGCACTGCTCACATTCCATATGTCACTTATCACATGAGCGATGTAGCCGCCTACACAGAACGTGGCCGACAGCTGCGATGTAGGTAGAGAAGCAGGGACATGCTGCACGTCTAAGCGTCCCAAGACTTCCAAAGCAGCCTCTGGAAGCTCATCGCTCCTCCCAAGTGCACATAGCCCTGCAGTCCTAAGTCCAGTGCTGTGGTGACTTTCATGATATAGTACGTTGCTGTGTTCAGATATCGCGGCAATTCCCGTCTTCAAGACTTTTTCTAGTCCTGAGAGTACCGGCGCCGCACGTCAAGTTTGCCGTTGCATCCCAGTGACCGCCTCAGAGTTTCAAACAGCGCTTCAATTGGGTCCCTGCTCAATTTCCGCGTTAGTACAAAACAGAACTTCTCCTCAGCTACCAGATAGCGAATGCAGCAAGCAGTCGAGTAAGTTGTGAGCATAAGAGCCTCGTACGTCTCGGCTAGGAAAAAGGCACGAGGATAAGTTGCATCTTTCTTTAGTTGGTCGATATATAGCGGAAATGTAACTTCCAGCCATTCCAGCCTAGAATCATTTTTTGTCGTCAAAGTGCCTGACGTCAGGGAAATTTTGCTTGATATGTTGGCACTTGTTGCTGGTGTCGTGCAGTAGTTGTTGGTTCCGCATAGGCAAATGATGTATGGCAGCTCTGTCCTGCGTGCTCTTTCAAAAACTCCAGAGCAGATAATAACGCCTGGAGAAAAAACTTGGACAGCTCGTTAGACGTTCATTTTTTCAATATTGTTCGGAAAAACGTGTTTTCCGGCTAGACTCCTCACAGGTTTTACAATCCTATCTTTCTTACATCTCGTAGAGTTTCTTCAAGTGAGATGACGAAACCTCTCCCTTCTTTCCAAGGTCGCGTTTAAGGAACTGAGAGTAGATGTTTTTCAAGACGTGGCAATAATCAAAGCTTAAAGAAAGCGCTGCAACACTGTTCAAGACGTGGCAATAATCAAAGCTTAAAAAAAGCACTCTAATACTGCAAACACTGCAAAACAGCCCACATAACAACGACAGATCAACAGCGCGTGGGTATCCGGGCTGCTCTCGACACAGCGCACCCGGCACTCGCCTCGCGAGGGTGCCCCAACGTCGCTGTCGCCATCTCTCGGCAGCCAGCGGCGTAACTTCTCAAGGGAGGAGGAGCGCCGACGACGGCCGCGGAGCGCGGAGTTGACAGGCACAGAAAGTATAGACCAGATTTTTGAGCCTCTCCTGGGCGCGGCCATTTTGCACCGACTGGCGCGCCGCGGTGCGGGCGTTTCTTTGGGGACTGCGGGGCTGCGGCAGTTCCGCGGCCGCGCCTGCATATAGCCGCGCTTCGGGCGCTAAAAAAAAACATTGTCGAGCATACTTCCGCTGCGTGGCTGTGTTGCAGGAAGTATTTACGTTATCAAAGCGATAACATTGACGCGTTTTAATGACATTTAGTTTGACATTCAGGTTAATTGTGCCGGCGCTTAGAACGCGCTCGTGCTTATATCGAATTCCGTCTTGGTGCTCCACCGCAAAGAAACTTTTTATTCAATATCAAGAATTAGGTGTGCGGCTAGTATGCAGTTCCAATTCCCATGCACTCTTATTCCTTCCTGCCGGCCATAAAGCCCCCCCCCCCCCCCCCCCCCCCCCCCCCCCCCACTTCCACAAACGGCTTTCTTGTCGCCGCGCCAGTTTATCAACAAATTACCGCTGTGAGCTCAACTGAGTCGCAGCGCCAACAGAAAACAAATTTTGTCATGGTTTATGCAACCTTGTGCATAAAAACGTACTTTCGCTTAATTTATAAAAGCTTGAATAGATACGAGCAGCTAATCTAGCTTTCACTAATTCTGAGGTCCGAAGTCGCGTTATGTTATTCAGGAACTCTCGCCGCGTGTGAGAGCGTTGCGTAGGCGTTTGGCTAAGTGTGGAAAATGTAATGAAATCGCGCATATTTTCCTATGAATAATGTAGATACAGCACCGCTGCGGTGGCTCAGTGGTTACGGCTCTCTGCTCTGGCCCAAAAGACGCGGGTTCGATCCCGGCCGCGGCGGCCGAATTTCGAAGGAGGCGAAATTCTAGAGGCCCGTGTACTGTGCGATGTCAGTGCACGTTAAAGAACCCCAGGTGGTCGAAATTTCCGGAGCCCTTCACTACGGCGTCCTTCATAGCCTGAGTCGCTTTGGAACGTAAAACCTTAATAAACCAAACCAAGCTAAGGTATAGATACCAACAGCAGAAAGATACTATAGATAAACCTTTACCCCCCAGATACCTCTGACATGTGTGCGGAAAAAGCAGCTGTATTCGGTAGCGGTCGTGCTTACAATCCTGTGCATGAAATGTGTTTAATGGGAACAAGAGCAAGCTCAGCGCAAGGATGCCGAACACGTACTAGTGATCGAAAACACGCGCTCCGTCGGGACAACCTTCAGTCTGCAGCTCGCCTATCCAGTTACTATTCCACTGAGTCAAATCAATAGATCTATATTCTGATGCATAAAATTATCATAGATGATATCGCACATAAAAGGCGACAACAAACGACACGACAGCGCAGAAATCTGCTTCGAAGTGCCGGTTTCCAGTCGGTACACTACCTGGTCGACTACCCTCGGATGTCACGTTAACGAGTAACTGCGCACAAGATAACCGCAGCACTGTCTGGAAGAGGGCAAATGTGAGTAGTGACGCACAGCACACACCCTCATACGTGAGCTGATGGAGCACAAAACGGCGGAAGCGAACACGTAAACATGCGTTCTATGCGCGGCGCCGGCGCGACCCGCAGTCCCTCGGGCCGCGCGCGCCGACAAATGGCGACTGGCGTAGAGAGTAGGCGCGCGTCCGCAGCCTGCGTGCGAGGGTAAAAAAACCCAAGCTCAAGTTTGGGAGCGCGACGCCAGCGCCGCAGCGGCGAGCAGCGGAAACTCGGGGCGGCGCCGTAGCAGACGCCCTGCTAGCTCTGTGTGCACGTGCGACGGGAGAGTCGCGCGAGGCGCAATCTTCGCGCTGACAGACGCGGTCTCGGCGAAGCAAAAAGGAGGTAGTACGAAGGCCGTAATGTAAAAACCAAAGCGTATGTACACGGTGATCCACTCTTACCGCGAACACGCGAGTGTGCGGCCGCGCTCTTCGGAGAGCCAGTGAGTCTGTCCCTACCATGCACGAAAAAAGTGACAGACGACGCGCAGGCAAGTCGCTCGCTGCTCGATTTTCCAGCCTTGCGACTGGGAGTCGCAAGCCGCTGAACTAATCGGCGAGACAGTGGAGCTTTTGGCAATGACGCCGTCCGCGGACAGTAGAGCTTTCGGCAACGACGTCGCCCGCGGCCACGCCGGGCGACGAGCTGCGCTGCTCCCTCGCTGCCGTAGTCGTCGCTAAGCCTAATCATTTCGCACCGATGCTGTAGCTGAGGGCACTTCGGAACTGGCCAGCGCTGTAATAAAGGTGCTACTCGCGTCACCGTTTTAATATGTTCACCGTCACATAATAAAACAAAGACGTGACCGATTTCCGTGATGCCTTTAACTGCGGAGCCAGGTGACAACAGGCGAGCAGCACTGGGCATCAGCAAGCGGCTTTGGAAAAGAAATATGCTTGTATCGCAGTTATCGCTTCTACCAGCAGCTCGGCATTGGCCAACGATCCTCAAAAATGATTCATTTTTGACGTTGCTCTACTCCAGGGTTCGGTATGAACGCGAAAAAACAATATTAGCGTATTTTTCTGACGGCGGCGGCAGGCAAACAGGTCGGCAGGCCGGCCCTAAAAAGCGCGCCGCTGTCATCATGACGCTTATACGACTGCGGTGCACATCAATACCGTCACGACATCCTCCTGGTCACCGTAGTGCATTGAGAATCGCACCGAGCGCGAGTGCAGGAGACGCGGTCAAAGCAGACGAAATTCTCGAAAGCGCGCAAGCAATGTTATTCCGGAGAGTTTTCGTTTCAAGCAAGAAGGCGACCCGCAGGTCGCACTTGCAAGTGTGAACAATGGTGGTCAAATGTTTAGGGGGTTCCCCCAAGGTGGAGTAGAATGTTGACGAACTGTTGCCTGGTCGCATGTCCTTTCGACTCGCACGTAAGTGGATCGCCCTGCGCATCGCATGCAACAACTGACAACTACGATCAACAAGTGTATCGCTTTATTTCTCACAGCTGATAGTACTTCGCATATTTCGAGCATATAATTTTACCGTGGACTTACCTCTAGTTACATGTCATACAGTACGACGTTAATACTCACTCGAGAAACGCATTTTACAGTCAAATGGGCCTCCTCATCGTCGACCGTCTGCTCCACACAGTAGACGCGACTAATCAGTTTCCCCCCTTTAATTAAGTTTGCATTGCAGTACTGCGCGTCAGTCTGAACGATCTTATTGTGGCTCATGCAGGCGACACATCGCGACAGCGCGGGCGCGCGCACGTGCAAGGAAGCGCGCTTGCAAAGAAGCGTGGTGAAAGCAGCGCGAGCAGCGAGCAGCGCCCCAATTTTTACTTTTCTCCCATAGATGGCGCTGCACATCAGGCGCAGCAGCGCCACCCGGCGATGCTTTGGGAGCCTATAGACCAGATTTTTGAGCCTCTCCTGGGCGCGGCCATTTTGCACCGACTGGCGCGCCGCGGTGCGGGCGTTTCTTTGGGGACTGCGGGGCTGCGGCAGTTCCGCGGCCGCGCCTGCATATAGCCGCGCTTCGGGCGCTAAAAAAACATTGTCGAGCATACTTCCGCTGCGTGGCTGTGTTGCAGGAAGTATTTACGTTATCAAAGCGATAACATTGATGCGTTTTAATGACATTTAGTTTGACATTCAGGTTAATTGTGCCGGCGCTTAGCACGCGCTCGTGCTGATATCGAATTCCGTCTTGGTGCTCCACCGCAAAGAAACTTTTGTTCAATAGCAAGCATTAGATGTGCGGCTAGCATGCAGTTCCAATTCCCATGCACTCTTATTCCTTCCTGCCGGCCGGACATAAAGCCCCCCCCCCCCACCCCTTCCACAAACAGGTCTTTCTTGTCGCCGCGCCATGGTTTATCAACAAATTACCGCTGTGAGCCCACTGAGTCGCAGCGCCTACAGAAAAGAAATTTTGTCATGGTTTATGCGACCTGGTGCATAAAAACGTACTTTCGCTTAATTTATCAAAGCTTGAATAGATATGAGCAGCTAATCCAGCTTTCACTAATTCTGAGGTCCGAAGTCGCGTTATTTTATTCAGGAGCTCTCGCCGCGTGTGAGAGCGTTGCGTAGGCGTTTGGCTAAGTGTGGAAAATGTAATGAAATCGCGCATATTTTCCTTTGAATAATGTAGATACCGCACCGCTGCGGTGGCTCAGTGGTTACGGCTCTCTGCTCTGGCCAAAAAGACGCGGGTTCGATCCCGGCCGCGGCGGCCGAATTTCGAAGGAGGCGAAATTCTAGAGTACACGCGTGTACTGTGCGATGTCAGTGCACGTTAAAGAACCCCAGGTGGTCGAAATTTCCGGAGCCCTTCACTACGGCGTCCCTCATAGCCTGAGTCGCTTTGGGACGTAAAACCTTAATAAACCAAACCAAGCTAAGGTAGATACCAACAGCAGAAAGATACTATAGATAAACCTTTACCCCCCAGATACCTCTGACATGCGTGCGGAAAAAGCAGCTGAAATCGGTAGCGGTCGTGCTTACAATCCTGTGCATGAAATGTTCTTAATGGGAACAAGAGCAAGCTCAGCGCAAGGATGCTGAACACGTACTGGTGATCGAAAACACGCGCTCCGTCGGGACAACCTGCAGCTCGCCTATCCAGTTACTACTCCACTGAGTCAAGTCAATAGATCTACATTCTGATGCATAATATTATCATAGATGATATCGCGCGTAAAAGGCGACAACAAACGACACGACAGCGCAGAAATCTGCTTCGAAGTGCCGGTTTCCAGTCGGTACACTACCTGGTCGACTACCCTCGGATGTCACGTTAACGAGTAACTGCGCACAAGATAACCGCAGCACTGTCTGGAAGAGGGCAAATGTGAGTAGTGACGCATAGCACACACCCTCATACGTTAGCTGATGGAGCACAAAACGGCAGAAGCGAGCACGTAAACATGCGTTCTATGCGCGGCGCCGGCGCGACCCGCAGTCCCTCGGGCCGCGCGCGCCGACAGATGGCGACTGGTGTCGAGAGTAGGCGCGCGTCCGCAGCCTGCGTGCGAGGGTAAAAAAATCTGGTCTATAAAGGAGGCTATGGCTCTGTACACATAAATGGTGCTCTCTTCGGGATGAAAGATTGGATGCCAAGGGAATAATTGTTGGCATGTCGTTTTTCTCGAGTGACGGTGTCATACAGTGCTCAACATCGGAATGAAATCATAGCCATGGATCCCAGCATTTAAATTGACACTCCAGGAATTTTTTTTTCTTACATTTTTATTTGATAATCACATCGCAGTCATTAAGAGTTCCCTCCCTCCAGTACTGAAACAGTTTTTCAAAATACTGAGTAGAAGTATTTTAAAGGAGCGAAAATCAGAAAATCGGAACAGGGTTTGGACCAACCTATGACATCACAGATACCGTCACAAAACCTATTGTGAGCACTTTGAATGGCTAAACTGGAGACTGTAAGTGACAGCTTGGGCCATTAGTATTTGTCTGAAATGACCAAAAGCAAGCTCAAAATTTTGTACTTCAGCAAACGCAAAGTGAACATCGACAGCTGAGTCCAGTGACATCACGTACTCAAGACTGCCTGCAGAAATCTCCCCAACTGAGGCTACAAAACCGGAAATATTTAACTTTGTTTGCTGTCACAAAATTCGGCGCATTTTAGAAACAAAGAAAAACCGCCGCGCGCACGGCGTCTCGCCGGCGCGAGCCCAACGGGAGAGAGGGAAAGCCCCCGCCGAGCGCGTGCCTCTCTCTCCACCGATACGGCGTGCGCGGAGGTTATGAGTCATCCACGCCGATTTTTCTGGAACATCCGAGTTGCTTCTCCGGCTGACGGGGGGAAGACGGGGAAGCCTTGCGTGCGCTAAGACATGTCCCCCTCCTCTGCACTCGGACGTCGGCGACGCCGCCACGACGGCGCCACTCAAGAACACGCTCGAAACTTCGAGATGCGACCCCCGACCTCTGACCAATGGGGACGCGCGGCCAGTGAGAAGAGGGAAGGGAGACAGCACTGCAAACGCTGCGTGTATGTGCGCGCTTACTCTGGCGCGTTGAACAAACAGACGTGGAAGCGAGCCTATAAAAGAGTGACGTTGACCGCTATCAGTCAGTCCGGACCGCCGTTTAAGCTTCATCGAAGCGCGCCCGTTCGACTCCCGGGAAAACACCACTCGGCCAGCATCGCACCAGCGAGGCAACGGTCGCCAGTCTGCGGGACGGCATCGTCGTGGAACTCTGGTCGTCGGACTGCCGCAGTGCCCGGTGAACAAATTGTGTTTGTTTGTTTACCTCTCTCTGTATTAGTGAACTTTTGGTGCAATATTGCCTTAGTATTGTATTCTCTCTCGAGTTTAACTTTGCACGAGTTGCATTGTTCTTTTAGTCACTTTGTATGTGTCTGTACTAGTGATTGTGTAATCCTCTGTATCGTCTCGTTGCTATATAAACTTTGTTTTGTTTTGTGAACCTTTGGCTCCGACCCATTCTCTGGCTTGCGACCAGCGAAAGCTGGGCACCGAACGCCCAAAAACCTCTTGTCACTTGGTGGCTGGTCTCCGCTGAGCTTGCCACGCTGAGTCGAGGGCATCTCCTTTGAGTCCGAGATCGCTACCCCCACACGCTCTAAGGGTGTCTGGGAGCTTCACACGTAAAAGTGCGCGAAGTCTGGGTGACATTTGCACAGCAACAAAACACCGCCCCGCTGTGAAATTCAGCACAGAGGACCAGAAAACTGTGGAGAATGTACCGTGAAAGTTTCAGAAAAATCTGAGGTGGTGGAATGAATGCTAGAGTTACCTGTTCAGAACAAGACAATGAAAAGATATCAAGTCACTAGGGGCAACAACCTGCAAGTTCAGGTTTATTGCATATGGTACAATCTATATCAAGTACAGTCTTTGTCAAAAGTAACCAGGCTGCATGGTTTGCTTCTAGCTTTTATAGTGGAGCCCTTGTGGCTTTCCTAAAGATCAAAAGGTGTTGGAAGGTAAGAAGACACCCAGTCCTTAGCTTTGACGACCATTTCAGCTTCAGGGAAGCTACAACGGCTCCACTGTATGAGCTAGAAGCAAACCATGCAGCCTGATTACTTTTGACAAAGACTGTACATGCAAAGGTGCAACATGACAGCAACCATCAACCACAACAACTCCAATGCTTCCTTGGTCGCAAATTTTCTGTGTCCTGTTTTGAAATGCAGTTAAGAAACAACCAACTGCACACACTAGAAAAACGGCCCTGTTTGACTAAATCTGAGGCATCAAGCTTCTACAGTCCAGCGCTTAGTATTGGGCAAAATGTAAACTGATTTAGCAGTATGTATTTAACAGCACATAGAAGAAGACAAGAAGACGCATACCTGCCCCGGCTAGCCGCTCTGCAAGTTTACACACTCGAAGAGTGTGCCGGACTCGCACTAAACTGACTCAGAAGGAGAATCCAGAACGAGATACATGGAGGAAGGAAAATTTAGTTTTTTCCTTCCGCCAAGACGAAGATATAAGCGAGCACGGCGCAGTGGAGAGAGACGGCGAGCGTCGCGCGGATGAGAAAAAAAAAAGTTCACACCCGGCACTCTTCCGTCAAGGTCACTCGGTCACTAACCGCGAAGCGACGGCGGCAAGCCCGAAGCGCCGACGAGCTTTCCACTTGCCCAAGTGCTTCCGACAAAGCAGCCGTTATCGACTCCTCGAGCGCGCCGTCCGCTGAAACGGAGGCAACTCGACACGGGGGTGACGGTTATTGCGGGCTGCCCCGGTCGCTGTAAAAAGGAAGCGGCACAAAATCTGGCGAGTAACATCGCCTGTGCAACTGCTTGCTCGGGGTTCCGTCCGCGCGCGTGATCAAGCGCGCGGTTCTCCGCTCCAGGCTCTTATCCCGCGCGCGTTTCCTTTTTCCTCTCAAATCGCATCCTCTGTGAAGCAAACAGCCGAGAAACGCCATTTGTTCAAACGGCAGAACAATACTGTTACCTTATCTTCCTTGGCGCACTGTCCCAGCGGCGGAACTCGCTCGATGTGGCAAAGGCTGGTGGAGTGCCACCATGCGTTCACGCACAAGTCCGGCGATCGACGTTGAGCGCGACGCAGCTTGACGGCCTGTGTGCGAGTGCAGCCTTTCAAACGGCCCGGCACAGACGCGACGATCGCTCAAAGACGAGTACGAGCTTTCAAAGCATTGATGACACACGATACATCGATTAACAGGCGTCCGCATTACGGCGCGAACTTCGCCAGAACCGAAAGAACGGTAAGCATACTGCCCCACACCCGGCACGCCCACACTGCGCTGTGCCATGCGTTGTTGTTGCGAATGATGAAAAGGAAATTGCATGGGCCTGCTCGAGCTGAGCCGCTGCCACATGCAGATAGAGAACAGTTGAAAGATATGAGAGGAAAGAGTGAAAGAACAGACGGACGTCGACGCGCTATGCTGGACCAGCGCCAGGCGTCCCTGCAGTGTCAGCATCCTCTATGCTTACAATGCCAGCCGCATCGCCCGCTTCGCAATGGGAGGAGGCGGTATGCCTTATTTCAGTTAGTTGCCGCTCTGCGGCGCTACCCAGATGGTGAGGATAAAGCCCCTCATTGAAACAAAAGTAGCGAAAAGCTTTGAACTTTCCGACACTCCTCCTCTCCTGGCGCGCCGCAAGAATCGAGCCTCCCATTGGCCGAGGCGCCGTTGTCACGTGTTAGCGCGCGCTTTTTGGCTACGCAGCAGACGCCGGCGCCATTGCCGGGGCTAGGAGTCGCGCTTCGTTTTCTGTGGTCGTGTTTTTCAGTTGTCAGTCATGTTTTTTCGGATTATTTGGTGTGAAGCGCCAGCGGCTGCAGTCTTTCTTCGCACTAAATGCCGTTTGGCATGATTTTAAACAGACTCGTTCGCTAGCGGGTACGAAAGCCGTGCTGAAGTGCAGGTTTAATGTTGCTCGCATTGCGCGGCGTGTCGGCTTGGTTGCAGTCGGGATCGTTCGCAGGCTCGTTCGCATGTTGTTTGAGCCCCGCCGTTTACGTTGCTCGCTATGCAGGTCTAGGCTTGATGTTGCGCGCATTGCTTGCCGTATTTGTGTTGCTGCAGCTGGACTTCGGGGCTCACGAACTCGATACTAAAGGGGCGGTACTCGCTGTTTGAGCCTACGCTGCTCATGCTGCTCGCGATGCAGGTTTAGCTTTCATGTTGAACGCATCGACAGACGTATTTGTTTCGTTACAGTTGCACTCCTTCGCTCACGAACTCGACACCAAAGGTATGGTACTTGCTGTTCCTAGCAAGCTGTGCCTAGGCACATTAACGCACCTGTCGCTTGAATAATCGATATCTGCGTGGATAATACTTCAGAATGCAAGCAAGGACCTCTGTAAAACATAGTTTCAGACATTTTGGGTTTAGGCCGTCGTCGCTGCCGCGAATTCCTGCGAAAATCACGCTGCGTGGAGCTATGTAACGTGGATAGGTGGTGTCAAATGAATGACGCAGGGGCGCGCGCAATGATCCAGACCATTTCTAAAGTTCGACATTGGAAAAGCTCCTCATGGCGGAGTGGTGACTTGTTAACACTTGTGTATGCTTTTTTCAGTTATGAAAGGTCACGCTCTATATTTTTTTTCGTGCCTTGTATCTCCCACGCCACAATCTCAATGCGGCCGAATCTGAGGCAGAAAATGCAACAAAAATCATGCGGGCGCGCGGTCCGCTGCGCGCCAAAGCGCGAGCGACGAGAAAGAAACTCGTCACAACTTAAAAAAAACAGCAGTTGCTAACACTGGGCTGCGGTCCACGGCGTCCTGCATTACTCCGCTGGCCAATCGCAACAGTAAACAAAAACAGCATTTTAATGCTTCACTATATCGAACAATCCATGTATAAAAATTATAGAGCTCATAGTCTTTTTCTTATGATAAGCTTCTTGTTTAGGGAACAAGAAACGTTTAAGCAGCGGACTAATTTTTTGTCGTGGAGGAATTCTGTGCGCAGAGGCTGAATGTAGGCGGAGCTTCACTGAACTCACTCGCGCGCGCCCTCTTCCAACGTGTGCTCCGCAGTCAAAGCGATCGAAGAACAAAAAGTTTCTATAAAGCAGTGCAACGTTGGTCTGGACAGTTATTACAGTAACTGATTTTTCAATCTCTCATTTCATGATGTCATTTTGACCGAAGCCAAGGCAGAAAACGCAACACAAAGTTCATTCGGGCGCGCGGTCTGCCGGGCGCCAAAATGCGACGGTTGGGAGCGTCTGCTAGCTGCTCCCGGCCTAGGTGCCGCCACCGTCGGCGCCCGGGAGAAGCCGAGAGAAGGGGCGCCGGCATAGGAGGAGGAGGGAGGAGATGTCGCTACTTTTTTTAGGTGAGGATTTAGGTGAGGACACCGCTTTCGACGGAAGCACGTTGGGTCCCACTCTCCCGTTCGGCTACATTGGGAGCAATGCGGCGGCGGGCTGGTTCGAAAAGAAAACTGCCTACCGCGTGAAATTCCGCAAATTTGGTGTCCTCCCAATACAGGGTGGTGCCATAGATTGTTTAAAAAGTGATTCTAAGTTAGTTACTCAAATATTTCTCTTCCTAATCTGCCGAGAGACTCGGCGCCTTGTGAACAGTCGTTACATTCTCACAACGGGCGTTGAATACTCCAGTGGAATTTGCTTGCGCTTTACATTTCATTACTTTGCAAACAAACAGGATTGCTTATTCCGAGCTACATTTTCATATTCGCCAGAGACTGCCACTCAAACAGCTTCTCGTTCGCAGCGCGAAATCAACTGCGAGAAGTTTACGAGGATGAAACGCCCCAAGCAAACATATTTTTCTGGAATGCAAGTATTTTGCATGCCTTGCCTCGCATACTTTGGAGTTCTGTTGGCTTATAGCCGTCTCACCTGACCTGCGCGGTTCCCAGTTTTTTCTCTGCACGCTTTCTTGAGCAAAGCGAAATTAGCCTTTGTCCTTTTCTAGAATTAGGAGAACACCCAGGAAGGCAACAGTACCTCATAGCTTGATCTCCGACTGCTACATCTAGCTCACAACACGAGCTCACTTCAAGAAAAGAAGCGCGGCCTAATGGGCGAACTTAAGTACACTTTCGCCTCGTTTTTTGCATGCTTCCCGCTGCTTTTCTTTTCACGATTGGAGACGCATTATTGTTTAGCAGCCTCGGGTAGACGTGCAGAGTTGGTGAACCATGATTCCTTAAAAACGGACTCAGTACACATCGAACTTTCGGCGCACAACGATGTTAGAAGTCGCATGTTTTGTCCAGGCCATTAGCACGTGCGCCGATGACGTAGGCCGGAAAAGCTGCAATCATCCTGTAGTTGATTGCGGCAAGGGCAGGCGAGGATGTCTTTCCTTTTCTGTCGTCCTTGTCCTTTTGAGCGCTTTCACTGTCAAGAACGAGGATTAAAACTTGCCAGGCAACATCCAAATTTGCCGAGCGCATTTCTACAGAGCCTGAACGCCAAAGACGTTTCCCAGTAAGGTTTGTTCAATTTGTTTATATTTATGTCACTAAGACATTCTAACCCCCACCCACGTCTACTTCCTTGAGCCAGCTAACTTCGAGTATCCTGGGGGCGTGCTACATTATGTGCAACAGTAAACGAAGAAGTCGCGGCTGCTCGACGCCGACGAAATGAGACTTTTTTTCTTTTTTGTGACTACAAAGAAAAACGGTTCCTTTCGTTGGCGTCATTCGTCACGTGTTTCTGGGCAGGCATTTCCTAGAATTTACGTCTTTTTTTTTTTTTTGCCCCTCTTGATGGCTGGGATGAGAGCTTGTCTGTTCTCTTGACTCGTCCGCGTCTTTCTGCGCGCTTTACGTGAAATGCGGTTTTCCAACTATAGTAGGATACAACTTAAAAAAAACAGCAGTTGCTAACGCTGGGCCGCGGTCCGCGGCGTCCTGTATTAATCCGCTGGCCAATCGCAGCTGTAAACGAAATCAGCTTTTTAATACTTGACTATATCAAACAATCCATGTATCCAACTTCTACAGCTCAATTTTTTTTCTTGTGATAAGCTTCTTGCTTACGTAACAAGAAGCGTCTAAGCAGCGGACTACTTTTTCGTCGTGGAGGAATTCTGTGCGCGAAGGCTGAATGTGGGTGGAGCTAGCGGTTCCGCGGAAGCGAGGAAGGCGGCCTACGTTGCTCTGACCCCTTTTTTAGTTTAGCTTGGGAGGGATAATGGGGTTAAAACGCAGTGGTTATCAGAGACAAATTTTGTGAGGTAACTTTGTGAATCGGTTGTTTTTGATGAGTTTTTCTCGAAATTTTGAAAAGCAAAAATAAATGTGTCAGTTAAATGTGTCCTCGAATAAGGCTACTTAATAACTACACTGTAAACAAAAATAAACGCAAAATGGAGTATAAATGGTGGCGGCCACCCTTTTTACTCCATTTGTGAAAACATTTACTCCATGAGTGGGGAGTAAAAAAGGTGGACTGTCCTCCATTTTACTCCCATGAGGCTCTCGTTACAGCTCCCGGACGTGTGGAATTCAGTGCCCGGATGTTGGCTCTCCGTCTCGGCGTGACATCACCACACTGCCGACAACGGGAGCTAAAAGCATTTCATGCTTAAAACAGCATTTACATTCAAAGAAAGCGCCAAGCGCCCAGCAGCATGATAGCATTGTCATATCACGAGAAGGTATTCTATCATTTTTTTAAAACTGGATTCTAAGAAGTCACCTGGTCCTGATAACATACCTAACGAATTTCTGGGGCGTTACTGCGAATGGGTTTCCTATTTTTAAAGAATATATTTATAGCATCATTACGTGATAGCACTGTACTGGGTGACTGGCTGTTAGCAAGAGTTGTGCCTGTTTTTGAATCTGGTGATAAATTTGACGTTTCAAATTACCGTCCTATATCTATCACATGTTCTGTATGCAAAATGTTAGAGCATATAATGTAGAATACATTGAAAGTAAACACCTTTTTTATAGTAAACAGCATGGCTTCCGTAGCCGTCTCTCGACAATAACACCACTATTTGAAATTACTCATGCTTTTGCTACAGCCATAAACTCAAAAGAGCAAACTGATGTCATTGCAATATATCTCTCCAAAGCATTCGACAGAGTGTGTCATGGCAAACTTTTACACAAATTGCATTAGATGGGTATCGATGTACAAATAATTAATTGGATTCAGGCTTACTTAAATAAGAGAAAACAATTTGTACTAATAGATGAAGAACGCTGATCGACGTCATCAATATCCTCTGGGGTACCGCAACGGTCCGTTTTGGGTCCTATATTGTTTTTATTATATATCAATGATATTGCGAATGACATGCACGCTCTCGTCGAAGCGCGCTTGTTTACTGATGGCCGCCGCGGTGGCACAGTGGTTATGGTGCTCGGCTGCTGACCCGAAAGACGCGGGTTCGATCCCGGCCGTGGCGGCTGAATTTCTTCGGAGGAGGAATTCTTGAGGCTCGAGTACTGTGCGATGTCAGTGCACGTTAAAAAACCCCAGGTGGTCGAAATTTCCGGAGCCCTCCACTACGGCGTCTCTCATAGCCTTAATCGCTTTGGGACGTTAAACACCATAAAAACCAAACCAAACCAAAGCATGTTTACTGATGACATTGTGTCTGGTCGCGTAAAATGCCTGCAAGACCAGGTTCTCTTGAATGACTCCAAGGTTGTGTATGATTGGTGTGTGAAGTGGGACATGAACATTATTACGATAAGTCAACTTCAATGATTGTGTCGAACAAGAAGACTCCATTAGTGTTCCCGTACATAATTAATAACAGAGAACTAAAGCGTTCTAGTAAATTAAAATATTTAGGTATAACGATTAGTCATGACTTAAAATGGAGTGATCATGTGCAAAACATTTGTGGAGCAGCTCAACGAAAACTTGGATTCCTTAGGCGGAAGCTAAAAGATGCACCATCGGATGTCAAACTGCAAGCATATAAATCAATTAAGACCAACTCTGGAATACGCAAGTAATATCTTGTAGAAAAGGTTGAACGTGTTCAAAGATTGGCAGTAAGGTTTATATCTTCGTCATACCAAAGAACGCAGTCCGTTTCAGAACTTCTTTTACGAGCACAATTACCAACATTGGCTATTCGCAGAAAAATTGCTAGGCTAAAGTATTTTTTTTTATCAGCTTTATCACAATATGTTCAATCTGGATTCCAGCTTGCACTTGAGACCACCCGGAAGACAATCATCGCGTACTAACCATCCCTTCGCAGTTATGTCATATACATGCCTAGAGTTGATGTCTATAAGTTTTCGTTTCTGCCTAAAACAATTATAGAATGGAATAACCTTGACCGACACGTATTGAGCAAAACTTGTTCACTTGAAACTTTTGTAAAAGAGCGGGAACTGTGTTGTACTGACTGACTATACCATTCCCACCCTGTAACAGCCCGCAAGGGCTAAAAGTATTTGGAAATAAATAAATAAAAAATACATAAATTAGTAAATAAACGTTGTTAAAAACAGAAAAGTGTATTACATATATACATACATACATGTATACATACTACATAGTAGTGCTATCGCCGAACACTCCACAAAACAGCACGTTACCGACTGGAGCAACGCACACGTCCTCGCAACAGAAAAGAAGAAATTCCCTCACCTTCACCTGGAATCTTTGACGATGCAAACGACCTGTCGCACCTTGAACCGAAACGCCGGAAATCTGACAACTGCTTACGCAGCCTCCCTGCGCCCCCTTTCCAAACATATATCATAACCTCGCGCGCCCGCTTCTCATTTATACTGTGAACAAGGCTTCCGTACGGGAGCCGAAACGTCTTTGCTATCTATGGTGTGGCACTATAGTGGCACGGCCGGTCTCGACGAGCGCGCTCTCTCGCTCTCGTCGTGGTCGGCGTCTGCTACGTCACGAGGGGTGAGTCACGTGCGCTTCCTTGCTTGACGAGTTCGCGGGCCGACAGCGCGCATCTCAATGTGGTGACTCAAGAACACGTAACATTTAATATAACTCTCTCGGGGCACTCATTAACGAGTGCCTCCTTGTAGCTGCCGGGGTATACCCAGCACAACTGTAGGAAGCTATAGCTCAGCCTGCTGTTCTTCAATGCCTCAGCATTTAAACAGTTCTGCGAACTAAAACCCGTCTGTCGGCTTGTGTACGGCGTCATTGAAAAAGGAGAGGAGGCGGCGCGCGCTGCAATGCTGCCCCGCAAGTTGTCAGTCAGCCCATGTGGCTCTTCGCGGCGTTCGGCCACGGACGGACATTACTGTTGCATAAATTCCGTTGATCGCACTTCGATGTTTTAAATTTGGTGGAATTAAAATGGAACATGGGATATATTTAGGGGTGTGCGAATATCAAATTTTTCGAATACGAATCGAATACGAATACTTGGTTCCGAATATCGAATCGAATATCGAATAATCAAGGACAGACGCATTTAACCACTACAAAACATTTAATTGAGCCCCCAAGAACATCACAGTTCAACTATCAGTGATGAAATGAGCACAAAAGGTGTGTGTGGCTGCACAAAAAGTATCAAAGTCTCGAACATTGTTCTTAGAAGAGTGGAAATATCAGAGAAGATGGCTAGTACACAGCATTGATCAAGGCTAGCTTGCCATAAGTTCGAAAGCGCGTTGCTGGGATGAACATGAGAGGTTGTCGTGAAGGAAAACTGGCTTCACCACTTGGTCAGGCAGAAGTAGTTCCCTTCTAGCTGAAACAACTTCTCCAGCCAAAGAAAATGCCCTCTCAATTGGCACTGAACTGGCTCGTATTGCGAGGTATTTCGTGCACAGCTCTGACTATACCAGCTTCGCAGGTTTAGCCACAAAGAAGCTCACCAGTGCAGTCAGCTACTGCATGGCCCAACGTTACGGATTGCTCTGGGCGCCGCCATGTTGTTATGTCTCTGTCGATAGGGCTTGCGGATCGAAATGAACGCCGGTGCTCGCAGTAGAATATTCGGCTTGATACGAATATTCGCGTGGTGTCGAATATTCGAAACAGCACGAATACTAAAAATATGATATTCGAATTATATTCGAAAATTTCGAATATTCGCACACCCCTAGATATATTCTAGTAGTGCACCAGAGGCCGGGGGGGGGGGGGCAGTAAAGGGAGAGGGGTCTACATGTGCATCAGCCCAGGGCCCCCAATTTTCTTAATCTGACCCTGACTGGGTGTAGGAAAAAACGACCCCGGAACATACACCCCCGGAAAAAAGGTCCCTGGAAAAAAGGTCCCCTGAGGAAGTATCGTCTAAGAAAAAAGGTCCCCAAGTCAAGAAAAAAATTTCTTCCGGAACCCACTTGACAGAAAATTGCCCTCTTTATTAGACTCTTCTTTGGATTTGAGAATAGATGTAAGCGTGAAGTATTTTGTATTACCAGGCCGCGCCATGGTCATTCAGTCCAGGTCATGCAAAGGAAAAGCACTTCTGCAGGTGACTTCGCAAAAACGCCGATCCAGAGACGCACTTGCTCTGGACCACTTCCCTTTCGCCGCCATCATTGTTCTTCATGGACGCACTGTTTGTTGTTTAGTCGCTTCCGTGCCGACTTGTGTAATCGTTGTAGCTTGCAATGTTACAGCTTGCTATGAAGAAACGCAGTCCAGACCTTAATATCATGGTGAAGAAATGCAGCTGGAAGCAAAGAAGTACACCAAAGACAAAAATACATGGAAGCTAAATCCACAAATGATGATGTAACATAAAATCAGTGAAATGCGACGACAGTAAAAGGAAATGAGTTGCTGGGTGAAAACCAATACAGTTTCGCTTGTATTTAGTTTGTGTATCGAGATGTCCTTCTCATCATGTGTTTTGTTGCAAACCTTCCAAGCGTTGAGCGATAAACCACACTTACGTTGCTCTGACCATGCCGTTGCGTTTACGGGTCAGTGACTCGTTCCACCGGCAAACAACTTGCATCCGCCGTACGTACAGTGGTGAGCAGCCTTGTCTAGAGCGCTTGAGCAGTGCGCACTTGGTAACAAAAACCGAAGTTAGAGAGCAGCCCCTCATTACAGGGCAAAGTTTTCGTGCCTGCTTTGTTTACGAGGCTATCTGGCGCTACTTCCGTGCAAGCGTTGCAGCTGGACCCTAGAGGCTGCCACAAAATCTGGATTTGTTTGCAAGGAAGTGCACCGCCCGAGCGCTCTAGACAAGGCTGCTCACCACTGTAAATGCATGCGAGTTGCATGCATGTACAGATGCGAGGCGGCCGGATGCTCAAATTACGGCGGCTTACGATACGTTTGATATGTCACCCGCTGGGGGGCATTTTTTCCTACTTCGCAAATGGGGACGTTTTTTTCCGGGGATATATGTTCCGGGGAGATTTTTTCCGTGGACGTATCTTCCGGGGACGTTTTTTCTGGGGAGATTTTTTTCCGGCTCCCGACTGCCGCTTGGGCTGAATGCGCGGCTTGCGGCTTGGAGTAGTTACAGTGCTGAACTGTTTGCATCTTGCGATTTTTTTTTATATGTGTATCAGTTTTATCCTGCCCATTACAATATACCAAGAGTATGAACTGGCATCACCGACCTTTTTGCTAGGAAAGCACCAGCAGGTCAAGTTCTTGTCGTTCCTGCAGATGTAAAATGAAGTTACGCGCGTACTGTTCTTATTTTTTTTATTTTTGCCGTCCATGTAAATTTGAGGCAAGAAATGCGCGCTCAGCGGTAGTTTTCCTAGCGCTGTCACTTTAAACGTAGTAAATTATCTGCATATTTGTTTATTTCATGCGACCTTCCTTTTTTTACGGGTCGAAAATTGATGGTTTGATAATACCTCTTGCTCGAAAGGTTTTTTTTTTTGCGCCTCCTCTCCTTCGTTGCCTTCGCTATTCTTTCCTGTTTATTCTTTGTATTTTTTGTAGTTTTTCGGAGGCATTGAAATTTGTTAAAGTCTCCCCCAAGATTGCTCAATATATATTATATAGCGTTCACAACAATAGCATGAGTATGTAAGGACATGAGCAGGGTTAATTGGTTTTACATTATAATTAACAAGGCTGGTTTCACATTTAGGCTGGTTTTACAAGGCTGGTTTGGTTTTACATTATAATTAACAAGGCAGTTGCTCGTTCGTATTCAACAAAACGTGAGTCAGCAACCCAGCAAACCAAAAACGTCTCTGAGAGGTTTTTGGTTTGCTGTGAAACGACATGTATGAAGTCTTCTGTGCTGTCTTTTTACAAGCGATCGTTTGTAAAATAAAAATAAAAGACAACACAGGACCTAACAGTACGCCGACATGAGTTTATGGATTCTGCTTCCAAGCTATACGCAGGTCACGTTCACAAGGCTGATGTGCATTAAAATATGTTAGTGACATTTAGGCGGACGGTAATGATGCTCAAGCGGACTAAATTAACCTTGAGCCTTTAAAAACAGTGTCCGACAGACTCGACAGTGCAACCATGAGGAATAAAAATATATTTATTACACGGCAGAAAATGTGTGCGTGTGAAAGAAAAAAAATGTGTGAGTCTCAGTCAGCAATTACGCTGTGTGTACTATCGTGATGGAAAGAAACGCCAACAACGTGATGCCTACGCTCTCGATCCGCAATTCGAATTTCTAATCATGGCGCTTTTACCAGGGTGGTATGAAAAAGACCTTAGAGGTGTCCTAGAATGCATCAGGGAAGCATCTAGAGTATTTCTGCTACCACCAAAGTAAAAGCGCGAAGAAAAGAAATACGAATAACGAAGCGCCTAGGCTCTGCTTTGTTAGCATTTCTTTCCATCGCCCCTGTACAATACGAAAGCATTACATCACGTGCTCGAAAAGCTGTCCTTCCATGACAATGCACAGTAAAAAACGATCTTTCATAGCGCGGACAGAGCGCTCAGTCATGTCCTGCGCAATGCTTGTCACGGCCGCAGTAATTCTATGCTTCAGGTCATCAAGGCAGGAAAGGTGTGTCGTATAAACCTTATTCTTCACGTATACCCAGAGAAAAAACTCCAGGGGAGATAAGTCTCGCGACCTCGGAGGCCAAGAAGACGGCCCATCGCACGAGAGAATGAGTGTGGTGGAGCCCCGTCATGCTGAAACCATATCACGTTAAGCGGAAGTTATGAGGCGAAGTTCGTGACCACGCCATTTAGGATGCGCTCGGTGACCTGCCCGTGAGGCTCCCGTCAGTAAATTAGAGGCCTTCGTCCTTGAATTATCCCGCACCATACATTTGCGGACCTCCGAATCTGATGTATTTTTCCTAGTACCCAATGTGGGTTGTCGGCGTTGCGCAGATTTACCGCGGAATCTCTGAAGAAGTGCGCTTCATCGGTCCCCATTACGTTGTCTAAAAATCCAGGGCTCTTCTCGCATTTGATTAGGCACAGTTACAGAAATCGAGCCGGCGCTGAAAATCAGGCCCTCCTTGGTGTAGGCATACCTTGCACGGATACATGTTGTGCTTTTTGAAAACTGTCCCAACAGAAGAGAAACTGCATCCCAAAGCATCGCCGATTTCTCTCACGCTGGCCTGCGGGTTGACGTTCACATATAGGCCAAGACGATAGTTTCCAACTCTTCGCTCAATACTGAGCCACTTCTTTGACGTTGAGGGTGCACCGACCCTGTTCTCGCGGAACGACTGAAGACTCATGTGAAAGTGCAGCGAGAGGGCACACGGCGAGCAGGATGCGTAAAACCCCTCAATAAACTAATGGTGTCTTCGACTGGTCGTTTCAGATCGCTCTAGAGCGCTCTGAGATGCAGCCGCACGTTCGGCTGGTCGAAATCAAGCGCTCTGACTACAGTCGGCTGGTTCTTTCAGAGCGCCCGCCTCCAGCTCAGAGCGCTCTGAGGCGCTCCGAGAAAAAAGTCGGAGCGGCCCCGAGATGTGCTCACGTGACAGAGCCACTTCCGCCGTTTCGCGGAGACGGATGCGAAGCCAGGGTAGCCAGGGCACATCACGACCGGTCTGGCGAGGCATTCTTACGCATCCGTAGAAGCAAGTTTTGGTGCTTTAGGTATTAGACGCAGTTAAAACGTCCCTGCTGTGTGGCTCTGTGAGGGGATATGTCGAAAAGCAGACGAATCATTAAGCTGGGTACGCCGTCTGTGTTGCTGTCACATCTGGGGGTTGCCGCGGCATATCCAAGTGGTACAACGGGACACTAATTTTTTATTTTTTTTTTCGACGCGAGCCGGAGACGAAGAACTGCTGGGGCAGCGATACAGGTTCAGCGGCGACGGCGGCGTGGGCGGTGCAGACTGTGTGATTGCTGTCGTTGACACCAGCCGCAGCGGCAGCGCCACTGCGGTGTGGCGATTCCGGAAGTTAGGTCCTTTCCCTCCTTCTTGCGCTTTCGCTCTGAAAACTTGCTGACCATTCGGCTTGACCGGTCTCGCTGTGCGCTCGGAGCTAGAGCGGCTCTCACGTTGCCAAATCCGAACCGGATCGTGGGAGCGACCAGTCGAAGACACCATAAAAGTAACGACATCTCGTCCCGCCTCCTCCTATGCCGGCGCTCCTTCTCTCGGCTCCTCCCGGGCGCCGACGGTGGCGGCACCTAGGCCGGGTGAAGCTAGCAGACGCTCCCAACGCTCGCCCTGTGGCGCGCAGTAGACCGCGCGTGCGTTTTCTGCCTTGGCTTCGCTAGAAAAGAGATCATGGCATGGGAGATTAAAAAATTAGTTACTCAAATAACTGCCCCCAGCAGCGTTGGACTCATTTATCGAAACTTTTTAAAGCGGTGGAGGTGGCGTGCGCGGCCGAGAATATCTAGCATATACAGTAACTCTAAGAATATCCTTAGAGTGTTGTTGCTCATCGCTCGCGCTTTGGCGCGCAGTGGACCTCCCGCTCGAATCGTTTGCATTTTCTGCCTTCGATTCAGCCGCAATGTAATCATGGTATGGAAGATTAAAAAATTATAGGTATACTCAAACAACTGCCCGACCTATGCTGCACTGCTTTATCGGAACTTTCCGAACTGCGATCGCTTTGATTGCGGTGCACACGGTGGAAATGGCATGCGCGAGCGAGCTCGCGGCACAGCAGTGAATATCCTCGGAATGTTGTTTTTCGACTGGCGTCTTTTGCTCGGATTCATGTTACCCCTCCCCCGCCGGATGCACCCTTCTCTCTCTCGTGGCCTACCGCGGCTCTTCCTCCGGCGGCCCCCGACTAGGCGCAGCAGCGGAGGGAGCGGAGGGGAGGCGCCCGCGACTACGCGTCGTCACGTGGGCAGCCCTCCTTACCCACCCCTCTCGGTTTCGGCGGCCGCACGGGCCGCGCGCACGGGACACGGTCTGATGGAGTCTGGAGAGTTGACGAGCCTTGAGAGAGAGCGGACGCAACACCAGCGGCGGCCCAGGTGACCTGAACTGCTCTGTGCCTGTCTCCTGTGCCTGTCTCCTGTGCCTGTGTCCTGTGCCTGTTGCCTGCCGCTGCTGCCTGAGCGCGACCGAGGAAAGCCGTTGGGAGATCCCAATTAAAGGTTTGTCCTGCGGGCTTATTCCTCGGAGGTGTTGTTCTTCGCGGCCACAGGTGTGGTCGAGCTAGCGGAGTGGCGTTGGCTCTGAGTGCAGGGTCCGAACCGTGCCAGTAACACCACATTTTGGCGCACCAACGTGGGGCCTCTCTGGAGTTCCAGGTGGGGTGCTAGCTCAAGAAGAACAGCATGACCAGCCCGCGCTACGGGCTGCCGGACCTAATGATGTTGGCCGATGTATGCGGCGAAGCACGGGAGATCTCGAGCATCGTTTCCGTGGCCACATCTAAACCGACCGCGGATGCGGTAGCGCAAGGTCCGTCGGGCGCTATGCATGAAGCCGCAGGCGCGGCTGGCGTCCGAAATATTGCGCCAGGAGTTCCTGGTGAATATTCCGAGCTGGAGCAGCCAGATGGCTGTGGCTACAGGAGTTCCGTTCTGCTGAACGTGTCCCCAGGCGCTCCCGCAGATGCGGGTCGCGCAACTGGTTACGCGCCGGGAGATCCCGGCCAGCAAGGAAAGCCAAAGTCAGGTGTCAGTGGCTTCCAAACGCTCCGCTACGTCTCAGGCGCGTCCGCAGATGCGGTTCGCAAACCGAGTTTCCACCCAGGAGATCCTGGACTGCTCGTTGAGCCATTGCCAGTTGGCGTCGGCTACTCGCTCCTTTCAACTCCTGCGCACGCATTCAGACCAGGTGGTCTCACTGCGTCGACGCCCGCAGATGCGGGCAGCGCTCCCCGCCAGATGGCAGAGGGTGACGCAGCGCACCTTGCTCCGGGAGGTCCCGAGCACCACTACAAGCCACCGCCAGTTGGCGAAGGCAACCCTTTTCCCGCCTCAGACAAAAGCTGGCCAGTTGGCCCCGCTCTAACTACGCCCGCAAATGTGGGCCGCGCACCCAGCCAGGTGGCTGAAGAGCGCGCAGTGTGTCCAGGGGAAGGAGAGAACATCGCAAACGTCCTCGCTAACGCTTTGCAGCAGATGTTGCAATTAGCGCGCTCGCCCGGCCCTCGGATCGGAGTGCCGATACCGAACTATAGTGGCTACAGCGACAAGCAAAGTGCGAATGACTTTCTGCTGGCCCTGCGCCGGTACGAGCTAGCGAGTGACCTGAGCGAGAGCGAGATTCTGAGACGAGTTCTCCCCGTCGCACTCGTTGATCAAGCCGCCCGGTGGTACCAGTTGGTTGGCCACACAGCAGGCAACATGGCTGATTTTCGACGCTTGTTCAGGGAGGAGTTCCTTCCATACGATTACAAGCTGCGTATGCGACGAGAGCTTGAACTGCGGACACAGGCCTCGGATGAATCGCTTGTCGAGTTCGTACGAGCGATGCAAGAGCTGTATGAATATGCAGACCCAGGAGCTCCGAGTTCGGAGCGAGTGGAACGTGTCATCCGACAGAGCCATCCGACATTTTCCCTCTACTTGAGGGGCTGCAGATGCAGCGATATGAACGAGCTTGCCATTGAAGCGCGCCGAGTCCAGGCTCAAATTTCAGCTGCCCGTAAATACCGGCCCCCCACCGCCGGCTGAGGAGTGCCTCGAGCCAAGGTGTGCCTGGAGCGGCGTTGCAGCGGTAAGGGGTGAGATCACTCCCATGGCAGGTGCGTTCACGAACGAGCGGATGCCGTTCGAAATATCGGATCGTGCTCTGGATCCCTACAGGTACGGGCTGCGGAGTGCTGATACACAACCACCGGAGATCTGCGGGGTACCGCCACAAAAGCCCACACCTGCTCAGAAAGCACCCACGGAGATCCGTGTAGGCTGCATGGCCGAGGTGCCACTGAGACCCCCCGAGCATCGCAGCGAGAAGCATGGAGATCTGTGCGCTGCTTTAATTGTGGCCAGAGTGGTCACATAACCAGAAACTGCCCCTCGAGATCGGGAAACGAGGCAGGCCGCCGGTAGCAGCAACGGCGGAGGCTAACAACGCTTGGGAGCCCATCCCCGTCACGTCCGCATTCAAAGTTGGAGAACCAACTAACACGCCTGCTCCTTTCATGGACCTCGCAGTTGCGGGGAGAACCTTTAAGGCGTTGCTGGACACGGGGGCAAGCATCTCGCTAATAGGAGACGAGGTGGTTTCCAGCTCCGGCGGAGATCCGTTCGGTTGCGACAGCGAAGGACGCCACTCCAGCTAGCTAGCGGAGAAGTGCGGTCCTGTGGTGACGTTCGCCTCGCAGTGCGCTGGGATCAGCGTGTGCGCAGAATGCGTTTCGTTCACCTGCCTGGTCTCACAGTGCCAGTTATTCTGGGCCGAGAGTTCTTGGCGAAAACTGGACTGGTTGTAGACATCGCCCGTGGCGGATATCGGGAGAGCCCGTGCGCCCCACTGAGGCCCTTTGTCGACCCGCCGACTGCAACGAGATCGTTGTCAGAACGCACGGCCGACACGCCCGCGGAGGAGCGAAATACCTCCCACGAGCAAAGCCCGCACCGCCAACTGCCGGGATCGGCACCAGCGGCCCGCTTCAATGCTCCCTCTCCGAGGTCGGAGAAGGGAAGGCAGGCTGTACCGACAGATGTCGGCGAGCTAAGAGACAGCGGGTTTCCCCGCCCAATGCCGAGATCGGCAGCGGCGGCCTGTCAGCACCGTTTTCCTCCGAGATCGGGGGCGAAAATGCACAACTTACTGGCGGATGCCGGTGCGCTGACACAGCTCGAACGTGACCGCCTCTTGTCGTTGTTGGATGACTTTGACGAGATATTCACGGACCAGCCGGGATGCACTAGTTTGGTGCAGCACCGCATAGATACGAGTGACGCGCTGCCCTGGAAATGTAACCCAAGGCCCGCCAGTGCTGCCAGACGGCAAGCTATCGACGAGGCGCTCCAGGAGTTGCTCGATGCTGGTCTCATATGCCGCTCTTCCAGTCCCTGGGGGTTCCCAGTGGTTCTTGTGCCGAAGAAAGATCGCACGTGGCGCTTGTGCGTTGACTATCGGCGGCTGAATGCGGTCACAAAGAAAGATGCGTACCCCTTCCCGAGAATATACGAGATCGTCTCAAATCTCGGTGGCGCAAAGTTCTTCTCGATTCTTGACGCAAGCAAGGGGTACCTGCAGGTCGAAATGCGACCGGGCGATGAGTGCCAAACGGCCTTCACGTGTCACAGAGGTCTGTTTCACTTCACGAGAATGCCTTTCGGTTTGTCTGGAGCTCCGAGCACATTCCAAAGGCTGATGGACCGTGTACTCGGAGACGCCAGATGGCATCACGCTCTCGCATACCTGGACGATGTGATCGTCTACTCTCAAACTTTCGAGGAGCACCTCGATCACCTGAGAGATGTCCTGGGAAATCTCAGGGCGGCTGGCATCACGCTCAATCCCGCAAAGGTGCAAATCTGCCAGGCTCAGGTGAGCTTGCTTGGATATCGAGTAAAACGGGGACAGGTGTCTCCTGATCCAGAGAAGCTTCGGGCGATCTTGGAGTTTCCCGCGCCTAAAGATGTGAGCGGTGTTCGCCGTTACCTTGGCATGGTGGGATACTATCGCCATTTCATTCCTAACTGTGTGCGACTGCAAGCGCCCTTGGCAAGATTGCTAAGAAAGTCTTCTCCGTGGATATGGGGAGACGAGCAGGAAAAGAGCTTCTATCAGCTCTCGCACGCTATCGCTGAGACGGCAGCTTTAAAGCTGCCCGACCTGAACCGCCCATCTGTTATCCAGACAGATGCCTGTGATATCGGGGTGGGAGCAATACTCCTTCAGATGGAGGGGCATGAACTCCTACCTGTGGCATTTGCGAGCCGCGCCCTGACGCCGGCAGAACGCAATTACTCAGCGACAGAAAAGGAATGCCTGGCCATCATCTACGCACTTCGAAGGTTCGAGATGTACGTAGAGGGAACAAAGCTCACGGTCGAGACCGACCATATGGCCTTAACCTGGCTGAAAGGCCTGCGTGAGCCCAGCGGGAGGCTTGCGCGGTGGGCCCTGACACTGCAACGCTTCGAGTTCGAAGTGCGTTACCGCAAAGGCACTGCAAATGTAGTCGCAGATGCGCTGTCACGGGCGCCGGTCACTGACACCCACCCGGCCGGCCAGGACGAGGAGGAGGCAGAGTGGCAGCTGTCTGCCCCTCTGCGGAAAGAGCTCGTTGCGGGGAGTGCCCCGTTTTCGAAGCCCCGAGAGCACGTGCACCTCGTTGGAGCGGGGATCCCTCTCGAGGTTGCGTTCAGCAGAGAAGAGCTTGTCAGGGCTCAGCAGGAAGACTCATTCTGTCAGGAGTTGATCAATAGTCTTAGTGAAGAGACAGACACTCCGACGAGTCAGGCCAAATTGCGCTGTGAAGCCACTGGTAGTGTGGTTGGCGCTAACTCTAGTGTCGCTGGTATTGCGGCGAGTGAGTTGGAGAACTTCCTGCTGGACCATGATGGAGCTTTGCTAAAATACGTGCCAGGCAAAGAGGCCTCGGATGAAAGTTTCAAAGCCGTTATTCCGCGCAAACTGCGGCGCGCCGCTATGCGGCACTATCACGACGCAGACGGTCACGGGAGCGCTCCAAAGACATGACAGAAGCTTTGTTGGTTTGCTACCTGGCCGGGAATGAAGGCTGACGTATGTAGATATGTACGAACATGCCACGTCTGCCAAGAGAGAAAGCCTAGAGGTGGAAAGCCACCTGGCTTACTCCAACCCATCCTAAGCACCAAGCCCTGTGAGATCCTGGCGTGCGATTTGATGGGGCCGCTGCCGCGCAGCAAACGAGGGTACAAACACGTGCTGGTAGTCACGTGTCACTTCAGTGGGATCGCTGAATTGTACCCGCTGCGAAAAGCGACTGCCCGGGAGATCCTGGCAAAGCTGTGTGAAGTGTTTTGCCGCTACGGCTTCCCAAAGCGGCTGATCACTGACAATGCCACGTATTTCACATCGAAAGTTTTCCGTGATACGTGTGCAGCAATGGGTGTCCGGCAGCAGAAAACCACGTGCTACCATCCCCAGTCCAATGTGAGCGAGCGCCGAAATCGAGATATTGTCGCGTAGCGAGCTTCGCGGGTTTCGCGCGCCAGTTTCTCTACAAGCTGAATGTGTTCTTCTCCCCGCCGTGCGACTGTTGCTGTCCGTGTGCTCCCTGCTGTGCGGAGAGCCATTAGAGGGGCTCACACTCCGACATTTGGCAGAGCCGTTTTCTCTGGGGCTCTTTGTAAGCAGGCATTGTGCGTCTCCTCCCCTGCCTTGTGTGAATGTTTAGTTAGAGTAAAACGCAGTAAACTGCGAGGGGAAGAGGTCGCCCGCGGCCGCGTCCGGGCCACCAGAGCGGGCGCGCGGACCCCCTGTGGTTTGCAGGAGAGTCGCGCGAAGTGATTGCCTCGGGCGGCACACTGCCCGGCGGACCAGATATGCCGGAGACGAGCCGCGAGGGCTGAAGGCGCGGACGGCGGGTCGCGTGGTGCACCGACTGCGAGGTCTGCGTTCCCTGTGTTTCGGGTGTCGTTTTGTGTGTTTGTATCTGTGTGCCGAGTGGAAATGCGCACGTCTTCGGGGAATTTTACGCGGTGCTCTCGAGTAAACAACCTCGTGGGCACCGGCGTGCTATTGGCTGCTCTGTTTTAAAGAAATCCTTGTCATTGGCTCCGACAACAGCATTTCCGATTGGCTACTAAAAGTGTCCCCAGAATCCTGGGCAAACGTATTTAAGAGCGGAGTTTTGGCGCGAAGGGGGACTCGGGAGAGGAACGGCTGCCTCCCGGCTGCTGCTCGGGACCTCCGCTCCAAAGATGCTGCACGCCCCGGGGTATGACTGACTGTTTTACTATGTGACCTCTTATATTTTTGTCTCAGTTTCCAAGTTTAACCAGTGATTCGCATCTATCCTCAATAAATTAAGTTGACCAATGCATCTAATCGACGCCTGCTGGTCCCCTTCTTCGATGCGGCGGAGCCACCGTTCCGTCCCGACGTACGCTTCGTTACAAGTGGTGGAGGTTGCGAGGTAACGAAGACCCCGCTCTACTCGAAATGCGCCCCAATCTGAGAAGTGAGCAAAGCCGGAAGCCCGCAGACTTCATTACGATGACGAGCCCACAACCGAGACCATCTATCGCCCCGCCTGTGTTCAGGGGAACCCCGGAGGAGTCCGTGGCCGAGTGGCTGACCTGTTACGAGCACGTCGCTTCGCTCAACTCATGGGACAACGAAACAAAGGTGAAATTCCTGTATATTTCTTTGGACGGCGATGCAAAAAAATGGTACACTACGGAGCTACTTACTGGTGCCTCAAGTTCATGGATCGAATGGGCGGCGAAGCTCAAAACTTGCTTCAGCAGCCGCCACGCTAAGGAAATCGCCTATTTACGACTTCAAAACCGGGTGCAGCTGCCGTCAGAGTCTCCGGAGCAGTATCTTTATGACATTCTGCAGCTGTGTGCGAGGGTGGACGCCAAGATGCCAGAAGTGGATCGACTGCGTCATTTGCTGCGGGGCCTCCAACCGGCGACCATGGAGAAAATGATAATCGCCAACCCGAGCACATGCGCAGATTTTTTGCAGACACTGCAGCGCCTCAGCCAAGCTGCGCTGATGGGACTCACTGCTCGAGGACTGCCGACCCAAGCCAACGCCGCCTACCTGACAACCGAGCATAACGCTCGGGGAATGGCCACCCCTGCAGCACACGCCGTCTCCGGAGAGCCTCACGTGCTGCCCACCTTCACGGCAACATCCCACGGGCAACAACAAGCGGACGCAGGTGAGAGGAGATTTGAGTCAATTGCCGCCTCCCTTGAGTCATTATCCGCGCGGTTAACGAGGATCGAAGAAGAACTCTCTCGTGCCCGTGCCCCGTGGCCCCCGAGAACGTCGCATGCTGAAGACGAATGTACACGGTGCAGCTACTGCAATATAAGTGGCCACATAGCTCGTAACTGTCGCCAGCGATGGAGAGACGAAGACCGCGAGCGAAGAAATGTGCGCGCCGATCAAGCCCCCAGTTCGGGAAACGGCAACGGCCGGGCCTAGGTGGTCAGCCCAGCCGGTCAGCATGTGTGATGAATGAGAAACAGCGTCTCAAAGTCCCAGTCGAGGTTAACAACACGAAGACCACCCACTTGATTGACACCGGCTCCGACAATATTAGACCAAATCCGGAGAAAATAACCGCGATCGAAAAGCTCCCAGCCCCGAAAAACAAGAAAGGAGTTCAGAGTTTCCTGCGAATTTGCAATTCATATAGACGCTTCATCAAAGACTTTGCTCTAATTTGCCGCCCTTTGACTAACTTGACCAGAAAGAGTGTTCCTTTTGAGTGGGATGCGGCCTGCGAGGCGGCAATGCAAGCGCTCAAAGAAAAGCTTTCTACATCGCCAGTTTTACGTCAATTTGAGCCCGGCAAGCCAGTCGAAATCCATACCGATGCCTGCGACTACTGCATTGGTGCCGTGCTGGTACAGAGGGAAGACGGTCGAGAGCATGTCGTCGCGTACGCCAGCCGTCATCTTAACAAGGCAGAGACCAACTACAGTACAACAGAAAAGGAATGCCTGGCTCTCGTGTATGCCTGCAAGCAGTTCCGCCCGTACATTTTGGGAAGCCAATTCACCGTAGTCACCGATCAAGCCAGCCTCGCATGGCTGATGAATGTCAAGAATCCGAACGAACGCCTCATGAGATGGTCCCTGCTATTACAAGAGTTCGACATGACGCTGAAACACCGCCCTGGTGTGAAGAATGCCAATGCTGACACTCTTTCTCGCCTGCCACATGAACCGGCACCGGTTAGTGAAGAAAACTTTGCACCGCTGCTAGTGCTGGGTCGCGTGGATATAGGTAGGAAGCAGAGGGAAGACCCTTGGATGAAGGAGATGATCCAACACCTCGAGAACCCGGATTCACCTGTTGTCAGAGCACTGAGAAGAACGGCACGGTGTTTTCGATTAATCGACGGTGTGTTGCACAGGAGGGCGAAAGGATTCGAGGAAGACTACGACGCACTGGTCGTTCCAAAAAGCTTACGAGCTGAAATATTAAGAAGCTGCCACGATGATCTCGAAGTCAAGCGCACCTGGGAGAAAATACGTAGGCGCTACTTTTGGCCTAAGATGTTCGCAGAGGTGACGAACTACGTGCTCTCTTGCCCTGACTGCCAGACGCGGAAAGCCCCACCTGGCAAGCCGATCGAGTTTCTCCAGCCCATTCCACCGGCAGGGAGGCTTCAACAGGCGCGCGAAGTAGTCGCTCAGCGCGAGAAGCAGCGGCAGCAGAAGAACAAAAAGGCGTACGACTCGAGGCGACGTAATGCTGTTTTCTATCCGGGAGACCTCGTGTACGTGTGGACGCCCTCTCGGTCGAAAGGAAAGACCACCAAACTGCTCCACAGGTACCACGGACCGTTTCGTCTACTTCGGCAAGTGGCAGAAAACAATTGGGAGGTCGTCAATCGCACCGGTCGCAAGCGAGATGTCGTCAACCACGGCCGTCTGAAGCGCTGCCACACTCGTCTGGATTCAGAAGAGGACGCCGACGACGAGTCACCAGACAGTGATTGCGGTGGTGATGGTGGTCGTGATTACGCGCGCAGTGCTAGTGTGTATGCAAAATCAATACCTGCTGTGTCCCCTACAGTGCGACCCAGCGATCACGAAACGTCGGATGACAGTGCGACTGAGGTGTATTCCTACAGCCGGTCGTCCCCTGATTGTGGCCGTGCGGGGGCTCACACCGGGCCCAAAGTGGTCAAGACGCACGGGTACGAAAGTGACACCGAGGAGTACTACAGTGCAGATGAAGGAACAAACTAAAATAACTGTCGGACTGCCCGTTCCAGCAGACAACTTGTGTTTTGTGTAAAAATGTACATACGAACATTTTGAGAGTCCAATGTAAGGTTTTCGATTGCATTGTTAAATCTGTATGTTTGTGCATCCTGCCTGTGTCATGTAAATCCAAATAAGTTTCGCGTTCATTTTGCCATGCCTTGTTTAGAATAGCAGATGTATTAAGTTTAGTCCTGTTGCGCGTCACTGTCTGGTGGATTTTCTTACTTTATTGCCTTGTATCAAGTGTGCCCGCCTTTCCTTTGTATTCGATTCTTGTAAACGAGTGGGACACTCTTTTTCGTAGGAGGGAGGTGTCGCGTAGCGAGCTTCGCGGGTTTCGCGCGCCAGTTTCTCTACAAGCTGAATGTGTTCTTCTCCCCGCCGTGCGACTGTTGCTGTCCGTGTGCTCCCTGCTGTGCGGAGAGCCATTAGAGGGGCTCACACTCCGACATTTGGCAGAGCCGTTTTCTCTGGGGCTCTTTGTAAGCAGGCATTGTGCGTCTCCTCCCCTGCCTTGTGTGAATGTTTAGTTAGAGTAAAACGCAGTAAACTGCGAGGGGAAGAGGTCGCCCGCGGCCGCGTCCGGGCCACCAGAGCGGGCGCGCGGACCCCCTGTGGTTTGCAGGAGAGTCGCGCGAAGTGATTGCCTCGGGCGGCACACTGCCCGGCGGACCAGATATGCCGGAGACGAGCCGCGAGGGCTGAAGGCGCGGACGGCGGGTCGCGTGGTGCACCGACTGCGAGGTCTGCGTTCCCTGTGTTTCGGGTGTCGTTTTGTGTGTTTGTATCTGTGTGCCGAGTGGAAATGCGCACGTCTTCGGGGAATTTTACGCGGTGCTCTCGAGTAAACAACCTCGTGGGCACCGGCGTGCTATTGGCTGCTCTGTTTTAAAGAAATCCTTGTCATTGGCTCCGACAACAGCATTTCCGATTGGCTACTAAAAGTGTCCCCAGAATCCTGGGCAAACGTATTTAAGAGCGGAGTTTTGGCGCGAAGGGGGACTCGGGAGAGGAACGGCTGCCTCCCGGCTGCTGCTCGGGACCTCCGCTCCAAAGATGCTGCACGCCCCGGGGTATGACTGACTGTTTTACTATGTGACCTCTTATATTTTTGTCTCAGTTTCCAAGTTTAACCAGTGATTCGCATCTATCCTCAATAAATTAAGTTGACCAATGCATCTAATCGACGCCTGCTGGTCCCCTTCTTCGATGCGGCGGAGCCACCGTTCCGTCCCGACGTACGCTTCGCTACAATATCAAGCCGCTCCTGGGCGCATATGCGAGATCGCACAATGATTGGGACGAGCACTTGGACGCCATCTCCTTCGCTCTGCGCACGAGAACAAATCGCTCGACCGGCTTCACGCCGGCTTTTCTCATGTTTGGCAGGGAGCTGAACACGCCTATGGACACAATTCTGATGGAAGGGTCGGAGAGTGTCAAATCAAATCAAATCAAATCAATTTATTCAAACATCCTGAGATGCTTAGGGGCACGGACAAAAAGCCAAAGGTGGCTTGACGAGGTCCGTGCCCCTTACAAGGCATACAGTGGAATACGCGGAATGTTTCAAATACAGGCAGTGAATTTTCAGAAAACGCAGAAAAACCGCGAAGTCACGGCAGATGTTGACGACTGCGCGATTGCGCGAGCGTTTGGCAAATGCCATTGAGGAGGCGAACCGCAGCCGCGCGAAGGCCAGCGCAAGTCAAAAGGCCACTTATGATCGCGCACACAGAGACGTGGACTTTCAGATGGGAGACCTCGTTCTCAAGCGCAATCACGCACTCAGCGATGCAACCGCAGGTTTCGCGGCCAGTCTAGCGCCCAAATGGGTGGAACCCTTCCTGATCGCTGAGAAGCTTTCGCGGCTAAACTACCGGCTGAAAGACCCGAGATCGGGCCGAATCAGCGGACCCATTCACGTGGGAGAGCTGAAACAGTACTTCCAGAGGGAGGTCGCTGTGGAAGCAGAAACGCCACCCGCGCAAGATTGTGCAGAGGCGAGCGAAGCCCAGAGAGATCTCTACAGGCATCGCTATGATACCCGAAGCCAGCGAGCTCGCTGGGGGAACGGGAGAATGCCGAAAACGTGAGATCACGCACACGGCGGCGTCGGTTGGCCAAAACAGCTCAAGATCGAGCAAACGGCGAAGGAACGCCAGACGCGCGAGATCGCGCACGGTGGACCTAATGCAAGGAGATCCTTGCCCCCGACGTCCCAATATCCGAACTGGGCAAGATCGCCGAATGTGACCCATGCCGACCACGGCAAAGCCTGGTGCGAGAGGTCTCGTGCCCACCCTGCCTGTGTGGATACACAAGCCGGTGTAGTTCCTGTACCCGGAGCACTGCAAGACGCCCGCTCGGAGGAGCCGAGCCCCCCTCCGGCTGCCCTGATTTACGGCCCTGGCTTCAACGACGGCCACGGAGAGCGGCGCGCGGCCAGGGATCGAGCCGCCGAACTTCGCCCCCACACCATCGCACGGGGCATCGGCGGCGGTTCCGGAGCAGCGCGGGCCGAGCTGACGATGGGCGGCCTGAGTGCGGAGCAGGCCGGCTATCGCGGGCGCCATCCTGGTCTAGCCCGCGCCCCAGGCGCAGAGCTACCATCCCGGGGCCCAGTCTCCGGAAAGGCGGCATGGACCTGCTGATCCGCCGAGTTCGCTTCAGCGGGTGGAGGTCACTATTGAGAGAGGGAGGGTGTGGGGATTCATGTTACCCCTCCCTCGCCGGATGCACCCTTCTCTCTCTCGTGGCCTACCGCGGCTCTTCCTCCGGCGGCCCCCGACTAGGCGCAGCAGCGGAGGGAGCGGAGGGGAGGCGCCCGCGGCTACGCGTCGTCACGTGGGCAGCCCTCCACCCCTCTCGGTTTCGGCGGCCGCGCGGGCCGCGCGCGCGGGACAGTCTGATGGAGAGTTGACACCGAGACGTGAAAGAGAGCGGACGCGACACCAGCGGCGGCCCAGGTGACCCGAACTGTTCTGTGCCTGTCTCCTGTGCCTGTGTCCTGTGCCTGTTGCCTGCCGTTGCTGCCTGCGCGCGACCGAGGAAAGCCGTTGGGAGATCCCAATTAAATGTTTTGCCTGCGGGCTTATTCCTTGGCGGTGTTGTTCTTCGCGGCCACAGGTGTGGTCGAGCTAGCGGAGTGGCGTTGGCTCTGAGTGCAGGGCCCAAACCTTGCCAGTAACCCCACATGGTAAGACGCACGAATAGACGTGCGGCGTAGGCTTTATATGAATGGATGGCGGTGTGATGCTGCTATAATATATTCTTCTCTCGAAAGCGCGTTTTATTTATTTTATTTATTTATTTTACCCTCAGGGCAAAGCATTACAGAGGGGAGTGGGTAATACATAACACTGCAAAAAAATACAAACAACAGCCGAGAACAATAAATTGTCAAAACAGAGAAGTTAGAATAAGTGATAAACACAATATATCATTCAACAGAAGCGGTAACAGCAGTCCGAAATAATACAGGGTCAGGAATTGTGGCGACTGAAGAAGGAAGGTGGTTCCAGTCATATGACGTGTGAGGAATAAAAGAATCCGAGAATGTTTTAGTTTTGCATGCAGAAATGCCTACTTTATGTATGTGATCTGTGCGGCGTGAAATATATGAAGGGGGAAGAAGTAACTCGCAGCGAATGGACTCATGATGAAATATTTTGTGAAAAAGACACAAGCGTGCAATTTTGCGTCGTGATGCAAGCGAAGTTAGGCCCAATGTAGCCTTCATAGCCGTTACGCTTGACGTACGCCGGAAGTCACAGAGAATAAAGCGCGCTGATTTGTGTTGTACCATTTCCAGTTGGTCGATCAAACTCTTAACACCAGGGTCCCAGACTGATGACGCATATTCTAGTTGTGAACGTACGAGTGTGGTATAGAGTAGAAGTTTGATGTTAGTCGGCGCCGCGTGAAAGTTACGTCTCAGATATCCCAGCATACGATTAGCTTTGTTAGTGATGTGCTCAATGTGCGCATGCCAGCTAAGGTTAGACGTAATATGAATTCCGAGGTACTTATATTTTGTAACTGAATCGAGTAGCACACCATTAAGAGTATATACGGGAAGATCGCTATTAACACGAGAAATGCGCATAAGTTTTCACTTTTCAGCATTCAAAGTCATATTCGAAGTTTTGCACCATGTTGAGATAGTGTTAAGATCAGATTGAATCATGTGCTTGTCGTTATCATTTGTTATTTCCCGAAAAAGGACGCAGTCATCGGCAAAAAGATGTACAGAAGAAGAAAGATTGCTGGGTAAGTCGTTGATGAATATAAGAAAAAGCAGGGGACCCAAGACGGTGCCTTGGGGAACCCCGGAAAGAACAGGGTGAACGGCGGAATTAACATTATTGACGGCAACAAACTGCTTTCGATGAGTAAGGAAAACTTCGAGCCATTTTAAAATGTTAGTGTCTAAACCTACCATGCGCAGTTTTAGTAACAAAAGATGATGGGAAAGCTTATCAAATGCCTTCGCGAAATCTAGGAAGATGCAGTCGGCGATCGAGTGACGGTCTAAAATTGCGTGAAGTTTTTGTGTGAATAAGAGTAGCTGTGTTTCGCATGAATAGGACTTCCTAAAACCGTGCTGAGAAGGATGAAAAAACCAGTTTGATTCAAGGAAAGTGACAATCGGCTCTGCGGTTATTTCGGAGTTACTATATATCTCGGACACTTGGCAGGCTAACGTTAAAAGGAACCGACTGGCGGTAGTCTCTTACTGTTTGTTTGTAAATACTGTGGGTTTCTACGTGGACACAGGCCACCACCCACCGCGGGTTCGAGCTTCGCGCGAGCCAAGGGCCCCGATCAGCCGTCACCACACACGCACTGGGACACCGTTGCAGCGCACTCAACCTCCGCTGGGAGGAGAGCGATTCGCCGCAAAGAAATAGGCCTCCAAGTTCACAAAGGAGACGTTTATTCACGTCGTCCTCCAGCAGGTACACAAACACTCAATAGTCACCCCGTCCCGGGGGCGCGCGAGGAGCAAGGCTCCGCTGCGCGCACGAAGCGACTCGCGCAAAGCGCGCCGCTAGCACGCCGCTGCAGGAGAATGTCCCCGCGGCAGTGCTGTGATCTCCCTCTCGTGTCGACCGTTGGGCCGGTTGCGAGAGAGAGTGGGCAATCAACGCAAGGTACGCCTGTCGGAGGTCGCTGGACCCCGCTGGACAGGCTCGAGCCGCTGCAGGTCAGAGGACACGTGCGGGCGAGCTCGAGTATATGCACTGGTCCGAGCGGCAAAGGCCGGCAGGGACAAACAGTAACGTACGCACCTTACGCTGTCTCGGAGGGATCTCTCTCTCTGGGCCCCGCTCGGACGGTCGCGCCGTGCGCGGCCGCCCGTAGCGGGTCCCGATTTCCCGCCAAAAGGCGCCAATGGCAAAGGCCGTTGGGGAGCCGGGGCGGAGCTGTGGCCAAATGACAGTGATTAGTCACCTAGCCGCCTCTCCACCGCCTGAGGCGGGAGCAAGGGAAAGAGGAGAAACAACGCAGGAAGCCGGCACAGCCGCGCAAAGGCAACGGCGGAAAGCCAGGATTCCCACATCCCCCTCTCCTTAAATGCCCTCCTACCCATCGGCAAAGCACGCGGCCAAAATAAAGAAATCAATACAGAAAAAAAACTAGACTTCAGTTCCAAAATAAAGAAATGAATACACAAAAAAACTAGCTGCACTTCAGTTCCAAAATAAAGAAATGAATACACAAAACAAAACTAGCTACCCTTCAGTTCCAGCCAGAACAACGTAAGAAAACAAAGGAAAAACAAGGCAAACAAACACTGGCATACGCTTCAGTAAATCAAAACAGCTTGCAGATTATATACACTGTACACAAGATGTGAATTCCACTGTACAACTATGTGACAGGTGGATGTCAGCCTCAAAGTTCGATGGCGCGGCCCAGTGGGCCGGTCGGCGACTCACCGCTCGCAGGCTTCGTTGTTGAACGGGTTGGGAGGGCCGACGACTGATGGCGGTCTTCTTTCCGTTGATGTAGGGTGCGTTGATGACGACGGGGCCGCGGCAGAGCACTGACCTCGCGCCCTTGGACACGACATCACGTTCGGGCACAAGACAGTTAGTGCACCCCCTTCACGCCGGCTGAAACGGGCGAGGTCGTTCGGCGGCGTCCTGATGTGTAACCTTGCCCACAGCGAGGGGTCCTTCTCATCCTCGCGCTCACGCAGAAGCACAGCGGCACAACTCACAGGCGTCGCCTTGGCTCGTGGTTACGCGCGCACACAGCCACAAACACAAACACGCATACACCGGCACGTGCGCGGACGCTGGTCGGCGACAACGACCCCCCCCCCCCCCATCAGAAGCGTCCAGAGGCGCCGCGGCGAGGGTCAAAGGGTGCACGTTCCGCCCCCCATCGCCCCAAACGCCCCGCCAACTTCCCCTCCATAGGGGCCGCACAAAAGTCGCACCGCGACACACGGCTCCTTAACGAGCCCACCACCCACAGTCAGGCCGGAAATGAGAAGAGGCGCGCCGTACAAACGACACCCATCTTTTGCTTCTAGAAGATAAGAGCAAGCACGAGCGGGCTAAAGTTTGCCTATGTACAAGTCTGGTAAAAAAAACTGAACGCCAACACAAACGCATGTTACCTATGTACATCTCGGTACGTTAGAACAAAACCAGACGAACAAGCGGGAAACTAAAGTGGCTAGAAACTGACGTAAGCAAACAAATAAATAAACTGATAAACACACAAGGCTGGAACTGATCATGCTGCCAAAAAAAATACACACCGTGCTTCGCCTGGGTAGGGCCTGACGAGAAAGCTCGCCAGCTAGCTGAGGCTGCGTGCCTTCGGTTGCGGAAAAGTCCGCCGTCCGGCATCAATCACACCGGTGACCGTCGCCTCATATTGTACCCGTGCTCCGTACGCTTGCGTTCCGCAGCACCAGTTGTGCCTTTGCGCTTGCCTTTGATACCAATGGGTACCGGCGCAGGCTCGTCAGACCGTGACGCGTAGGCCTTCAGGTCTATGAACCCCTGCTTGCTCCTGGGGAAAGGCCCCATCAAATCGCAGGTGGCCATCTGCCACGGACGCACACTGTCAATCGGTTTCATCATTCCAGGCGGCTTGCCGCCCCGTGACTTCACCGCTTGACAGACATGGCAGGAACGGCAATAGCGGAAAATGTCACGCTTCATGCCGGGCCACGTCACCGAATGACTCAGTTTTGCAAAAACTTTGGAGCCACTCAGATGACCGGCCAGTGGTTCGTCATGAGAGAATCTCAACAGTGCACCCCTGAGACTTTTGGGGATAACCACCTTGAACGGGTCGATGGACTCGTCATCGGTGGCTATGTATTTCAGCACGAGCCCGTCGTTGTCCAGCAAATATGAATCCCCGGGGTTCGCCGCGACACACGCTGGCTTCTGCCCCCCTGCGCCCGCTACAATACAAGTAGCGTCACGGCGCTCCGTCTCCCTGAGACCGTCGCTCACCTCGCGACAAAACGGGTCATTTTGCTGGGCTTTCAGTAGCTCTTTACGGCTGAAAACGATTCCAGTCATCCCAGAGGGGAGCCTGGTCTCGTCCCCACTCAGGTTTGCAGCCAAAATTTCCGTTCGCGTCGGCAACTCCGAGGCGCTCACGAAGAGCTTTGCCTCTCGTCCGCTTTGCGAAGCGCTGCTTGCCTGGTTAGCGGAATGGGTTAACCCGTTTCCGGGCTCCCCCTCCTTGCCGCCCGGCGGCTCGTCCGCTGTTTCGCCCCCTCCGCCTACAGGCGTCAAGGCGCCGCTGGCGAGTGGGGCACGGGATAGCGCGTCAGCTACCACGTTTGTGCTCCCCTTTCGATACTGCACCGAAAAGTCGTAATGCTGTATCAGGAGAGCCCAGCGCGCCAGCCGACCCGTAGGCTCGCGGAGCCGCATCAGCCAACTGAGCGCACTGTGGTCTGTCTGCACCACGAATTGCGTTCCATCAAGGTAGACGTCAAATTTGCGCAGTGCAAACACGATGGCGAGGCACTCCTTCTCGGTCACGGAATAATTCCTCTCCGAGGGCAGCAAGGAGCGGCTGGCAAAGGCCAGCGGTTGCAGCACGCCATCGAATTCCTGTAGGAGAACTGCTCCTAAACCCAGATCGCTCGCGTCAGTCTGGACTACGAACTGTCTGGTCAGGTCGGGTAGCCTGAGCTGCGCTGTCTCGGCAATGGCACTAGACAGGAGGCGAAAGGATCGCTCTTGCTCGGGCCCCCATCGCCACGCTGCAGTCTTTCCCAAGAGCTTGGTCAAGGGTGCCTGCACGCGGGCACAGGACGGGATGAACGACCGATAAAAATTGGCCATTCCCAGAAAGCGGCGGAGGCCGCGTACGTCCTTGGGCGCGGGAAATTCGAGTATGGCTCGAAGTTTCTCCGCATCGGGCTCAATGGAGCCCTCGCCCAGCGTAAACCCTAGTAACTGAACCCGGGTCCGCGCTATTTGGGCTTTCGCAGGATTCAAAGTCATCCCAGCAGCCCGTACCCTCTCGAGCACGTCGGCAATGTGGCCTAAGTGCTCATCGAAGGTTCGTGAATAAATCACGATATCGTCCAGGTAGCACATGGCGTGGGACCATTTCGCTTCCCCCAGGACGCGGTCCATGAGCCTCTGAAAAGTTGCAGGACCATTGCAGAGACCAAAGGGCATACGAGTGAACTCAAACAGCCCTCTGTGACACGTGAACGCGGTCTTAGACCGGTCAGTGTCAGCCATCTGGACCTGTAGGTAACCTTTGGAGGCATCTAGCGTGGAAAAGTACCGCGCGCTGCCCCGGTTTCCTACGATTGAGCTGATCGTCGGGAGCGGATAGGCATCCTTGCGGGTCAGCGCATTTAGACGGCGATAATCCACACACAAACGGTGGCTGCCATCTTTCTTAGGCACCAACACCACCGGAGACGCCCAGGCGCTGGACGAGCGGCGGATAATGTCCGCCGACAGCATCTCATCCAGCAACCCATCAATCACCTGCCTTTTCGCAAGGCTGACGGGTCTAGGGTTGCACTCTCCAGTGTGGATCTTGTGGCTCACAAAAGTGGTACAGCCAGGTTGATCCGTGAAAAGCTCATCGTACTGACGCAATAGCGCTGTCAAACGAGCCTTCTGTGTGTCATCCAATGTTACCGCACAGGCGGCCAGCAGATGTGGTGCCTGGTCGTGCCGCGCCGCTCGGTCCCAAAGGGGAGGCTGAACGACGGAACGCTCGACACAAGGGCGTGGCCCTGTCCGCTGAGCGTGGCACTCTCCGAACGCCTTCACTGCGCAGGCAGATACTGACGCCGGTGGGCTAATGAACGGCTTAAGCTGGGAAAATGGTCCGTCGCGATAGCCGCCATTCGCAATGGCCACCACGATCCCGGTTTTCAGGAGAAAGTCCCGTCCAAGAATCATGGGCACACTGAGCCCTGGGAGATGGATGAAACGCGTGCGTCTCGTCCGCTCTCCCCACCTGACAGTCAGCCTCGCGGCGCCAGCCGAATGGGCTACGCCTTTCGCAAGGTTGTATGCCGTACGGCAGTCCCGCAAGCGCACAGAGTGCTTTTGCAAGTGGGACAACACCTCTTCACCGAACAAGGAAGCGCTGGCTCCCGTATCCAGTAACGCCGAAAATTCGCGGCCAGCAATGGTGACCGGAATAAACGGCGCGTGCGCATTAGCAAGGCAGCTTGCTCTGTACGCAGAGGGAATTAGCAGAGATTGGGCCGGTGGTCCCTTTACGACCGACCCCCGCCGCCGTTTCCCTGCCTCGCAGGAGGCCTGGCTACGGTGCATTCTCTTGCTAAGTGGCCCCTCTCTTGGCAGCGGAAACAGCGCACACCGCCGCGAGCTTGGTCGCGGGACAATTGCGCCTCTCCCTGCCTGGGTCCGCCTGCTGCACGACCAAAGGGTCGGCCGAGTCGGGTTTCCCCCTCCGCTGTGCGTTGGAGCGCTTGGCGCCCCTCAGCACGCGCTTCAGAAAACGGTGCAGCGCAGGCTGCCCGTCTCCCGTACGAGTAGGGATCGAGAGCTCTGTCGCTCAACTCCCACGCCTCGTTTTGCCCGCTAACAGCTGCAAATGCAGGTAGTGCGGGTGGTCGCCGGTTGGGTAAGGGCAAGGCCCCTCTCCATGCACAGCGTGGCTCAAGGGCCTCGCTTGCCGGCGGTGGCGGACGATAGGCGCGCGCGGCGAGAATGTCGCCTTGAATGCGCTTTGCCTCGGCGGCCAGCTCCTCCAAATCTCGGAATCGGCCGCCGCGCAGGTAAGCCGAAAAGGTCGGATGTGCCTGCCTGATCGTCCTTTCGACACGCTCCTCGTTCGAGGCTCTGGGCTCGGCGATTGAGAAAAGGTCTTCCATCGCCCGAACATACTCTTGCAGCGACTCATCCGGAGCCTGAGTACGGAGCTCCAGCTCTCGCAGCATCCTACGCTCGTAGTCAGCGGGCAGGAATTCGCGCAGGAATGCTGCACGGAACTCCTCGAGAGTCGCTGCCCGGTGGCCGGAAAGCCGATGCCACCGAGCTGCCGTGTCAGTCAGCGCTGCGGGGATGATGTGTGCAAGCACCACCTGCTCAGTGAGACCCATAGTTCTCTGATAATGGGTGAGGGACTCAAGGAAATCCCGGGCACTGAGTAGGTCATCATACCCGCGGTATGTTGGCATGGGCAACTTGACCGCGGGGTGAGACAACTTCGGCGTGGCCAAAAGTGTCCCAACAGCCCCTGACAGCGACTGGATCATCTGGGCAGCAATGGCTAGCAGCGCCTGCGCCCCGGCCTCAGTGGAGGTTTGGGCGGGCTGCACGAACGAGGGAGGCAAGGCTCCTAGTTCGATGAGCGGCGCGGTTTCCACAGGGAACCGGGCCAGCGCCTCGCCGTTCCCAGAGCAGAATTGACTGCTCGCGGGGCACGGCTGCTGCTGTTCGAAACTGCCGGTTGCGGCAGCGTGACACGAACTGCTTTCGCACTGGGCGGAAAGCGTGCACAGCTGAGGCATGTGACCAGCGGATGCACCGCAGGGTGCTTCCGATACAGCTCCAATGGAAGCCGCGTGGTCGACATTTTGGGTTGTGGCGCCGTAAACCCCAACGGGGGCCGCGGCCAACCACGGTGTCTGGCTATTCGAAGGAACAGCAGCCAGCGGATCAAACGACGCTACAACTCCGTAGGGAGCCGACATGTAGCTACCGAGTGCCCCGCTGGGGGTAGACATGGTGCGCAAGCGTGATCGGCAAGGCGACCTGCTCGGCTAATGTGTCATCAAAGGCGTAAGCGCCAATGTCTTATCACGTTGGGCGCCAGTTGTGGGTTTCTACGTGGACACAGGCCACCACCCACCGCGGGTTCGAGCTTCGCGCGAGCCAAGGGCCCCGATCAGCCGTCACCACACACACACTGGGACACCGTTGCAGCGCACTCAACCTCCGCTGGGAGGAGAGCGATTCGCCGCAAAGAAATAGGCCTCCAAGTTCACAAAGGAGACGTTTATTCACGTCGTCCTCCAGCAGGTACACAAACACTCAATAGTCACCCCGTCCCGGGGGCGCGCGAGGAGCAAGGCTCCGCTGCGCGCACGAAGCGACTCGAGCAATGCGCGCCGCTAGCACGACGCTGCAGGAGAATGTCCCCGCGGCAGTGCTGTGATCTCCCTCTCGTGTCGACCGTTGGGCCGGTTGCGAGAGAGAGTGGGCAATCAACGCAAGGTACGCCTGTCGGAGGTCGCTGGACCCTGCTGGACAGGCTCGAGCCGCTGCAGGTCAGAGGACACGTGCGGGCGAGCTCGAGTATATGCACTGGTCCGAGCGGCAAAGGCCGGCAGGGACAAACAGTAACGTACGCACCTTACGCTGTCTCGGAGGGATCTCTCTCTCTGGGCCCCGCTCGGACGGTCGCGCCGTGCGCGGCCGCCCGTAGCGGGTCCCGATTTCCCGCCAAAAGGCGCCAATGGCAAAGGTCGTTGGGGAGCCGGGGCGGAGCTGTGGCCAAATGACAGTGATTAGTCACCTAGCCGCCTCTCCACCGCCTGAGGCGGGAGCAAGGGAAAGAGGAGAAACAACGCAGGAAGCCGGCACAGCCGCGCAAAGGCAACGGCGGAAAGCCAGGATTCCCACAATACCTAGGTGAATACGATGCCGTAGTTGCGCACTGTAACACGGTTGTGACCGGAAGAATTTTGATGCAGGGTTAATTGTTTGGGATGAATAACACTTGGCAGGCTAACGTTAAAAGGAACCGACTGGCGGTAGTCTCTTACTGTTTGTTTGTAAATACCTAGGTGAATACGATACCGTAGTTGCGCGCTGTAACACGGTTTTGACCAGAAGAATTTTGATGCAGGGTTAATTGTTTGGGATGAATAACAGCAATAATAAAAAAAGCTTTTAACCGCTGCATCGCGCGCAGCTACAGCGCTGCACGACCCACTAGAATGTTGTTTGCTTAAGTGATTGTCATCTTGGGTCAGCAGACGCAATAATGGCTTATAAGAGGACATCATCTTCAATCGTGTAATTGGCATGCATAATGCGCAGCAGTGCCGCAGTTCATTAATCTCTTTCGGTCGAAGCAGCGCGAAAAAATTTCGACCTGAAAAACAAAAACTCGAATTCACTAAGACTAGTCTGAAGTAAAACGTTGTTCGTTTAGTAAGTTGCTTCACGCGAAAATTGAAAACACACAAAAAAAAATGTATGCAACTATGTTTGCCGGAGGCCTTCGCATGCATTCTCAAGTATTATCCAATCATATATCGAGTATTCAAGCGATAGTTCGGTTGCTATGCCTGGGCACAGTATCGACCGATTTTGGTACGAACCTTGCCAGAACAAATACGGGCAGCAGTGCGCGCAGCATGAATGCTAGTCCTGCACCGCGAGCAGCATGAACAACGGGTGCTATCATGGGCGTCCGGAGGGGGGGGGGGGGGGGGGGGCAAGGGGGGGCGGCTGCACCCCCCTGGAAAATCACTCACTCGAACCGTGAGTGATGGCCGCACGTCAGGGGCGGCGGTGCGCTCAGCCAAAAGAGTAAAAGCGGCTCCGCTTCCACGCTTTGGGTCACATCTGCGAAGTGCCGCGTCCGGGGACGCGTCGTTGCAGACATACAGCGGCACCGGCGAGCATGTGTTTCGAGCTGTCTTGAGATGTGTGCCTGTTTCTTTGATCTCTAGAGAGATAGCGACACGGAGGCAGACAGTGCACACCCCGGCCACCGATGAATTCTTCAGGAGGGAGGGACAAATCAGCCGCGTCCATCCCCGCTTTGTCGGGCTGCTCAAGAGCAAGCGGGCGATGAGTTGGCGCCGCCGCCGCTCGCTGTCTCCTCCGATCCACGGGAGAGCGCAGTTCGGTACAAGCGCCGCTTTCAGAATCTTCGGCAAAGGGGATTAGCTGCTTTTGTTCACGGCGACGCAGTCTCCAGAGGCGCCCCCACACCAGCGTTCCTTGCGTCTTCTCCGGAAACCAGCGCCTTTGGTCAAGGCAGCCCGATGGCGCCTGCCTGGCTCGCCTGTCACCTCTGGCTGGGCCTCAAATCCCAACAGCGCCCATGTACTGTGCGATGTCAGTGCATGGTAAAGAGACCCAGGTGGTCGACATTATCCGGAACTCTGTACTAATCCGTCCCTCATAGCCTGAGTCGTTTTGGGGCTCTGAACCCCATAAAAACACACAAAACAAATTTTCCGACCGGAGTGGCGAGTGTCCCTTCCCCTCGGAAGTCACGCGGCGTTCCTTGCGTGTGCGCGCCTATGTGTTTGTGCTTCGGTGTTTTTAGTGGCCGGTTGTCAACGAAGCTGAGAACAACCAAGACAGCGGACGAGAAAACGACGAGCGGCGAGTAGTGTGTGTGCAAATACTCGACTGTGCGGTTGCGCGAGCAAGATGGAGCGAGGTGTATGAAGCTGCGAGCGTGCATTTATCTTGTAAATAAGTTTTCGTTGTATATATAGTCATTTTTTGTTTTCAACGTACGCATTCAACCGTTTTTCCAATCAATGTGTATATATTTTTAATACTACCAACCCCGAGGAACTCCATAGCCAGCTTTGTCTCGCGCGGTCCCGAATGATGGACATTCGACGCTTCTTCAAGCGTCAGCGGTTGTCTGACGAAGCATTATCCAAATGCGCCCCTCCAGATTCTGGTGTGACATGTGACAACGGTGTAGCATTTGAACAGAGTGATGCAAGCTTTTATCACCGCACAGTAGCTGATGTCGTCGACTCCATGGAAGGGACTCTGTCAACAGTGAGTTCAGGTGATGCAGCAGGCCGAGATGATTCCATTTCTCCTTTCTTGGGATTTAAGTCCGGATTTGACCAGAGCGATGCAACCTTTCATCACCGGACAGTAGCCGACGTCGTCGTCTCCATGGAAGTAACTCCACCAGCAAGCTCCGGTCACGCAGTAAGCCGAGACGATTCCCTTTCTCCTTGCTTGGGATTGAAGTCCGGAGACAACATCAAGAAAACAAATAACTTGCCTCAAGAATATGACTTAGGAGAGTTTCTAGGCAAAGCTAAACTCACTGGCATACCGGACTTTTTGAAGTTACGTCTTCTTACTAAGCCATGGTCGCCAAATGTCACATATGATTTTAAGACGGATGTAACACCTGGAAAGAGGCCTTTTCGACATCAATGGCTGGGAGATTACGCCCCCTGGCTTGCGTACTCAGCGACAGCGAAAGGCGCCTTTTGTCGTTTTTGCGTCATTTTTCCTCCGCGTGTTCACCGGGGTACTCAAGGTAGTTTTATCGTGCGCGCTTTCAGTAACTACAGAAAAATGCACGAGGCGTGCAGGGATCATGTAAAATCCCAATGGCACCAGGAGGCAATCACGGCCTCACAGAACTTTATGGATGTGATGAGAACCCGTATGCAGCAAGACTGAGCACTCTTCTCCACGAAGTGATAGTACCTTTTTGCATTTTTATTAATTTTAATTGTTTCTTCGTTGATAAACTCCAATGTATCTCTCCTAGCCTCGCTTTAATTTGCTGTTTGTATTTTTTCTTTCATGTGTGTATTTTACTTATTTATTTTATTTATATATAAATAAATAAATTTTCTCCGCAAATAGTGCCTTTTTGCTACGAACATACCCCCCCCCCCCCCCCCCCTCCGGCGCCAGAACCAATGGGGCCCCCCCCTGCAAAAAATTCTGCGGACGCCCTTGAGCAAGAACCGCCCCTTTGGAATCGAGTTCGTGCGCGAAGGAGTCCGACTGCAACAAAACAAATACGTCCAGCGATGCGCGCAACATGAAAGCTAGACCTGCACCGCGAGCAGCGTAAACAGCAGAGTTAAAACAAAATGAAGCGCAAGTTCTGAGTAGAGCCCGCGAACGAGTCCGACTTCAGCCACGAATACGCCACGTAACGCGCGCTACATCAAAACTACGCCTACAGAGCCTAGCAGAGCCAGCAGCGTGAACGGCGGGGCTAAGACAACGAAAAGCTTTCGTAGCCCGCGAGCGAACGAATCCATCTACAACCATGCCAGACAGCATTAAGCGAGAAGACTGCAGTCGCTCGCGCTTGACACCAAATCCTCCGAAAAAAAAAAACGCGACTGACAACTAGAGAGCGGCACTCGCATCATAAAGACGGGGATCCAGCTAATTATCAATGCTTTCCCGGCCGATCCTATGCAGCCAAACCTTTCGACGAGCCGCATTGCTTTTTGCGACGGCATGACGAAAAACCTTTCCCACTGCCTCCTCGGCTGTTGCACCCGCAAGCGCAACAAAAGCTCGGCGTCCCCGCAGCGCGTAGACACCATCAAAGCTGGGGAAACGCTCCCGCCAAAACTGTGTTGCAAAAGGAAACGAAGCCCCGGCAATGGCGCCGGCGTCTGCTGCGGAGCCAAAAAGCGCGCGCTAACACGTGACCCTGGCACCTCATCAGGCTCGATTACCCGGCGGCGCGCTAGGAGAGGAGGAGTGTCGGAAAGTTCAAAGCTTTTCGCTACTTTTAGGATGCGCATCTTCGTGCAACAGCGCTGCTAAAGTGGAATTCTTCTGTGCGCGCAGGCACGCGGTAACAATGTCAACTATTTCAGTGGTCGAAAAGTGGCCTCCAACAGTTGCGGCCATGGTGTTAGAATTCTAACACCATGGTTGCGGCCATGTCAGCGCTCAACTGACACGAAGACAGTCTGTTAACAAGGTGACCACTCCAAGACATTTCCTACGCTGTCTCCGCTGCTTTCATTCTTGTTATGCTGCGTTGCATGTGCTGTCGGCGTTCCTAGGTTGTCACTCTCGTCATTCATCAGTAGAGGCCGGATTTTTTAGGCACTAAAAACCACATTTTAGGCACCTAACGGTGAAAAATAGGCACTATTAACTTTATCAAAAGTGCACACAGTTCCGAACTTCAGCGCGCAATATCTGCCGTAAAATAAAACAAAAACACTGCCGGAATGATTTCGGACCTTAAGCAAGGTGTGAACATTAGAAGCCGTTTTTTTAAGGCTGCCACGCAACTTTTCGTACAATACACATGCTTCAGCAGAGCAAAAGGGACGGTTACCAACCCTTTTAAAACACTTTGGTATACCTCGAAATAAACAATTCGCTTGTCGTGTACAAAAGTAGAAACAATGAACACCTTAACAGGAGGCCATGTATTTAGAAACTGATATAAACATTGTCAATTCAAAGCATCTGACAAATGAGTTCAGTCTTCGCTCACACAGGATTTGAACTTAATTATTGCAGGCATACACGATGCTTCAACATTAATAAATATGTTGTCATTTGTGTAAACAGTGTTTTATAGTTTGTGGCTTCACGTGTCTGGAGCCACGCGACTATCAAATGGTGCTTGCCATTAGAAGGGTCTGAAACCATAAATACTAGATGCTACAAAATTTTACACACAGTGCTGCTTGATGCGGAATATGCCGAAAAGAATCATAGTTCTGCACGGGCCTACGTATACATCCACGAGGATCCATGGTAAAATAAACATCATCTATCTAGAAATCACTGTTAAAACTATGAAACCAGTAGCAGACAAGCACCATCCCCAGGTTGATGGACTCAAATTTATGCCTTTTATCGGTAAGAACAAGCTTGTATGCTGAAAAGGAACGTTCAACATCAACGGATGTTACAGGAGCGTGCTTGTACTTAGGAACATTTGATGCCTTTACACTGTTCGGTATCATAGAATGTTCACCTTCGATATTTTCGGCTGTCGTGGTTGTTATTGTGTACGCAGCCGGCGTAGGTGCAGTGTTCACCACAGTCAACTGACGAGGTCATCTAATGTTGCCACGTGTGTGTTCTACCCAAAACCGAAATGGATTCGAAAGCAAACAGAATCTTAAAGCAAAACCACAGCGTATTTCAGGCCCTTTTTCTGTAAAATAGGGCATTTTTAGGCACCGACGTCGGAAATAGGCATTTATAGGCACTGATACCCAAAATAGGCATTTATAGGCACTATAAAAACAGCATTAAACATATTGTCAACACCTAATTCGTGCTCATATGTAAAAATGGTGCGCCTGCGAAGCGCTGAAAAAAATAGGCATTTGCCTAAAATCCGGTCTCTATTCATCAGCAAAGCATATATGCTCGCCGCGGGTGCCATCGGAGCACCTTATCACTTTTCATCGGCGCAGCGTCAGCAAACGCTCGCACTGTCACGGTGTTACAGCCTGGGCGAGAGTGTGCAGGAACGCGATTCGACTGACGTCGCTTCTAGCCCTGTCGCCGGCGCGCGATTTTCGAATGGCGCCAGAAATGGCCCAGAATAGTTGAGCCACAGCGGCGAGGGTAATCGCGTTTTCGAAATTCTAAAAGCTGATATGGTTATTACTAACGGCCGGCTACAAATGACTAATTGCAAGCGGGCGCCTATCAACAATAGTTAAAAACTTAACTATCAGAATTTAATTAAAAAATTGTCGACGATTACGTTACTTCCTAATGCGAAATTTAAGCGCAGCTCATAGGCTGTTTCAGCTTTTCGATATATTGAGGCAAAGAATTCGAGCAAGACATGTATGTACAGTTACAGACAACTTGTTATTTTTCACACATTTTCCTTCTTCAAGAAACACTCCACTAACAGCTCTTCATTGTCATGAAAAAAGCTTTCTGGACGGAGAAATAGATAGATATATGCTCGACTTGCTGCACCGATGCCTAGTTCTCAAAGACGTGGTCTGCGCAAGTATTTCGCGAGGTTGTCACAACTGTGGGAGCCGTTACGAGCGAGAGGAACGGGGGTGTTCTCCCGCATAAATGGCAGGAAATTCCCGCTTGTCTTTATATCTACATTGAAGTCCCCGGCCGCGCACCCTGCCACCCTGGCAGGTGGCAGCGTTTCGGGCACAAGGTTGTCAATGCCAAAGCATGCAGCGCGCATTTGTCACTACCGCCACGTAGCTTAAAGCACGATTGAGGTATCCACTGTTCCAACAGGGCAGTTATGCGCCTTTCCTCTGGTTCAGGTGTCCACCGAGATGTGTGAGACAGATACTGCGCATTTCCTTGCCTCAAAAACCAATTTACAAATTTTACCCCCTGCTTTCCAAGCCCCCGCTCTGATGGTTTCGCAGCAGGAGACAGATCGCAGGATCGCAGTATCTGTCGCAGGAGACAGATACTGCGCATTTCCTTTCCTCGAAAAAATACCGAAGACTGCAGTTTGGAAATTCTAAAGTGTTCTTAGCGAAAGGCTTGTGGTTAACCCACTGCCGCTTCCTCGAACCTTGGAAGGCTACTCCCAATCAGACAATCTGGCCCTTACATTCAAACAAATCACCGATTACTACAAGGAGGAGCACCGGCGCTACCCGGCCCCTTGTAAGGGTTTGGATCGCGCTGACGAGCGCCTCCTCATCAAAATTCTTACTAACACTGTACTGTGCCCGGCAGTGCTCAAACATTTCAATACATCCTTTGATGGCGCGTGCCAGTTCTGTGGGGAGGTGGCTGACACCTTCCACATGGTTTGGGCGTGTCAATCAAACCCATCTATCCCCCCCCCAACCCCACCTCCACCAGAGAGGACTGGGAGGTGGCCCTGCTCGGCTGTCAAGACCTAAAGAGCCAAAAGGCCTTGGTTCAACGGACGCGGGCGGCGTTGCTTGCCAATGGGGCACCGGAATAGGGGCTCCACCTAGTATTGTAAGGGAAAGGGCCAATAGGGTCCTACCCCAATCACCTTTCTGTAAAAATTTAATTGCCCATAAATGTTTTTCACCACCACCATTCCCGAACCGCTTGGCGCAGAATCACTGGGCCGCTTCGGAGCCATGCGTCTCACTCTCACGATTGCAGAGACGTCTGGCGAAGGAGCGGCTGTGTGCTGTCACTGCCCTCGCGCGCGCGCTCGCTCTACCGCTACTGTGTGACGTCACGGTTGCTATGCGCAGCTGCGCCCCTCACTGGCGGGTTGTTTGCTAAGGAGGGGAGGAGGTTGCGCTTTTACTTTCTCCTTTCCAAGCTCCCGCTCCATTGCTTTCGCAGATTAAAGGGTGTCCACTGCTAGTTACAACGGACGACGGCGACACCGCGAACCGCATAAACGGGCCCCTAAAGCAGGGCCACATGTGCGAAAACTTCGCCGGCGCGACGCACCGATCGTCGCTTGCGAACTGCCGCCCCACAGCAAGCAGGGACACACGGAGCGGTAAGCCATAGCCTCCTCTATTTTTTTCATGCCCGCTCAATCGCGGGAAACGCCGTTGTTAGGCGCCGTTCGTGCTAGTACGCGAAGCTGCCGACGAGTGGCGCGCGCAGCCCAGGATGGAGCAGACGACGCGGCAAGAGTTGCACGCAGCGTAAAAGACGGCGCGCAATTCTGCTACTGTTTATACTACTCTCCGTTTAGTAAGATTGATGTGCGGACACGATCGTTAAAGTGCTAAATTGTTTTTGTTAAGCCATGTGCACATGTACTTTAGTAAAAGCTGCTCATCAAGGAAAATATGAAATCGGCGGCCGGGCATACATATCGAACGTTGCTCCAGTACCGAGATGAATGCCTAAGTTTACAGCTATATCGACGGTAATTGTTACTGTGCCTCTTTGTACAAAACACGTATTCTTAGCATAGGTCGTATCTGACCCAATATATAAGCAGAAACATTAAGGAAGCATTTTTGTAAGCGATGAGTGAATGGAAAAAATTTTACTGTCGTATATAGAATAAAACATACATGCAAAAATGTTTTCACAACTTCAAAATCTTTCTAGATAGAGGCTTTGATGTCAGCGGTTTCACTACATCGTTCCTGTCCGTCACCGATAAGGCATAGTTCGCAAAAACAGGGCGGAAAAACTTTCCGCAGATGAGTTTCAGAAGCTGGCTGTGGTGGTCATTGGACGCAAGCTCACATTTCAGTGCTCCATGTTCTGCAAGAGCCTCAACTGCATTGTTGACTGCAGCTTGCAGGGGTTTTGATAAAAACCGTCTTTTGTTGAGCAACACCTACACGTAGCTCTTGAGGGCGTACAGAGCATACAAAAACTTCGCTGAAGGATAAAGGAGGCCTCCTCTGTCCTGAAGACGGATCAAACTGTCACTGGGCGCTGATGAGGCTGGTGGCGTGAGAAGAGCATTGCAGCTGCTGCAATCAATTTTTTCTTGAACGACGCGAGCCAAATAACCTCCTAACATCGCAAGTGCTGCAGTGTCTGGCGCTGGCAGCAACGTTTTCTGTGTCCTGAGAAGGTCTTCAAGGAGACTTTTCGCCTCCGGTGGAAAGTCGTCCGCGCGCTGGGTGACTGCAAGTTTCTGTGCACTGTTCAGTGCTCCAAGTGCTTGCCTTTCCGTTTCTATTACGTTGCTGTGTTGGGAAGCAGACACTAACCCAGTTTTTAAGGCCTTCTCTACGCCAGCGAGTACCGCTCTAGCATCTGTCTGATATCATTGCTTCCTGCAGACCGCCTTAACCAGCCAAAAAACGACTCTATGGGGTCCGAAGAAAACTTTCTGGTCAGAACAAACTTGAACCCCTCTTTAGCAATGAGGTATTTGACGCATTCAACGTTTGATTTTGTCGTCATCACAAGCGCTTGTGTTGTTGTTTTTCTTCGGCGCCTTGTGCAGGCCGTCTAGAGCTGTGCACGGGCTCGGGCCGGCCCGAAAGCCCGTACCCGGCCCGGCCCGCGGGCCGGGCTCGGGCCTTGCGGAAGTCTATTCACCCGGGCCCGGGCCGGGCTCGGGCCACGGTATATTTGTCTCGGACGGGCCGGCCGGGCTTCGCGATCGTGGTTGCTCCTGCGTGGCTTCAGCCGCCCTACTGTTGCAAGGTTCGAAAGCCGTCATCAATGGACGATTTGTTGTTTTTACATAATAACTTGGAGTGATAACCCTCTACATGCGCCGTGTTTGCATTTACTCACTAATTTTCATCTAGACCATGAGAGCCTAGCATTTTAAAAACATTGAAATAAACTGATTTTCCTTAAATTATCTCTTTCTGTTTCATCGTCACTTCAATTTCAGTTTTGCAGGTCGGGCCGGGCCCGGGCCGGGCCTTAACTCGGGCCGGGCCCGGGCGGGCTTAGGTTTCTTCAGTGTCGGGCCGGGCCGGGCCTCCGTCAGTAGTGCAGGGCTCGGGTCGGGCGCGGGCTGAAATTTGCGGCCCGTACACAGCTCTAAGGCCGTCTGCTTCTGTCGCCGGCCGAGCTTCATTCAGCTAATTCGAAATCTGTTTTTAGCGCCGCTTTATTCCGGGTTGCTGCGCAGTTCAGTGCACAAGGATTAGGCGCGTTTTTGCTAACTTGTTCCGGCTCTGAGTGTGCTGGTTTCGTAGATGTTGATTGTGTGTCTTAGGAATGTTCGGTTAGAGGACTGCGCGCTTTCTTGCATAGTTGCGGACGTCGTTTTTGTGTTGCCGAATGTTTGCTTTTATATACTTTTGGTAATGGCTTAGGACGAGTTGGTCGTTTGTGGAGTAGGCAAAGTCCACATTTATTCCGCGGCCGCCGAAGCCCCTGCAGCCGGCCGCAACTACGCGCACGCCCATCCATCCTGGGCTGGCAGCGCCGCCCCGCGGAGAAACACGGCGGAGTCAGACGGCGCTTCAGCAGCCTTTGACCAGGCACAGAAAAAATAGAGGAGGCTATGGGTAAGCATTGCTGAGCCGTTCTACCCAAGCTCCGCCCACAAAAGGTGTCGCACTTCGCCGCCATGCAGCAGTGCCTGAGCGCGCTTGGGATGGTGTACAAATATCGCTTCGGAAGTCGCCTGCGCTACAATAAAAGGCCTACTCTACATATCGCTTTACTGTCAGCAGCATCATCTCACAATAAAATAATAGTATGGTCAATTTCCGCGACGCTTTCAGCAGGGGAGCCAGCGGACGCCAGGCGAGCCGGACCCCAACGTCGGGCCAGCGGCAGCTGCGAGGCGGTTGTGGCAAGAAATTTGCTCGTATCACAGTTAACGACGTTACCTTTACCAGCAGCTCAGTATTGGTGAGCGATCCTAAAAAATGACACATTTTTCACGTTTCTTATCCCAGGGTTTATTATTTACGTCAAGAACACTCTTTAGCTCGTTTTTATGACGCCGGCAGATGTGATCCAGGCTGGCCGGCATGCTCGGCGTACTTGACGTTCGCACAAAAAAATACAAAACAGCCATGGTACCAGAGAGGATGCTTCCTAGATTCGATCAACGACAACATGCCTATGAAAAAGTGGATCTTACGGCAACGACGCCACCTGCGACAACGCCGGGCGATGAACTGCGCACATAGTCGTCGCTAGGCCTAACTGGTTTCGCATCGAAGCCGCAGCTGACGGCGCTTCGGAAGTCGCCTGCGCTATAATAAAAGGCCTACTCTTCACATCGCTTTACTGCGAACTCGTCCCATAGTAGAAGATATGTTCGATTTCCACGGCGCCTTCAGCAAAGGAGCTAGCAGTCGGCAGGCGAACCGCACCAAGTAGCAGCAGCACCAAAGCGGCTATGGGATGAAATTTGCTTGTACCGCAGTCATCACTTTTACCAGCAACTCGGTATATTGGCCAACAATCGTCAGAAATGATGCATTTTTGACATGCATCTATCCCTGTGCTTGCTATGACCGTGAACAAACAATACTAGATCGTTTTTCAGTCGCTGGCGGCCGGCATCAAGGCTGGCAGGCCGGCCCGGCGTGGCTCGGCACCGAGCGCCCTGAGGAGCGCGCTGTTCGTCATCGTGACGCTGCCGCTCTCCGCGCTCGCATTGGCGCCCGCTTCCCGTCGTTGCGTTTGCCGCGCGCGGCTCGTCGTTGACATCTAGCAGGTTGGACGCAGGCGACGAGCTGCGATCGGACGTTGCGACGCAGCGGCGCGCCGCAGTAAATCGCACTCACTTTTCGCACATGTGTCCCCGCCTTAAGAGCTGCGCTCTAAAACTTTACTAGTTAACATCATTCGCCTGTTTTTGACATTCGCCAACACCATACCTCGACACCATGAGAGGTGGCTCAATCATACTCATGGCCACTGCACTCACATCTGTTCATTCACACTCACACTCATGTCCACTCACACTCATGACCATTTGCACTCACAACCACTCACTCACGCTCACAATTATGACCACGTACTCGCATTCAGAACCACCCACTCAAACTCGACTACCACTCACACTCACAACCACTGACACACTCATATCCACGCATACTCACAACCACTCACTCGCACTCACATCCACTCACACTTGACCACTGGCTCTCACAGCGACTCACTCGCACTCACAGCCATTCACTCACCCTCATGTCCACTCACTCTTTTTTCCTTGTTTGCTGACAACGAAGGGGATGAGCGACTGCTCTCGTGACTCCCCTAGTGTTCCTGTTGGACCAAGCACTGCGGTGTGGGGAGCCATCAGCATTCCGGAATTCCGGCGGAGACGGCAGGGTGAAGGTTGTTGCAGCTTGATTTGACCTGTCATCATTGTGTGTTTCGGTACAATCTCCTGCATGTGCTGTTTGATGAATACCCTTGCTGTGTGCTGGCAGAAATGCCGCCGACGTCAAAGAAAAAAACTCAGTGGTGGTGTTTTGTTCCCGGGTGCGATTCGGGTTACAAATCGTGTTCGGAAGAAGTCTCTATTTTCGGTGCACTGTCTTGCCCGGACCAGTTCTCAAAGTGGCCACACGCCATGGTAAGAGACGGCAAGCCGCTGCAAGAGAATTCAGCTGATGCCTGCAAAGAGTGGGACTTGGTTGGGCTTCTGTATACCCATCGGCCTCACTATACGATTTGATTCATACTCTTGAAAGCAGGCTAATCCACCAGTTCTGCAGAACCTATCTGCATTCTAAATTTTGCTTTCAGCATATTTTACAAGGTGAGCACAAACGTGCCACAAATTCGTTGTGTGGGGCAATGTTCTGAGCTCACAAAATACGTAGTCAGGTTTTTCTGCCTTACCAGGATTTACTTTCTTTTGAAGAGCGTCAACCAAGAAATGAATGAAAAAAGAAAAAAGAACAAAGCCTTGTGTGATTTGACCCAAGCAGCAAAACTGATCTGCTGGCAGCCAATATAGCTTGCTTGTCCAGGAACATGTTGCATGTGTTTACTGGAGTTCTTGTATCACATTCAAAATGCACGAATCGTGGTTGCAACACACGATCATGTAGCTGTATGGGTAACGTGCTTATAATTTCGTTTACGTAGGCCGCACGGCACCGCTCACAACAGAGGCAGCGAATTTTCGAGGAAAAAGTGGTTGAAATGGCTCTGAAACCTCTCCACACCATGTTTGTGATGGTTTAGCGCTGCTTTGGGAGGTAGAAAAGGAATCAACCACTTTCGAACGTGATAACACCGCTGCAAAAGGTTGAAAAAATCTGGTGATCCTGGCGTTAACTATCACGTTCACTCAGGAGAAAAAAACAATTGCTTATAGAGTTGCGCAGAACACATTCCGCCCTAGATAAGCACCACAAAAATTCACTGCCTTTAGCAGAGATTCATAAAATATGCGCCTTCGGCCAACAGAAACTGCGCAAAGTTCGCACAGATGCCCAAAGATGCTGTTGTGTTTCTCCGTGTTTGTATGTCAACAGCAGCGTCGCTTCAGCTTTATAATGTCTGAAGAACTGCGGCGCTTGCCAAAACTTCGAAAATACAATAAAGCGCGTTTCCACTACAGCCTTCTCCCTGCTGGCGCAAGCAGCCGCGCTGTGCGCGCTGACGGCGTCGCTGACAACAGCGCCGCCGCACGGCAGTCACGTGGAAAGGGCCAGCTTTCCTTGACCGGTTTTCACACCTCCCCTTCTAGACACCTTAACATGGGTCATCGCTCGGTCAGCAGCTTGTTTACCGTTGCCACAGACGATGTGAATATCCGACTTCTAATCGAATCAGGCAAGTACCCCAAACAAATATGACATAAAACTGCTGACCAAATGCCATTTCAGCGCAAAATTTGAGCTCGGACAATTCCGGGGTTCAGTTGAGGGAAGCATGCTGTGGTGCACATAAAATTGCGGGACATGCTACGGGGCTGGCAGCCTTGGTTGTTCGTTTACTGTGAAAGTTCAGTAAAAAGTCTGATTTTTTTTCATGTATAAGTCTGGCAAGTGCTGTCACCAAAGTGACAATGCAAGACATTAAAGAAAGCTTTGTTTCTTTGTACACTCCCAGCAGTAATTAATGCTCATGCATATGCTAAGGGGCATATATGGAGGTTGTAGGCGATCTTATTAGCAATATGATATTCATAGAGAATTTTTCCTTAAACATCTAGAGTGAGAGAGAAAGAGAAAAACGTCTACATGAATTCCCTGCTCTCCGGCAAACACAATATGAACTCTACGTTCTTCAAGCAATGAAATAAGACAGACTGATATCTAGTCAATGTTAACAACAGGTGTCCTTCACAAGCAGAACATATCTAGCATGGTGAGCATCTTAGTTTGTTTTATTGGTGTTTAACGTCCAAAATCGACTCAGGCTATGAGGGACGCAGTAGTGGAGGGCTCCGGAAATTTCGACCACCTGGGGTTCTTTAATGTGCACTGACATCGCACAGTACACGGACCTCTAGAATTTCGCCTCCATCGAAACTCAACCGCCACGGCCGGAGCATGGTGAGAATGTAACAGATATTACTATCACTGCATGTTCAGCAATTCTCGCATGCCTTGCAAATCTTTGTACAGGATATTTATTTTATGATACATCTTGCTTCTTCCACACCTTCCAACCTACGCATCAAATTGCTTGCGAAATGTTTTTTGTAAGTGCACAGATAGCAGACAATAATTTTCTATATCTACAGTAGACTCCCTTTAAGACGAACTCCAAGGGACCATGAAGACTGTTCATCTTATCAGAAGTTCATCTAATTAGGAGTGCTTCTTAAAATGATGTTCGAGCATGCAGTGTGTGTCCAAATACTTCGTATATGTGAACAAAGCCATGAAATAGTCTTTTAGGAAAAAAATAATTGCCACATAAGCATTTATTGCACTACTAGTGCAGTGCATCAGGCACTGTTGAGTGTTGCCCAGTCTGTTATTTTTTTTTTGTGTCTGTCGAGAAAATCGTCTGCTTGCTACAAGCGTAGGCATATCACTTAACCTTCCAAGAAATCCTTCAGTGCCCTCACAGGGGAGGAGCAGCGACAGTTCTGCTTTCACAGAATCGCCCTTTCAACGGAGGCGTGGTTAGGTCTCTGTGCCTCCCCGCGTCGCATGGATCGTCGGCGGTGCAAAAAGCTTTCAATTTTTTAGCTTTTTTTTTCTTTCCTTCCGCTGAAATACTGCTCGAATGGTTGAGTAAAGCTGCATGGCTTGGGCACGGCTGGTCATGAAAGTTCATCTTAACCAATTAGCACGTGTGCAGTGTACATCTTAAGCAGATTTTTTTTGCATTGACTCTATGGGAAACCAAACAAATGACCACCACTGTTCATCTTAACCAAGGGTTCATCTTAAGAGAGTTCGTCTTAATGAGAGTCTACTGTAATATCAAACTTGAGAAGATTTTGACATACATCCATCTAAATTGGCTGAAACCATACGTTTCTAAAAACTTTCAAGCCATCCAAAGAACACCTCATGCAAAACTTTCTTGAGCTGGGTACAGCTGAATACAGAAGGAGAGAGGTCCTACATTTGGCCCATTACCCAAATCTAAAATGCATTGCCTGGACACATTCACCGATACATAGTAGACGTTCCAATGGACATACTATGCATGTCGAGCAGCTGATACCCAGAGTTTAGTGCTCCCACTGTAACTGTTGGTGTCAAGCAACAGAACACGAGTGAATGTGCTCCTGCTCAGAGTGGTTAAATAATCCCAACATTTATTTAGATAACTTCACATCAGCATATACGAGGACACCCCTGTCGAGTGGTATACTAGTATGAGCAAAAATTATACGTTTTTTAAATCACGAGTGTGTGCCGCCACGGTGGCTCAGTGGTTATGGTGCTCGGCTGCTGACCCGAAAGACGCGGGTTCGATCCCGGCCACGGCGGTTTAATTTCTTTGGAGGAGAAATTATAGAGAACCGTGTACTGTGTGATGTCAGTGCACGTTAAAGAACCCCAGGTGGTCGAAATTTCCGGAGCCCTCCACTACGGCGTCTCTCATAGCCTTAGTCGCTTTAGGACGTTAAACCCCATAAACCAAACCAAACCAAATCACGAGTGTGTGAAACTGCATAGACAGTCTGTGTGATCCTGGTGTACGCTTGCAAGATACCTTCAGCAGCAAACACTAGCAATGTTATGCATATAATACTGACATATAATGTGGACGAACCTAGGATACCTTTAAAGGCTGGTTCACACGCAAGCGAGCGATTGAGCAGCGTGTTGCAGCGAATATTTCCAACTTGTTGGAGCCTCGCCGCTCATCGCAGCGACGATGCAAAACAGGCTTATCCGCTGCCGCGGCAGCACTCGCTAGCATTTTTGCTTGCATGTGAAACAGGCTTTAGATGTATATGTGTTGTTGGGACATTGCACATTATGCTAGAAGTGTGATCTAGTCAGAACTAGGTAATTTATAGTACATCCTTGCGATCATACTATTTACACACATGACAGAAGCCAACAGTCACCAAAACCAAGGATAGTATATCCTAGTGATACCATTTGGGCAACTTGGATATTGTAAAAATGTTTTCAGTTCCTGCAAAGTAGTTTTTCACGAAGTCCACGCAATATCGACACCAGTATGCCATCCAGCATTGCTCACAAACAGTGGCTACTGAAAGCTCTTCTGCAGCAATGTGCCGCTTACGCCTGAACACAAAGATCAGACATCGGGAATACAAGTGGAGAAGAAAGCCCCACTGCACTTAGCAGCTCCTTCTAGCAACGCAAGGGTCGACAAGCTTGTCACAATTCTTGTACTCGTGTCTTTAACTAAGAGAAATCACGAGGCACAGGTTATCATTTTCTTTATTGAGTGATTTTCACACGTGTGTTCCAACTGTAGTGACACACCTCAACCTGCCAAACCACTCAATCTGTTTTGCGTTGAGTCATACTGTGCATATCTCTGGCCTTTACACTACTGTATTTTCCGGTGTATAAGACGCGGCTTGTTTTTCCAAAATCTTGCTGGTGCGTCCTATAAAAGGGTGTGTCTTATATGCGAATTTTTTTTTTTTTTTTTGCGAGTTCAGAAATTACTGAGGTTCATGTTGAAATTTTTTTCACCGAAAAAATATCACTACCAATAACGCGGTTTTAACAAACATGCTTAATACTTCAATACGGGGACTGCCGTGCGCATCTTTCTTTAGGTGAACTTTATTATGAAACGGCGGGGATGACAACTTCTGGGATCATAAACATGCGGCAGTTTCGGAGGCCCCAAGCAAAAGTAATGAGAAATGCCAAAAGATGGCGAAAATCACGCTTCTCCCCATTGTCAAGACAAGCCGGCGTTTCTTTAGTCACCCTTTGCAACTTTGTTTCCTCCATGTACGTACTGCGTACATAGTGCGAAGAGAATGTTTCATCTGCGTTGCCTCCAAAAATGGGCGAATTTTTTGATAGCGCATCCGAAGATGAAGACTTCGAAGGTTTTAAGTTAAAATAAAAAGTTGTTATGGACATAAGGAGGAGTACTTTCATTTTTTTTTCTTTTTTGCTAAAACGTGGGCGGGTATGGCGTGAGTGTTGCCTTTTCGATCACTCAGCGTTGCTTAAGAACTTCTCACAGGTACGATGCACGATGGTCGCACAAGCATGTTTAATTAAGCCTCACTAGCCTAACTGGGTAAATTGGGGTGTGTCTTATACACGGGTGCGTCTTATATACCACCTTTTTCAATGATAGCCTGCATATATGGCGGGTGCGTCTTATACACTGGAAAATACGGTATGTATAGTTTTTTGGCTCTTTGCTAAAGGTGAATCAGACAGCCGAGATAATTATGACAGCTTGCTTTCTCAGTTCTACCTATGAGGAAATGGAGACGTGAGCCTAGCTTGATAAGCTACATCAATAAGCAGCATTAAGCTGCGGTTGTGCCACAGACGCCAAGGTGAGATCATGGACCCCATGATGTGCCCGCTCATCCCGCCACTGGAGTTCCTCCAAGATTCAGCGAACTGACCCAATCTTGCTTCTTCACGACCACACTCCCAGAACGACTTCGGGCCGTGACCTGCGCTTTACTTTCAGGGTGCACATCTGCAATGCGCGTGCAAGCAAAAAAAAATTAACAGAGCTACAGCATCCACAAACACATTCTCTGTGCAGTTTCAGACACTTCAAAACAACCATCACCACTGAACAATCATCATCATCATCATCATTTTATTTTGTGAAACCAATACATCAAAACTTGATTGAACCCATAGCCAGCTCGGCTAGTGAAAGGTCCAAATACAAGATATTTAGAAAAGAAGTGGCAGACATTTAAACTACATGCACAAAAAGACATGAGGTACGACAATCGCGGCCTTGCAAATACATAAACGCATACATTTTCTGAAAAACAAGCATATATATATTTATTGAAAAACAAGCATAAAATCAATTAAAGTTGTCTGCCATACTGTGCATCATAATGTATGATGGGTCATCTGAAATTCAGAGAGCACCAAACATTCAAAGAAACACTAAAGGCAACTGCATCCATCTTTCTATCTCAGTAAAAATCGCCAGCTTGAGCCTTTTGGCTATGCTTATATGTTTGGTAGAGAATAAAAGGCACGTTGTATTTACTCCTGTAATGAACCCACCCCTTTTCTTTTTTTTTATAAAACTTGACATCAAATTGAGTGGAGGGTTTATTATGGGGAGGAGAGTTTCAAAAGTATTTTTTGTAAGACTCAAAATTTCATATCATATGTCTGCCCTGTCTGTCCATCATTGTCGAAAGCGCGCGGTTGACAAGTTGGATCCCTGTGTCGCATGCATTCGTGTCACTGGTGTTTAGCGTCGCTCACATCAAAATGTGTTAGCTGTACCATAGCGCGATCCGACGATTTTGTGACCGCCTACAGCAATGGCCAACTGTGGCAAGATAATGTGAATGTGCTGAACACTGGCCCTCAAGGTCAGGTACACGTTTTTTTGTGCAAGGTTAGAAAAAATAGTTATTGTACGTACTTGCACAATGAACCAACGCCGCCCACTTTTGTCAATTAGAATTTATATTTTTCTTTTAACCACATGTAATAAAACTCGCCAGTGTTCAGTATGCTCCCCTTATCTTGCCACGACTGGCTGCCACCATCAACTATTGCAAGATCATGGGATAGAGCCGTGATGCAGCAAACACCTTCTGAACTGAACGATGCTAAACACCGGCCACACTGCAATGCTAGTTAAGCGAAAGCTTCACTACGCTAGGTAAAGCCAAGGTCACTGTGCTTGCAGATTTCACCTTCATTTGACCTTCAGATAAAGCAAAGCGTATGACTGCCCCCCCCCCCCCCCCCCCCCCCCCTTCGGACAGTAAACACCTTAGTTGTGCTTTAAAGGGGCCCAGAAACACAATCTTAGTTAACTGTTTTGCCTGTTGATTGCATACAGTGAGTTATAATGGTGCTATTAGCGTCGGTAATACCGCGTATATTCCATTTTTTAATACTTTAATGCCCTCCCAAAAACAACTTCATGGCTCTGATGGTGTCGCCACACAGTGGCGGGTTTTTAGCAGCGGATATGACATCACCTGGCGCAAGCTTGATGATCGGACAAACAGTAAATATACTGCAAATTGTGTGAATAAATAGAGACACATTTTGTCACCTGTCAGCGTTTTATATTAGATCAACAAAAACAATGTGTTTGTCTTAGATAAAAGCCCTGCAAAGCAAGTAAAATAAAAATACACCACCAGGTGCTCAGGCATGGAAACGACACTGCCAGTCTCAGCAAGAACGAGTTACAGAGAGCAGACAACCATGGAGTGCAAACTTCCGCGACGTGCTCTGGCAGGCTGTTTTGATTGGTTGCGCCAGGTGCCGTCATTGGGAGAGCGAAATAGGAGTGGGAAGCACCGCCAAAATCGAGTTGAGGGCAGCGTTTTGTTTGGCTGTATTTTGAAATTTCTTCATTCAATAACTCCCGTTCCTGTGCATCAATTCCCGTAATTCTTTTTAATTCCGCATCTGTGTGGCATAAAGAATCCACCTGAAGTATAGCTGGTATCCCCCCAAGCAGTGTTTCGCAGCCCCTTTAAGGGAGGACACTGGTCTTAGACCTATTTCCCTTATTTTTAGTCCAATCCTAATGAAACTGCACCACCTTACTCAGTTTTTTATACTGATTTCAACGTTAAAATTACCTTTCTCATAAATTAGTCGGTTCTCAAGATAATTAATTTTAATTAGTCATTCATTAGTACCTCAGTGCAAAAAGAACTGCTCAATAAAAAATCATTTTTAATCCATGGCTGCATGTATGGTGAGTAAAGAGTGCAATAATCAAAACTATTTTTCCATTTTACCCTGATTAGTAATTTTACAGCACTTGGAATATCACTATTCAAGATGTGAATGTAATGCATTGATAAACTTTGCGAAATTATAAATTTTTGAAGAGCGATTGAGCAAATCTGCTTCACTTATTGCACACACTGTGCCTTCAGCTTCCCTTAGCAAACAATATGACGTCTCCATCTGTCCTATACGTTGAGATATCAACGTACTAGGACAGCCAGATGTCCAAAATTTTCATGCCATTAAATTGTCTGCTCCTGCATAAATTCAGCCCACACGATGATCTGAATTTAATATTATGGTCAAAATGCTGATTTTTTGAAGGAAAAAATTGGTACAGTTGGAAAATATTAGCTGCAGGTTCCACAAATGTAATTTTTTGAAAATTGATTTTTTGGTCATTTTTTGGTGACCAGTGTCCCAGCTATGTGGCGGTAGTGACAGAAGTGAGCTGAATGCATAGGCATTGACAACATTGGGCCTCTTCGATTAACCGCTCTCGGGCAGCCCGCTGGCGGCCCGAAAGTTCGTCTCTGACAGGAAAGCGCATCATGGTCACGTGGGCTGGCGGCCACCGGAACCAGCCGGGCGGCAATCACGGCGGCAAGCAAGTCGCGGATCACGGAGGGCAGATGCTCTCTCTAGCTTCGCGTTCTGCGTCTCATTGCAACGCACGCGTACGGTAGAAATAGGCTGCTTGGTATCGAAAACAACGACTTGCAGTTATTGAGGGCTGCGTGCCGCAGACTGCAGAACATGCAGCTGATCAAGCTCGCACTCGCGAGCGTGTGCCTTCGGTGCACTGTGTAAGCTTCAAGAAATCCTCAAAGGCATGCGATGAGCAATCGCAATTTAACGTGTTTCAGTCGACACCACATAGGACGAAAAGCTGCCCGTGCGTTGTTTATCAAACGACAAGCCGTACTCTCAGATTATTGACTGGTATGACCGCCGACGATCGACCCTGGTGGACTCTGCTGTGGTCGTTGCGATTTCTACGCTCGTAACCTGCTTCCTGTAAGCTGTAAGCAGAAAAGAATCGGGATACGTTCGTTCAACTGTAGTCTGTCGGCCGCCGGCTTTTGCTGCGGGCAAGGAACGCATAATCTCGGCAAAAGCGCGCTTGTTAATTGAACGTCCACCTAGAACAAGCTAGTGCACTGTATAAATTTAGCTGCGTATCGTTTCTGTAATAATACAGCTTGATAGCAGAGAACTGGCACTGGAATGAAAAGCGCTACAATAAAGCCCTACGTGTCGGCGCCTCACGTTCCGCGTGTGTTTGCATGACGATCAGCGCTAGAGCTCATTTTTATCTATTTTTTTAAATGAGCCAAACGCGAGGAGGTGCATGCCTGCGGTACTTCTCAGATATTTTGAGCATATGTGGCAGAAGGCCCGAGCATGAAGCTGTACAACAGTTGGCGACGACAGAATCAGCACTTGGTCGGCGCGACAATTCTGTATGGCCACATATATATGCCCGCAGAGATGTCTCGAGCAATGTGCTCGTGAGGGCTTTTAATAAAGGACATGTTTCAGTCAAGCGTTTTTCAAAGCATATCCACTTTTGCACTGCGCCAAACGCAATGAAGACCATACGCTCTCGTATCGCGCTCAACCAACACTTCGTAAAACACGTACATGCTTATATATGCGCACGTCTGAATGCGTACTCGGAACTGGAATCCGGCTGCTCTCGTGAAAGGCCTCGAACACCATCGCAATGTCCGCCGGGCGCACGAAATTAACAGCCGAAATATTTTGTGAATCAGAAGTATGAGCAATTGTGCTTGCGAGGTGGTGAGACGATCGAAATATGATCGCGCATACGCACGCAAAACATATCAATAAACAGCGAGAACTACCGCAAAAGATGCCATTGCAGGCGACACAGTCGATATGCACCGTGGCCTAGTCGAAACAAGCGCCTGCATCGTGCAAAACATCGCATGAACTACCGCGGTCCTTCTAGTCCATATAAAAATGGCCGCGCGAGCTTCCCGCTGTCGTACACCTCTCTGTCGTCTGCTAGCTGCCCGAGCGCTGCCAGCACAAAATCGTCCTGGCGAATCTGGCCCATGGTCTGGCCGCCGGCTGGCAGCCCGAAACCGCCCAGCCAGAGAAAAACGAACGCGTTCCGGGCAGCCACCGGAAGTGGGCGGAGCAACCCGAGAAAATCGAGCGCGCTCGGGCAGCCCGCAAGCAACCCGCGGGCTGCCAGAGGCGGATAATCGAAGAAGCCCATTGTGGCAGAAACACGGCACTGAAGCCACAGGCCGTCGGTGCTTATTGTGTTCATTGGCATTGGTGTTGACAATGTTTTACACTCCAATGATTTTAAGGAAAGGAAGTGAGCATAACTGGCTCCCTAGGTCAGTAGATGCCTGAATCGTGCTTTGAGGTACATGGGATGGTGAGATAGAGATGTGGCCTGCAAGCGTTAGTGCTAACATTGCGGCAGACACACGGCACTGCTGCAATAGGCTGCAGCGTTCATTGGGTGAGCGAACCCTCGCGATCAACCATTAACTGCCACCTGTCAGGGTGGCAGGGTGGGTGTGCTGCCCATCCAGTGTCCGGAACGCACTCAACGTCACAGACACCAAGCCGCTTATAGTTGCCCGATACGCCACAGCTTTCGCTCTGTAACCAGGTTCAACAGTAGCTCAACCCCACCAAGTTTTTGTTGATGATAGATGGACGGGAAAACGAACGGGCAGACGTGTGATACAAAATTTAGACTCTTACAACAAGACCTGTCAATATGAGCGGGCATCGCTGCCACAACTAACCCTTACTCCGCCACCGTGAAAGGCGCCATCTTGGATTTAAATGAAATTGGTGGGCACAGCGGACCCTTAAAAAGCGAAGACTGGCTTGAATAGGCTTGGCTATTTGTTCTCCATCGCTGCCTTTCGAGATAATAAGATGCTCGCCGTTGCCACCTAGATGGCCTACAAAGGGCGTGTGATCGCACTGAAAACAGTACAACAAAACAGAGGGACAGCGGGACAGCTGCAGCGTCCGCTGCGGCTTGGACGATGCCCCCCTGCGGTGCGGGACAGCAAACGAGGTAGAGGGCAGCGGGGCTGTATTCGGAGGCGCTCGCGGGGGTTACCGCTCGGTCTTTGCGAGCGTCATTGCCCCATGCAGACTGACTGTTCTTGCTTTGCGCAGTGAGTGCATTCATTCGCGGCATGACTTGAGGCCGCGTCGCACTGCCTGGTATCATGATGTCATAGGATGCGGACATGATGAAAGCATGACTATGACTCAGATACAGTCTAATATTATCGCCTGTAGGCGGAACATGGGCAGCGGCGATTTTCGCGATTTTTGAAAGCCGGTTTTTCGCAGAAAAGTTTTTTTTTTAGGCTCATGGATTTTTCGGACTCTTTGATTATTCGGATCATTTTTGGGGTCCCGCCAAGCCCGAAAAATCGGTCGGCGACTGTCTAGTGACTACAGCTATGCCATGCATTTGAATCGCAGATGCTTGGGTCAGCATTTCCGAGGAGCTCGCTGCTCGCGCTTTCAAGAAATGCAGGATATCGAACAAGCACAACAGTGCTGAAGAAGAGTTTCTATGGCAAGATACTATCTCTGACAAGGAACTCTTGGAATACCGTACGTCCGATGAAGACAATCACTAACGCCGTGACTCCATAGGCACTTCCTGTGTGCATGTGTGGATACTGGAGCCAGCCTACACAAGCACTCGGTGCGAGACACGAGAAGGCGTGAGCATGGTACCCAGTGCCGTTCGGCGCATATGCCATAAGTGGCACATCACTTTGCAACAATCGGAGGATTGCATGGCTCCCGCAAGAGCCAAGGTGAGTGTGAGCTGCTGTTCTCTTCATGGTGTGAAATTCTCCAATAAAGTGCGTCGACCCGAGAGAGGCAGCAAGCCAGCACCAGGCACATGATATGTGTGCCCCTTTTCAACACCTGCCACAGGCTTGCATTGGATCTGCGGCGTGTATGCCTAGCAAGTATCCACCGAGTCAAGTGCGAAATGCAGTGCACATAAATGCTTTCAGTGAACTTTCCTCACTCGTATTTTACGTTCAGTAAAACTATTACACCTCACCTCACAAAACTATTACACCTCACTTACACCTCACCTCACATCTCATAAGGTGTAAACAATTACACCTTATATTATATGCGGGTTTTATTACGGTACTTACACTGGGCCTCTATTCAAGCACCTGTATAGCCTAAGGGGGAAGGTTTCTCTTGTTTTTGCTGTCCCGACAGACGCGGGTTCAATCCCGGCCGTGGCAGTTGAATTTCTTTGGAGGAGAAATTCGAGGCCCGTGTGCTGTGCGATGTCAGTGCACATTAAAGAACCCCAGGTGGTCGAAATTTCCGGAGCCCTCCACTACGGCCTCCCTCTAACCTGAGTCGCTTTGGGACGTTAAACCCCCATAAACCAACCAACCAATGTTTCTCTTGTTTTGAAGATGAAAAATCTGTCCCATGCTGGTTTCCGTTTGATGTTAACTCAATGCTTCCCTCATTCAAAATACCCTCACCCCAAGTTGCCCTCATAACAATGAACAGAGAACATTGGTGTCTTTGTCTTTATTATGCAGATGTTGCAGGCCAGTGCGTTGCTCACGGCAATGATGCGGTTACAATTATGTACAGGCTGTCTTTGTGCAGCAAAGTCAGGAATGTGTTTTGCACATCGTAAGGTTTTCATGTTGCATGTTAGCGCACGCAATATCTTGACAACCATTAGGTTGACCATGCCAAGGTGAAAGGCAAACGAATAGATGTGCCAAAATATACCTTGCAGAGGCGACTCGTTGAAATCTGACTGTACTGATGGTGCGTCAGCTGTGACTTGACAGGCTGTCGAAAGCATGAGTGTCACATTTCCTGCCAGAAACATAAAAAAAAAGCTGATTTAACATGCATACACACATCTCCTAGAGAATAAAGAAAACAGTCAAGCTATGTAGCCTTGCATAAACCAGCTAACGTAGTTAGCAAATTGTTCCGTGAGTTCACATATTGCAATTGCTTATACTAATCCAGTACCCCTTTGATCTGAGGCTTATATAGGCAGCCTACAAATAGTGACAATATTAATGGTATGTGGAAAAATGATCAGAGGTGAATTTGGAACGAAGTGAATGGAGGGCAAACACTGCAACCAAGCTAGGCAGGCACAAATTTTCATTTTTCAGGCGACAGCAATGGCATGAATATAGGCAACGTTCGAAACGCATAAAAATAAAGGGGAAGCACTCTCACTGATGCACAAACAAGAAATGCCCAAAAAACACAGGAGATGCAATCCTAATACTTATCCCAGCTCTCGTGCTGAAGTTACTGCATGGTACAATTCTCATTCAGTGTACTATAAGAGTACTATAGCTAGGAAATTGCGAAATCAAATGAAACCAAACATTAGCTGACATTGACAGGCAAAAAGAGCTATATTGACAATTATGCTGCCTATAACAGTCAGCATTCTGTACCTCTTCCTTCCAGAGCTATCCATGCATCAAGCCAATGTATTTAAAGAGGCCATGACACCATATTTCAGACTGCAGCTGTTTATTGCATTCTGCATGCTATGCATCTCGGAACAAGTGGGAAAAATGCGAGCTCATTTGGTGCAGTGAGTAATTTGTAATTGAATTTTTAAAAGTTCTCCTGAACGCAGTCAGGCAACACTAGCGCACTCGCCATCCACGATGACAGCCACGTGTTTGCTCGAGACTGAAAGACTGAACTGCCCACAGCGCATGGTAAATGTAGGGGAGTGGGTTGTTTGTTGTTCAGTCTAGAGGTGCGTAGGGGTGAAGAGGGGAAGTCACGACAAGGGGACAAAGGCAACAAAGACCCGTGCCTTTCCCTTTTCAGTCTGGCTTCTGTCCGATCTCCGGCCAGACTCGAGTAGGCACGTGCTCTGCTCCGCACCGATCATGTGCGCGGCAGTTTTGTAGCAATGACGGTACTGTCAGTTTATGACGTCACTCAGGCTGCTTAATGCTGTCGCTGCCAGGGGGAAGGGCTTAGAGCCGAAAAATTCTAACCGAAATTTCTAGCTGAAATGTGAATATAGAGCCCTACTTCCTTTTAAAGTAAGCATATTAATGTCGTGGGTAGTACCCGCCCGGTAAAACCACAATTCGTTGGTAGACCAGGTCAGGACCCCTTTAAGGAGGGAGCCTGGACTTGAAAAAAAAAAAATTTATTAATGAAGTCACAGTTAAGAAATCTTCAGGGAATGCGTATTTTTGTGTGCCGATTCTAAATATTCTAAATATGCCGATTCTAAATATTCTAAATATGCCGATTCTAAATATGAGTCTAAATAGCGCCTTGCTGTGTGTCTTTTCTTGTTTGTCGTCTCTGTGCGCTGCCTCGTAGCAATGAATTTAAATATGTCATTTAATTTCCTGTAAAACAATTCCTTGAGCACCTATATAATTTTTATACATGTATTTTGTGAACAGCTTTGAAAGAATTTCTTACGGAAAACTTGCTGAAATGTATGCCATTGGGTTCTCTTGACACCAAAGAATGCAATAAGGGTGAAATTGTCTTCTTGCCTATCAAAGGACTTAAGTTATAGGGTTTTGAAGTTGTCGCTTCAGGAATGAGAAGGAAAGTGTGTATTCCTGTTTCTGAAGTGGCAGCTTCAGTACCATGTAAGCCAAGTTCTACGATAGCCAGGATGATAATTTTACCCTTACTGCATTCCTTGGTGTCAAGAGGACCCAATGGAATATATTTCAGTGAGTTTCCTGCAGCAAATTTTCTTTAAAACTCTTAGCAAAATACTTGCATAAAAATTTGCATGTGTTCAAGGAATTGCTTTACATGAAATTAAATGACATATCTAGAATCAGTGCACAAATATTCATGTGCCCTGAAAATTTCTTAACTGTGACTTCATTGATAAAATTGTCTTTTCAAGACCAGGCTCCCCCCTTAAGTATAGGAGATCAACCGTTAGCAACACTTGAGGCTACTTTCTAAAACCAGATACCGTGTACACTAGGTTCAAATACATACTTATTTAAAATTTTTTTCTGCAAGTAGACAACAAGCTCATAGTTACCAGATTCTGTCGTGACATTCAGATCCTGACTCCGCACCACCACGACCGAGACATCCCCGCTGCCGGTCGTCACGGAGCAGCGGTCACCATCAAGGCCCCCTGGAGGAAGGCCCCGTGAACTACCGGTCACCCTACGATCGGTCGCATAGCAGGAAAAAAAAAATAATAGTAAAAAGCACTCCTTATCTTTATTCTTGAGCAAAGACCTTTGCTTTCATTTCTCTCTTTTCCCCCCCCCCTTAAAAACGATATTTGTCCCTGCCTCTGGTGATGTTGAACCTAACACTTTGATGGTTGTAGAAACTTGTACAGTCTGATGAAAGATAAAATGCAGCCCATTGCCTGTATTCAACAGTCGGCATTCCCCCTAGTTTCATGTTCAGCTTTGTGAATGGGACAGAGACGCACAGTTTCAAAGACAAAGGATATTAGTAGTAATAGCTGTTTCCTCAGTGTATTGTAACACCACAAAGCAAATTTAAACTGTAGGCACTTAGCCGAACATCATCTGACATGACTTTCAATACTGGCAGTGGAGAAGCTTCGATTTTATCCCCCACATGGAAGTAGACACTGGGTGAACTGTACAATCTAAGCAAAATGAAAAATTGCGATGCCTCTGCGCCTGATACAAAACGGCAATGAGAACCTTAAAGGCTGCTTGTTGGTGTACAGCAGGGGCGTGAGCAGATGAATTGCTAGGCTCATCAGGATCTCCTGTCTCCAAATGAGCACTGATGCAGTGCCTTGAACGTACATCATCCTCATCATCATCAGCCTGACTACGCCCACTGCAGGGCAAAGGCCTCTCCCATGTCTCTCCAATTAACCCTGTCCTTTGCCAGTTGCGGCCACTGTATCCCCACAAACTTGTTAATCTCATCCGCCCACCTAACTTTCTGCCACCGCCTGCTGCCTTCTCTTGGAATCCACTCCGTTACCCTTAAGGACCACAGGTTATCTTGCCTTCGCATTACATGCCCTGCCCAAGCCCATTTCTTCCTCTTGATTTCGTCTAGGATGTCATTAACTTGCATTTGTTCCCTCACCCACTCGACCCAACATTACATCAATAACAAAAACTGAAACTCGTGAAGAAAAAATGGCTTGTGATGAATTAGTAATGCTCCACTCTTGTATTCTGCATTTATTTCATGATTACTGCGCATGCAGGAATTTTTCAGTGTGAAAACACCGACCTGTAAAAGCCTAAGCTCTTTATGAGGCATTTTCAAGTCAGGTTCAAACTCAAGCTGAGGAAGTAATCCTTGGTAGGAGAGTAAAGTTCACAAGGCCTGTTCCTCCTCGTAATATTAGTGTAACAAAGACAACCAGCCACTAAAATGGAGCTGGGGACCACCCCTTGCTAGGACAGCACTAGAAAGACGATTACATGAGAAGGCCACAATTTTGGTTCCCTCTGATGCGATACAGCTAATATACTTCCCCAGAACTGCTTCCCCTAAACAACTGAAATACTATGCCTAATTTCCACTTCCCCTGAAACCTTGAAATCACTGAGTGCGGGCCTCCAGATCTCCTAACCTCCTTGGTTCCTGCCTACACTGTGATCATGGTATTAAGTTATAACAGCCAAAGGGAGCTAAAACACTCGCGCCTACTCCAGGCTTCTTTCCCAACTAATGCACGCAAGCTGATATAGCAGAGCGTCATGTTCGGCTATGTCATGCAGTCAACTGTGATCAAAGCACGGAATGAAGAAAGCATAAATAAGTTAACACTGCCTCCAGCGCAAATACAGCCAACGCTGCCATGCGTCCTACGTTGGTGTGGGATAAGCGTTCAATATCTAGCCGTCAAAAGCCACAACGTTGCAGGAACTTTTTTCGACCTGCTCCAGCAGTGACACACTGAGCTATATAGAATGTACAGTCAAGCCCGCTAGAACGTCGTCCTGTAAACATGAAAAAAAAATGTTTGCCGCAAAAGAAACCTGGGTTACTTTGCGGCAAGTGACATGTTATTGCTTAGATCTGGGAACAAAGCTGAAATGATAATGACAAGTTTTTTATGGTGAAAAGGCAGTTTTGGCCACACAGCACCACCATCATCATCATCATCATCAGCCCGACTACACCCACTGCAGGGCAAAGGCCTCCCCCATGTCTCTCCAATTAATCCTGTCCTTTGTCAGTTGCCGCCACCGTATCCCCGCAAACTTCTTAATCTCATCCGCCGTCCCCTGCTACGGTTGCCTTCTCTTGGAATCCACTCCGTTACCCTTAAGGACCAGCGGTCATCTTGCCTTCGCATTACATGCCCTGCCCAAGCCCACTTCTTCCTCTTGATTTCAACTAAGATGTCATTAACTCGTGTTTGTTCCCTCACCCACTCCGCCCGCTTTCGATCTCTTAATGTTACACCTATCATTTTTCTTTCTTCCATAGCTCGCTGCGTTGTCCTTAACTTAAGCTGAACCCTCTTTGTTAGCCTCCACGTTTCTGCCCATAGGTGAGTACCGGCCCATAGGCTACCACTGTGGCCCAAAAAGGTAAAATAAAGAGAAACAAAGTGCCTGTTACTGTCTGCATCAGCAAAACCAGAACTTCAAAAAGAAAAAAATGACATTTTGCTTCAAAATGTGTGCTCCTTTCTTCTAAAGGCACTTCCATATTTAGGTGTCCTTCGCAGGCCTCCTATTTACATAATAGAGATGGAGGCACTAGGCTGAGAAGTGTTCCCTGAACAGTGACTACTACTCCATGTTACCACACACAAGTCAACCATTCCAACTCGAAGCCCTCATTGGGTACACAAAACAAAACTCGGGCACAAATATATCTAAAGTCAACTTATATGTGGCAATATATGCTAGGTGCCTATGCCTCCCACAGAAAGAAACACTGGTGCTATAGACAGGAAAACATGGCACATGACTACAGAAATGCCCCTAGCCCCAGTCCTGCTAGCAGGCCCAAGAAGCATGCACTATCTAACACCTACAGACCTTAAATGAAGCTAAAGGTCTCATTCAGTACATCATCGCAGCATAAGTGATAGTTTTTTCTCCCGACAGCTTGCAAATGCGGTGTTACTGCTTGCTAACCTTCCCCAGATTGCGCGCTTTCACTTTTGAAAGTGGTGACAAAGTTTGAAGGCAGTGTTTACTGGTTTCCCTTTCAAATGCATTGCGGTTGGTGGAAACTGTGGTGGCTTGCACTTCGACAGCTTCAGACTAATTGAGGTAGCAAAGAAATATACAAATCATGATGAGTGGGATGAAGACGTGAATACGTAGGGGCAAAAATATTCGAAATTAGGAAGAAAAAAAAAAAAGGCAATGCTTGTGCGGTGAACTCTGATACGGGATCACCAAACACTGACAACGCCTGAAAAAGGCAGTACTAAATGCCTGTGACCCCTGCTGTGCTCTGCAGGTTTCACTAAATTACAAATTACGCCCACAAAACTTTCAGAGACGATACACAGCATCTACCAGGCAAACTTACGTGAGCGGCCACATTAGAAAAAGTAAGCGGCACGGCTACATCCACAGTGATTTCGGATATGCTTGATTACCGTAAAAACTGGAATATAGGACGAACTTTTTCTCAAAAAACCATGGCAAAAAGTCGACCCTCGTCTTATATACTGGTCATTGACGGAAAAACTACGCAAGTCTTGCCACAATGGCGGCTGAAGTCAACAGCCTCCATCGCCATCAGCAGCAGCGCGGTGTGGGGACATTGTGGCGCCACCGTTTCGCGTTTCCGTTGTCACAAAGTTATTTTGGTTTGTGTCTGGGTGCCGTCGGCGTGGAAATCTTTCCCCACAGAGATGGTGCGCAAGTCTTTAAGAAAATGCAGCATAAGCAGCGCGCTAGACGGCACAAAGGATGATGCTCTATGGGACGTGGGAAACAAAAAGCAATCGTCATCCGACTCGAGTTTGGACGGCTCTGATGACTCGGAGTAAAGCTTTTGCGCACTTCGTGCCCTTCTCTGTACTGTACACCCGGCCAATTTTTTAACAGTATCGCACGACCATCGACCCGCGTGTTTGTCAGCACCTCATCACAGAGTGGCGAAAGAAGCGAGAGTAAGCGCATGTGTACGCATGTGCGTATCTCGTTTGTTTTGCCACTCAGCACCATTAATAAGGCGCTGACCAGCACGCAGGTCGATGGTCACGCGATGGTGTTAAAAAATTGGCCGAGTGTACATACAAGGAGCATCTAAATGAAAATAAATACTGTCACCTTTGTGCAACCGGTTGAGTCGCATTTGCTTCAAGGTAAGGATGTGTCTCGGTACTTTTGCCATTGAAAAAGATTTTTTCCATCTTTAGAATTGGTTAATTTGGGGGGTCGACCTATATTCCGGCTTTTACGGTAATTGGCCTTTCACTAACTTCAAAGAAGCCCTGCAACGTAATACGGTTTTATGGGACTTTGCTTGCAATACAACTCTCAATATACTGAGCAGTTTTTTTAAAGAGAGCAGGACAGGGTTCTGAGATCTGCGACGCGGATGGACAACACTCACTCAAAGTGATGGTGCCAGACTCTGACGCGAGCACTGCCTCACTGCTGTGCAAGGAACCGAGGTCGATGTTGCCCCCCTGGGAAACCAGGTCAGCCCTGTCCGCGTAGGCTGCTGAGACACGCTGTGACCCCGTCAATGTCTCCACCTGATCAGATCACGTTTGCAGGGAATGAAGTATGAAGGCGACACACTGCACAAACTGCTGAGAAGATGGTACGCTACACTTTCAAATTACACATACTACAGTAAAAGCTTGTTAATTCGACACTGACGGGACCGCAAAAAATTGTCGAATTATGCAATTGTCAAAATATCGAATGAGCAACAAAAAACAATGTTTGCCGCAACAGAACATACCTTTATTTGGCAAAGAAATCTGTTATTGTCGCCTGCTTTTTCGAGCGAATTTGAGCGACTACGATAGCTCTAACAGCTGCCAGGTGCTCCACGGCACACGCACCGTCAGGGATTTGTTTACAGGAGTCCTCCCGCACGGAAAAGGCTTCTGCGGCTTCTTTTACCGTGTGCTTAGGCATTTGGGGCAGCTGCTCACAATCGTCACCTTCTGACGAATCGTCGTTGGCAGCGCCTGTCACTTCTTCAATTATTTCATCCTCGGTCAGCTGACAGGACACAAAGGCGATGCGCAGGCACTGCGTGCTACCCACTCAAGAGCAGCGAAGTAAACACGCTGGCAAAGCACGCAATTACCAAAAAAGGCACCACCTTACGGTTAAATAACCACGATCATAGCAATAAGAACACGTGGAAACAACGACGCAGGCCAAAACGAGACTTGCTGTCGATAGGGTTAAGCAGACGACACCAACACGACTGTTACGACACAACATAGCACAAAGAAAGATGGCGGCAGAAGCTAACCTGACTTCCCTCGCCCTCTCTCACGCTGCTGATGACAATGACCATACGGATGGCCTATCAGCCGTACAGTAGCGCCGCTCGTGGCGGTGTTTTTTTCTTTTTGCTCTCAGCGCACTGGCTTGGCGGGCTGCGCAGTGAAATCGAATTAACCGACGCACAGCAAAATTTGTTAGAATTAACGAGAGTTTTGCCCCATAGACTCCTATGTATAATTGTAGGAATCTTGCGTGCGCGTCAAATTATCCAATTTTCCGAATTAACGGGGGTCGAATTAACGAGCTTTTACTGTACAGAGTTGATGCAAAAATTTCATTGGGGGTCATTTTCCTCCCTTGACCAAATGTACAAACAGCGTAACTGCACGAGGCCAAAATGAGAAGTCGGGACGAGACACGCCCTGATGAAATCAGCGCTGTATCTTGTCTTTTCCTTTTGGCCTTGTACCGTGGCTTTCTTTCACTAAGAATTACCTGTGTCTGTCCAACTCGCCCACCAGTTCATGGTGTACTATAAGCTGCTGGGCACTCTCACATCTATCATGCAGTGTGCACAGTAATTGACGGCAGGACTATCACAGCTTGGCGGACAATCCTCCATGCTTGTTGACACCTTATCCTTATTTCACCCCAGGGTAGACTTACCCCAGCAAACCACTCAATATCTGCTAACCAAAATGCTTGTTCCCTCAAATGTAAGAACACCTTCAGGAGTCATTCGTAGCTTTCTGAAACAGGATCAGGTTCCAGAAAAAACTCTGTGAACCTGCACCAGAATCCTTCTCGAATCAAATAGACTGAGAATCTCACTGTAATGACCGTCAAGGCTCTATCTAGTAACACCAGAAAGGTCAATACCAAAGGCATCAGGCAGTAACTAGCAAAGGTGTACACAGACTCACCTTGAGGTTATTTGCTAAGAGCCGTTGTGCCTCGAAAGACTGCAATGAGAAGAAAAAAACATCTAGAGCAACAAAAAGAAAAAGTACAGCAGTGGTGCATTCAAATACCACATCATCCGCAGGATATTACTCTAGTTTTTATGGTTTTTTTTTTCAGCCTCACACACAGTAGAATCTGGATGATAAAAACACAGATAATACAAATTTCTTGATGGTATGAACTTGCAAAATTCCCCAGCAGGAGTGCATTGTGCACACTGACATGCTGCTAAACGCACGTCGCCAACACCGCGATCGCCTGTTGCGTTTTAAGCACCTCGGATAGGAAGCTGTGGCCACGCGGCGATCAATAAATCCAGTCAGCTGTAAACAGATCTCTGTGAATGGATTTCCCATGCCTCTGCATACGAATTTTGTTCATTTTTGCATGATACGAAATTTTGACCATTACGAATTTTTCCGCGACACCTTGAAACTCGTATCGTAGAGAATCTACTGCATTCCAATTCTTTAAAGCAGGAGTTCTCAATATTTTTGGGCTCAACGAACTCCAACAGTTTCAAAAGGTGATGACGAATCCCACGTGTTGTCTTGAATCCCTTCCAGCCTGACATGCATGAAAACCGGAACATGGAGACACATGAAAGCGCAAGAAGTGCCCAAATTAAAATAATATTGACTGCCTGCAGATTGAAACAGTCAACAGCGAACAATTAAAATATGATCAGCCCCACAGCAAAGTAGGTAAGGAAGGGAGGTTTGAGGTACCGTATTTTCCGGTGTATAAGACGCACCCTTGTATAAGACGCACTTGCCATATATGCAAGCTGTCACTGGAAAAGTTCGTATATAAGACGCACCCGTGTATAAGACGCACCCAAGTTTACCCAGTTAGGCCAGTGAGGCTTAATTAAATACGCTTGCGCGACTATCGCGAAATGCACCGTACCTGTGAGCAATTCTTAAGCAACGCTAAGTGATCGAAAAAGGCAACACTCATGCCATACTCGTCCACGTTCTAGCAAAAAAGAACGGAAAAACGATACAGCTCCCCATATGTCCATAGCATTTTATTCTACTTGAAACCTTCGAAGTCTTCATCTTCAGATGCGCTATCAAAAGGTTCACCCATTTCTGGAAGCAACTCGGCTGAAACATGCACTACGTACACGGAGCAAAAAAAAGTTGCAAAGGGTGACTAAAAAAGAACGCCGGCTTGTCTTGACAATGGCGAGAAGCGCGATTGTCACCATCTTTTGGCGCTTCTCATAACTTTTGCTTGGGGCCTCCGAAACAGCCGCGCGTTTCTGATCCCGGAAGTCGTCATCCCCGCCGTTTCATAATATAGATCACCTAGAATGTCGCGCACGGCGGTCCCGGTATTGAAGTATTAACCGTGTTACAACCGCGTTATTGGTAGTGATATTTTTTAGGTGAAAAAAGCTTGAGCATGAACTGGAGTAATCGATGAACGCGCAAAAAAAGATGAAAAATTCGCATATAAGACGCACCCTTGTATAGGACGCACCAGCAAAATTTTCGAAAAAAAGCCGCGTCTTATACACCGGAAAATACGGTATGCATGGGCCTAGGTGCTTGAGGCACCACCAAAAACACTTCAAGGAGCCCTCGGGTTCTGTGAAACACAGTTTTAGAACCCTTGCTTAAAGGTGCACTGAAGAGGAATCTGAACTCGTCTTTTTGCCGCGGGAACTCGATCTACACGTTCTGAGCATTATTAGAAACTTCGATTTATTGCCCTGTGTGGCTGATTTTCCTAATTAAATCGAATTAACGTCCGGCTCCCGCCTTTTTTTTTAATTCTCCCTCGTACGGTGGGCGGAGTCGACCAACGCGTGGAGTGCCTTGCAGCCAGCTCCGTGGAGGCTTTGCTTTCGCTTTATTTTGTTTTTTAGGTTTCCGTGAATAAATAGTTTCATTCGCAGATAATATAGCCGCAAAATAAGCCCACAGAAATAAAAATATGCGCGGACTATTTGCTTCTACGGACTACTACGTATTACTCCGCCGATGGCAGAGCGGCAAGCCGCCGCGGGACTGGCTGCAAGGCACTCCATGCGTTGGTCGACTCCGCCCACCGTACGAGGGAGAATTAAAAAAAAAGGCGGGAGCCGGACGTTAATTCGATTTAATTAGGAAAATCAGCCACACAGGGCAATAAATCGAAGTTTCTAAGAATGCTCGGAACGTGCAGATTGAGTTCCCCGTGGCAAAAAGACGAGTTCAGATTCCTCTTCAGTGCACCTTTAAGAACACGTTTCAACACAAGGTAGATGATAAACCTGATGGTCAAAGAACTAACAACAAGGAGGTTGCTAGAACACAGCAGAAATTGCCACAGAAGCCCTGAAGCAAGAACAATATACCATGATGCCCTCATTAATTTAAATTAAAATTTCAAAAGTACATCATTTTTTTCCCTTTCTGTGACATCGATTATAAAAATGCTGTTCCTGCATCATTCCGATGTCATCCCTGTAAACCAGGGATTCTAAATCTTTTCAACACCGGGGAAACCCAAAGGCTTCCAAAAGGTGCTCAGGAACCCACGCGTCTTTACTTTTATCCATTTCTGCCTAACACGCATGCGAAAAGGAGTATAAACACACACAGTGCTTCAAAAAATGCCCGCATTGAATGAATAATGACTGGCTACAGAGCGAAGCAGTTTGCTATAACCTACTGATTTATGATTTATTTATTTTGTGGTGTTGACCAATTTATAATATTAAAGAATATGTTATCGCTTAAAGCTAATTGATTAGAAAAGCAGAAGAAAAACAACCACATGCCGCCGGTGGGATCCGAACCCACGACCTCCGAATTACGCGTCCGGTGCTCTACCGCTGAGCTACGGCGACGGCTGTCAAACCTTCTGCTTTCGGGGGTATTTATGTTTACAAGTAACCTAACCTTGGGAGTGTTCATCAGCGCCACCCACGTTCATAAGCGGCGGACGTAGAACGTCCTGAGTTACCGCAGGTGTGACGTAGAACGTCATCGAACGGAGAGGGTGGAAGCTGCGTGAGAACCCTCTTATGCTTCCTATGGCATCAAGGCTGCCAGAACCGAGGCCCTCGTTAAGCAATTAAGCAGACAAGGAAAGGGGAATGAGGGGCTCGTTATATCAGTTCCAAAATGAAATGGACAAAGGAAAGGTGCAGGGTTGAGCCGCGCATGGATTTAGGTGCTCAGGGAACCCGAAGAAAGCCCTCCAATGATTCGTTTTATTTCTCTATTTGTATGTATGCAAACACTTGCTCTGCTACAGCTTCTAATTAAGGAGTTAGTGCTATTTCAAACAGTAAGTATTAAATAAGCGACTTACCCCGGTGCCACGAGCAATCACTTCCAGGTTGCTGTGCAGAGCCCCCTTGGCTTCGATGTTGCCGTGCTCCGTGCTCAGTTTCATTGCATTTGCCTGGGACAAAAAGTCAAACTCAATATAAACTCAATATAAATATATTTATATAAATATACGAAAAAACCCTCAAAAGCAACTAATTTGTAGACTACTACATACAACGCATGCAACCAGCAGCCTGAGTTGTGCAGTGCCGTTAGCATTATTGGAACGAATTTATTCATCAACTATTATGTGCCAAAGCAGAGGAAGTTAGTTCAAAGTACACCATAGAGGAGTAATAAGGGAGTAATAACTCATTGACATCTGTAGCAGCCGCAGTGGCCTTACGGAGCAGGAGCAGCACCAGCCGCCGGAGACGATGACGCCGAAGTTCCTCTGAATGGAGCTCAGCTCTCGTGACGGTGAGATGCACCGTTCGGCTGCACCTTATCTTACATCTTAGCACTTCAGCCAGTAAATCCATCATTTCCTTCATTGTGACGGCCTCATACTTTTCGGGTGCAACAAACTAGTGACCCGGACATCCACTGGAACACCCGCTCCCACCATGGCCAACGCCGACGACAACGCCTCCGCCATGTCATCCACCCGAGCGCAGCCATACGGCTGCACAGGAAAGCTAGAGCGACTGCTCCGGTGAAGCAGTAGTCCCAGGTTCGAACTCCGGACCAGGACGAATTGTTCTTTAACTACGAAGTTTCTGAGAAAGCTGTATAGCTCTCCCTTGTAGCCGTATGGCTGCGCTTGGGTGGATGTCAATGAGTAGTTACTCCCTTTTTACAAATCTACTCCACCTTGGGGGATTCCCCTAAACATTTGACCACCATAGAGGAGGGTGTGAGGTTAATTGTGAACCACCTTTGGGGGTTCTTTAATGAGCACAGCGATCAGTACGTGAGAGTCCTTTCATTCCGCCTCCGCGAGATGTGGACTGCACCTCAGGCCTTATACTCAGCAGCACAACACCCAGAGCCAAAAAGCTGCAGTGCACCCCAGGAAGCGTAGGGGTGTGCTGTCTGAGGAACAAACATGTGAACTGCTGCGCTGTCAGCGGTGGCACAAGAATCGCAAAAAGTGAAATAGCTTTATCGGGCAGTCTGGATGTTAAAACAAACGCATGTACCTCACATTTAACCAATCCTTTATATCCATAAATAAAGTAAACCAAAATATCATGCAAGTGAATTGGTGCACATAAGCTTTTACTTAGAGCACTCCATACATATTAAAGAAAGGAAATACCTCCAAGTATATGGCCACAGTTGCCAGTCAGAGAAGCTACATATTATCAGCTGCTTCTACTTAAGCATCCCAACTAAAGTGTTCTACAGCACTTGCAAGGACTTAACCGATTATGACTGGGAAAGAAAGGCCAAAGCACACATTATTCTATCCTGAAGTACGATAAAAGAATGGAATAAGTTGCCCCAGGAAGTCGTTTCAACAAAATCTAATCAATCATTCGTCACATTGCTGTAATTTTATGCTTGTGTTTTTGTATCAAATTATGCTGCAATGTATTTTCTGTGAGTTTTTCTTCTTTATTCCTGCCGCTATGTTGCATGATTACGCTGTAACTCTCCCTCCCGCCCCCCACTGTACCACTGCATTGCCAAACAGGCGCTGTGGATAATGGGATAAATGAAAATGATAAATGAAATAGCCAACCTCCTCATCCTGTATGCTGGTACCCAAAACTTCTCTGTGACAGCGCAGCGAAATGCATTTCATCGGTCCACAATTCCACTTCACAGACGAATGATTGATGATGTATCGTAGTCTGCTAGTTGCTCTCACTATTTTTTATTGCACAGTTTCTTTTTTGGTACCAAGAAAGAAAACAACAGCATTTTAGTTCCTTACCTTGGTCTATTGTATGCGTACTACCGCACTGCCCGCTCTTTCTCGTTCACCTTATTTGTTTCTTCTTATTAATACCAATAATGCAAGTGCACTGTCTGGTCAGAAAGGTGCGTGTTTCCATGCCCCCACCCTCCAAGACTGGTTATAGCATGATGCCAAGAAGTTTACTGTGGTTTATGGTTTATGGAGGTTTAACGTCCCAAAGCAACTCAGGCCATGAGGGATGTCGTAGTGGAGGGCTCTGGAAATTTAGACCACCTGGGGCTCCTTAACGTGCACCGACATCGCACAGTACACGGGCGTCTAGAATTTCGACTCCATCGAAATTCAGCCGCCGTGGCCGGGATCGAACCCGCGTCTTTCTGGTCAGCAGCCGAGTGCCGTAAACACTAAGCCACTGTGGCGGCCGATGCCAAGAAGTGAAAAGTAAAAACAAAATACTTGGCAAGACAGGGCCATGACATAGGCATCTGAGGTACTCCCCGTTTCCCTCTGAAAATGAAAGGTAGAGAGAAATTTCGTTTGCTAAGGCCTGTCGCTCGGAAGGGTGAGATAAACTTACTTGAAGAGGAAAAAGCAAAAAGAAGCATGTGAAATCGCTTGATTGAGACGACTGTAACTCTGCTGTTTATCAGAGTTTTAAAAAAAAAAGTTCTTTGAAAACTCGATGTGTTCCAGAGATGATGCGTGACAACCACCGAAGTATATCACATTTTTCAGCAGAGGGTGGTCACAGGCCATTTAACATGTGCTGACATCACACACCATTTTTGAGTCCAAAGTGCTAATACATGAGAGCCTTTGGCATTTTGCATTCATCGAACTGTGGCCTAACTGAACGGGATTGACTCTCACAACCTTGTACACAGCAGCGGAACACCTTAGTCACTCAGCCACCAAACAAGGCTGTTTAATCACACATTTCCAAGTAACATTATCCACTTTATTGTTCAAAAAGCAGAATGAGCCATGTTGCACCACCAATCACAGCATTTCTTTTGCATGAAACCTGCACTGTGTCTTGTACCCATGAGTGACATCGAACACAGTGCTTTCACACTTACAAACTACGGTCTAAATACGTGCAAGTCCCCTGCCAATGTACAGAATATATATTAAAAAAATATATATTCTTGTAAGGGCTGCAACCAACCTTTCCACGAGTCATGTGGGAATAGCCTTCGAAAAGGTCGAGCACGGGAGCTTCCAGGTGCTGCCCAAAGATGGCGTGCGAGGGCGCAGGTCACTGTCATCATCATCATTGTCAATTTTTTTCCTCCTCCGCCAACTCCCACTATCCATATTGGCATCAATATCACAAGCTCTAGATTTTTGTGACTTTCAACCGCACGTGCGTTGTGGCTCTTTTTTTTCCTTGACCTGCTGCCAAGCGTTAGAACTTTAGCAAGATGGGCAAGCACCTCAATAGCTAGTACTACATGACTGGCTTTAAACTGAAAGTCGTAGAGTTTGCTCTCGAACACGGCAAGCGTGTGGCGGGCAGAAAATTCGATGTGGACAAGAAGTGTGTTCTATGATGGTGCAATCAAAAGGATGCATTGAGAAGCACAAGCTGCAAAAAGCACACCTCATGAGGCAAGCCATGAAAGTTTCTCGAACTTGAAAAAAAAAATTAAAATTTTTTCCTCACATCACGTACATAGACCCCACCCCAAAAACTGGCCATTGAATCAGGAAAAAAAATGCGGCCCTTACATGCGTTTATACGGTAAAACCTAAACTACTGAGCAGGAATTCCATTACAGTATGCTATTGGAGACATGCTAGCAGATATAATGCCCTTCCAACATCATACCATGTCTCTTGCACACAGAGAACACAAACATTAACATCAGAATAAATTTGATGTGACCATTTTCTTAAGCTTAAAGGTGCACTAAAATGGGTTTTGAGCTCGTCTTTTAAGGCGGAAGCCTTTAATGCCTCATCGTTGTAAGCACCAGTTGTCGACAGAAATGTCACGCTTTTCAATTGGTCGAAACGGTCGTGACGTCACAGTGCGCAAATTTCAAACGGGGCCAATTGTACTTTGGCTACTAACCATGCAACTAATTAAAGGAATCGTATAGTGATGCTCCAAGTAAGTAAGACTGAGTTTAGTTAATAGCTTATAAGACCAATTAGCCTAATTAACCTTTCTGGTCAGACCAGATAAATAAATAAATTTGAGTAGGAAACTGGTCGAGCTCGGGAACCGAACCTCGGTCTCCGGAGTGCGAGACGAGCACTCTACCACTCCGCCATGCCAGCTGGGGGTTTGGAATGAACAAAGGCGCGTTTAGTGAGTATGGTGTCTTCGTTCACTCCCATCTTACTCCCTTCCCATTATGTCGATGTTTAGGTGTCCACCGAGGTATGGGAGACAGATACATTTCCTTTCCTCAAAAACCAATTTACCAACGAGCAAGGCGTAGAACCGAACGGGCGATGGCGTTCGATGGACTCCCTGACAACGTTGCAAGATGCTGTCGCGTTCCGCTTAACATCTTAATCACACATCAGTGACACAAGCTGCAACCCCGCGCTTAAGGCTTTCGCCTCACAGCACTTTAGGTCAACAAAGTGCCCCCCTGAATTTTTTACCGCATGACTTTGCTCTACATGCTCCAAGCAGCTTAGAAACTTCAAATTATCGTCCTGTGTGGCTGATTTCCCTATTAAATCGAATTAAACGTCCCGTTTTTTAAACTCACCTTCGAAAGTAGGAGGAGTCAACCAACGCGTGGAGTGCCTTTCAGCCAGTCACGTGGCGGCTTACTGCTCTGCGATCGGCGGAGTCATACGTAAAGCAAAGAGTCCATGCGTATCTCCGAGTGGTCTAATTTGTGGCTGTGTTGTCTGCGGCTGAAACTATTTATTCAAAGGAACCTAAAAACCAAAATAAAAGCAAAAGCGAAGCCACCACGCGACTGACTGAAAGGCACTCCACACATTGATTGACTCTTACATTCGGAGGTGAGTTCGAAAAACAAAGGCGGGAGCCGGGACCTTTAATTCAACTGAGTAGGGAAATCACAGGACAATAATTCGAAGTTTCTAAGAATGCTCGGAGCGTGTAGACCGAGTTCCCGTGATAAAAAGACGAGCTTAGAATCCTAGCGGAGGGCAAATACGGGCTGGTTGGTATACGTTTCACAAAATGGAAAAAACAGCGCAATGGAAGACAACACAAGAGAAGGACAAACACCAGAATCCTCTTTGGTGTACCTTTAAGCAGCCGCAACTTGTTCTGTAGGCGCAGTTTTAGTTCTGCTGCAAATGCCCCATACAAATGGTTTTTGCTTCTGAAAGCCTGCATTTGTTGCTCAATACTGGTTGAATCATTTCATGGATGACAGTGCAGCCTTGACAGCGTCTGTGCCCATTTTTCGGGGAGTACCTTGATGTTTGTGAGAGTGATGCTCCCTGGTCCCTCTGTCTTCACACTGCACAGGTCCAGGACCAGGTTTTCAAGCTTTGCCCGGGCACCTCCTGACAGCTCTACATCAATGCCTGTAAGAAAAAAAAAAAAGAATAAACATCCAGGCAGGCACTACGATGCTAGAGGGGGCAGTGTGCAACTCAACCTCCATTTCTGCACTTATCACTGCAATGCATCTCTCATAAGGCAGCGACAATGCAGTTCAAGATGAATTTATCTTATGCACTCATGTTTCAACAACTAAAAAGGTATTTTTTTCAGCGTTCTTTCTTCCGCCTTGTCTTCTGTTTATTTTATATTTTTGTTTTGTACTTCAGCGCACTTTTTCCAGTGTCGTCTTTTTCTTTTTCTAGCGGTGCTGTTATTTAATCTCAAATTTTGCTGTTATGTGCATTGTTGCGATCCTTTCTGTGAATGCCTATTTATGATTAATATTTTGCGATTTCTATTTTATTTTAGTGCAATATTTTTAACCTTATAACAATGCTTTGTACTTACACCCCCCCCCCCCCCCCATGTAATACCCTCAAATGAGGGCCTTTGGGGGTATTTTGAATAAATAAATAAATTTCTGTTCAATCCAATGAATGCCTGTGAGATAGCAACTGGGTTAATGAGGGTAAAGGAGTGGATTCCAAGAGACGGCAAGTGTAGCAGGGGGCGGCAGAAAGTTAGGTGGGCGGAGGAGATTAAGAAGTTTGCAGGAATACGGTGGCCATAACTGGCGAAGGACACGGTTAATTGGAGAGACATGGGAGAGGCCTTTGCCCTGCAATGGGCGTAGTCAGTCAGGCTGATGATGATGATGAATTTAAATAAGACTGAAAGCTGGGATAGTTGGCATGGATCCATTATGCTTCGAACAGTGCCAAGGAGAGTTTCATACTTCATAAAATTTTACATGCACTGATTGTTTTTTACGGATTTTATGGGACTTAACGTCCCAAAGTGACTCAGGCTATGAGGGATGCCGTAGTGGAGGGCTCCGGATAATTTTGACCACCAGCAGTTCTTTAAGCTGCACTGACATCACACAGTACACGGACCTCTAGAATTTCGCCTCCATCGAAATGAGACCGCCACGGCTGTCACTGAACCTGCATCTTTTGGGTCAGCAGCCGAGCACCGTAAGCATTGAGTCACTGTGGCTGCTCACGGTCACTGACATACATAAAAAAATGCAACATATATGTGCAGTAAATTAACAGAAGATAAGTCTTCATGCACTTCTAGATTATTCGAGAGCCAAATGCTCAGTGGAGCAGCATCACTTATTGAAATGAAGACGCACAAATCCATAAATACTTGTTGGAAGAAAACACTGTGACACACATATAAATTTTCACAACGATTGCTTTAAAAAGCTCGATGGGAGGACGAAATGGCTTGGAAGGTGAGAATCGGTGAAGAATATATGAATGCATGGTTCACAGTAGTGAAGCAAAAGAGAACACAAAATCTGCACTGTGCCTGTGCGCTAAGGCAAGATGAAGTTCACAACCTGTTCCGCAGTTGACAAACAGCAGCGACCTTTGACTACGCAAATATATAATGATTGCGTGTTCAGCTGATTCTGATTTTCATCCCAAGGATACATATATGGCCCATGTAGTAGAACTTCCGGATTCATTTTCATTCATACAGTTCCTTAACGCGCACCTGATATCAGTGCGCGAGCATTTTGGTACCATCAGGGACCAAAATCCCGCGACCTCATAATGCCGTTGAGCGACTGTTGCGACTGCGGTTAATTTTCGCATTGAACACATTCTCGACGCACAGGGGGTGGATACGTATGTTCTGAAGAAGACTTCACGCACTCGCCATAAAGGGTACGCGCAGCCGGCACATGACGTCAGGGCGCGGTGTCGTCGACTGGCCCCCTTCAGCGCCGGTCATGGCAAGGTGCGCGATGCCGCTGCGGTCGACCGACAGTGCGATCGGCGATTCGCCGTCCAGGAACAACTGCGGCCGCCTGCCCAGGAACGTAGCAGTCACCGAGTCCGGGTCGTCTCCCACGTCCACGGGCGAGACCGCGAGGGAACACGGCAGCCGCACTCGAAGCACCGCCGACGGATGCCTCACTTGCTGCTCGTCGAGCACCACGCTTGGATCCCCTGGCCTCGCATGATCTGCGAACGTACGCGCGCGAGTTGCCGAGAGGCTGCGAGAGCCAGAGGCACGAGGTCTGAGAAGTTTCACTGCAATCCTGCGGAGAAATAAAGTCATTTTACAGGCAACGCGCACGACAACACGACCAGAACCGCACGCTCCTCGGTACGAAATGGGTTCATACTGGATTGGATACGGATTACCTTGGCTGCGCATGTACTGGTGGTCCTTGTGGTTGCCGTACGGCAAGGCAGGCAAGGTACTTTGGCCTACTGGTCCAAACTACGGCGGACGATGCGTTACGGCGAAGCCTTGTCACGCGAATTTGGACTTCTGGGTCGTTCCTGTGGTTGCGTTTATGTGGACATTGTTTGCAGACGTGTGGTTTCTGTCTTTCCTTAATACTAACGCTCACATCGCTGGAAAAGGGTGTTGTGCGCTGCCTCAACCTGCAGAAACTTCACTGTAACGGGATGCAAGACGTTCCGATCGAGTGTCACGAAGTATAGGGAGCGGCAAAAACAGTACGCCGTTGCGATCCGCTGGCAGACTGTCTGCGACCAACGTTTCTAGATCTAGAAACGTTGGCTGCGACGGTCAACCCTAGGCTTAAGCACTGCGCCACCTCTGCGGCTTGATTAGAGAAAGATGCTACAGCTGTAGGTGCATGCACGGACTCGATACGCTTGTCAACCTGTGTGTGCAGGGGTGAAATTCGCATGTTCGGTTTCTACCGATAATTCGCTTGCTCCCAAACCTGGACAAATAGCTTTGTTGCGAAGCAAGCTGTTGGAGGTTGACACAACGATAATAAAATCAGATTTCCTGCAGCGTTTTCAGAACACTGTCGCGCGTACTTTAGATTGGAAAGGCGTCCCTCTTTCACAATGAATTATACCTATACATCACCCATTTTTTTTTTTGGCAGACTTTCATTGCCGCAGATATCGACTGCAGCTGTAGGAATCCTTAAAAAATAAAGCATACATACTGTGTATTGCTTCACAAAGACGAATAAGTGCGCACAAGATATATGCGGGCGCAATCGCACAACATGATAAGAAAACAGTGCGTGGGATCTTGCAACAACCACATAATCCAGAGAGCTTGCTAGCCCTTCTAAAACTAACTTAACACAAGAAAAACTTAAATGAACACGTAGCAAACTAAGCAATAATCGGCGTGGGGTTCTTAGAGTGCACTTAGTTCGCCACGATCGAGCTATCGAGTTTTGTAGATGGAGCGCATGAGTGCCCATGGCCACAATTTGCCTGCACATTAATGAACGTGCTTCTTCGCGACTGGAATACACGCTTGAGGAACACAATTAAAACGCAAATCACCTAGAAAGCTTTCTGAAAAATCATCACAGAAAGCGAAACCTGTGCATCGGCGTGCTGACACAGCTAGGATACCACGATCGCATGTCACATTTGGTGAACGTTGGGACAGAGCGAAAAAAAAAATAGAAAAGCGAAAAGCTGGAACGCACCTGGTTCTGGCACGCATCGTAGTGTCTTTGCATAGTGAACAGCGTAGCGCAAGAGCGCATCGGCATTTCACTTTTAAAACATAGCGCAGCCGTTTTAACCCAAAGTAGGGCAGTGGTTTCGTTTTCTATACCGAGCCAACATGGAGGACTTAGTTCTCGGAGCGCCGAGAGATGGCAATGCGCATTTTGCATTTCGCCATGCTCTATGCATATCTAAAGTCACTGGAACGCATATCGCATCTGTCTAGCGCGGGTGGTGTCGGCGTGCTGGCATGTGCTGGGTGGGTGTTTACGGCGTCACTCTACTTTCGGTTCTGGCGAAGTTCGCGCCGTAATGCGGACACCTGTTGATCGATGTATCGTGTGTGATCGATGCTTCGAAGGCTCGTACTCGTCGTCGCGCGATCGTCGCGTCTGTGCCGGGCAGTTTGAAAAGCTGCACTCGCACACAGGCCGTCAAGCTTCATCGCGCTCAACGTCGATCGCCGGACTTGTGCGTGAACGCATGGTGGCCCTCCACCAGCCTTTGCGACATCGAGCGAGTTCCGCCGCTGGGACAGTGCGTCAAGGAAGATAAGGTAACAATATTGTTTTGCCGTTTGAACAAATGGCGTTTCTCGGCTGTTTGCTTCATCAGGATGCGATTCGAGAGGAAAAAGGAAACGCGCGCGATTCCCGGGATAAGAGCCTGGAGCGGAGAACCGCGCGCTTGTTGATCACGTGCACGGACCGACGCATTGAAAGCATGGGCCAGCCCCGAGATTAGCAGGAGGAAGAGGTCAGGGGAGCAAGCAGTTGCACAGGCGATCGATGTTACTCGTCAGATTTTGTGCCGCTTCCGTTTCACAACGATCGGGGCTGGACGCCGCCGTGTCGAGTTTTGTCCGTTTCAGCGGACAGCGTGCTCGAGGAGATAACCGCTGCTTTGTCAGAAGCACTTGGGCGTGCGCAGCGGCGGAGCGTTGCCTAACAACGGGTAAGTGGCTAAAGCTCGTCGGCTTCGCGGTTAGTGACCTTGACGGAAGAGCGCCGTGTTGCCTTTTCTCAGAAGCGACCATGTGGTGGTTTTGCGTGTGTGAACAACTCCTTTTTTTTTTTTTACGTCATGTCCGCAAAATGTATCGGCAGCAGTTGTGGGCTACTCAGAAGAGGTTGCGTCAAGCGAGTGGTTGTCATCGAAAGAGGATAATGTCAGGATGCTGCGCAAAAAAAAAAAAAAAAAAAACACGAAATCGGATGATTACTAAATTACAGCCAAAAATGTTCAAAAGGTGGGCGGGGCCAGAGCAAAAGTGGCGCCAAATTTAAAAATGCGGGAAGTGTGGGCCCACGTTACCGAAAGTGTGGGCGGAGCCAACGCGTGGCTCCAAATTTGAAAGTCCGGAACAGATGGGCAGATGGGCATAACAGATGGGCATAACAGATAACAGATGGGCATAACAGATCACAGATGGGCAGCTAAGGTATTTAAATATTTATACAGAAAGAACGTTGACTCACAGTGGCGGAAAAGAATTAGAAAACTAACCAGTAAGTATTCCGGCCATGAGGACGGAGAAAGAAAGAGCATTAAACGACAGGTTAAAAACGCGGAAGTTAAAAATTGGATGAATTCAATGGAAAAGAAACATAGTGTAGAACTATATCTATTCTGGAAAAGGCAGATCAGGAAAGAATTTTTCTATGATAACTCAAGAGGCAGTGCCCTACTTTTTGAAGCTAGATCAGGGTGTCTTAGAACGCGCAGCTACAAAAAGAAATTTAACGAAGAAGATGACACATGTGCAGTGTGTGGTAGATCTGTGGAAACAATTGAACACCTCATAATCAAATGTGATGGTATCCATTCGGATGTCGATGCAGGCACAGTCACTCTTTCTGAGGCCCTAGGGTTTAAAGATAACAATGGTCATGTAAATAAATCTGCAGTGGAAGTCAGCAAAAAGCGATTGGAGGATTGGTGGCTGAAAAGCAGAGATGTGGCATAAGGTTAGAATAGTAGGAAACCGTAGGCAAAGTTGATGGAGAATCTTAATGAGAATTGCCAACACAGTAAACAAAAAAAAATAATAAAGAAAGAAAAGCTGAGCATGGTGGCAATTGCCACCACCCCGTTTCAAAGGGGGCGCTCCTATCCATCCATCCATCCATCCATCCATCCATCCATCCGGAATGAACACGGAGATGCAACGAGGGAAAATGTGCAGTTAATCGAAATCCAATCAATAATTCATGGTTATAGAAAGTGTCAAGAGTGAACGTAGGTGCATTAATTGGAAATAAAGGTGATTTAACTGTGAATTGAGGTGAATTAATGTGTTTTAAATGCTAATTAATGCACATTAAGGTGAATTAAGGATGAATTACTGTAAATTAAATTTGAATTAAGGGGAATTAAAATGAATTAATTGTGAATGAAGTGGGTAATTAAGGAACCAGTTAAAAACGAAAACTACTTGAAATGTGGAGACATCATTATTGCTTTCTTGTTACTACAATGTAACAATGTAGCTCATAGGCGCGATGCTCAACATCTATCTCCACTGCGCCGTGCTCACTTATATCTCATTTTAGATTCGCCTTCTGAGTCAGTTCGTCGTAAGTGTGAGTCCGGCAGACTCTTCGAGTGTGTAAACTTGCAGAGCGACTAGCCGAGGCAGGTATGCATTGTCTTGGCTTCTTCTATATGCTGTTAAATACATACTGCTAAAACAGTTCATATTTTTCTCATTACCAAGAGCTGGAGGTTGTGACAGTAGAAGATGCTTCAGATTTAGTCAAGCAGGGCCATTTTTCTAGTGTGTGCAGCTGGTTGTTTGAAGCTTATTAGCTGCATTTCAAAACAGGACGCAGAAAATTTGTGACCAAGGAAGCATTGGAGGTGTTGTGGGTGATGGTTGCTGTCATGTTGCACCTTTGCATATATGTGATATAGATAGTGCCATATGCAAAAAATCTTAACTTGCAGGTTGTTGCCCCTATTGACCTGATATCTTTTCATTATCTTGTTCTGAAAGGGTAACTCCAGCATTCATTCCACCACCTCACATTTTACTGAAACTTTTATGGTATGTTCTCCCCAGTTTTCTGTTCCTTTGTGCCGAATTGTGAGATGGGGTGGTGTTTTGTTGCAGTTCAAATGAATTTTAAAATTTCGTAGCCTCAATTTGGGTGATTTCTTTAGCATTCTTGCGTGTGCGGCGTCGCTGGACTCTCGGTCGTCGATATTCTCTCTGTGTTTGCTAAAGGACAAAATTCCGAGCTTACTTTTCGTCATTTTATTTTTTTATTTTTAATTTATTTTACAATACTGCCAGCCGCCTTTTGGCAGCCATAGCAGGAATGGGCAGATGTGCATTAACAAACAGACAGGCACGCACGTGGTGTACATTGGGTTATGGCAGAAAAGTAAACAGGAGAAAAGACACAACAAGGGACATCAGACGCAAGGCCTGGGCATAGTTTACAAAACTGTCGTGCAATTTCCAGAGAATATGAGTGACCGCCGCCGATGATTCATACGAGAAGAGAATATTAAATATACTACTGTCACAAGAAGCAAAGCAAGCAAAAATGTTTCAACTGATTCGGAATCAGTAACGTCGGGAGGCAGTTCGTTCCATTCGAGGATGGATTTCGGGAAAAAAAAAAAGAATGGCGATATGAATTTGTTTTACATTGAGGCATTAAAAGTGTTTTGGTATGCTTTCCTTGAGTAGGTCTTGTAGTATTATACAGCACGTAATCATTAAAATCCAGTCTGGTGTTGCTATTAGTGATATTGTACAGTAGTTTGAGATGGTGCGTTTTGCGGCGCTGCTCGAGCTGTGGAAGGCCCGATAGGGTAAGAAAACTGCTCACTGAGGTGTGCCTACCGTAGGCATTATAGATAAACCAGAGAGCTTTACGTTGCACTCTCTCGATATGGTTAATTTTTGTTTTAGCAACTAGTTTTGTCTTTGATGTGCAGTGTTTTAATTTATGTCTTAGCGTCCAGAGCCTTTGAGTGGCGCCTGAGACTACCTTCTTAATGTGAGCGCTCCAACTTGAATTTTGTTCAAGCATAAGTCCTAAATATTTATATTGGCTAACAGATGTAATTTCGCTATTGTTAAATCTTCTACCTGATGGCAAGTGGATTTTTTTCCGTGATATAGTCATGTGGCCGCACTTAGACGTATTCAAGCTCATGTCCCATTTTCGACACCAGTCACCGACAGCTGTAACTGTTTCGATACTAAGGTTGGCAACACAATCATCGGCAAAGAGATGGCAGCGCACAGGAGATTCAAATGACAGATCATTGAGATAAGTAAGGAAAAGTAACGGGCTCAGCGCAGATCCTTGTGGGACCTCTGATAGGACAGCCGCCAGATCAGATGTGGACCTACCAAGTTTGACCTTTTGGTAACAATTAAGGCACTGTGTGATTTTGTTGTTAACAGGTTTTTTTTAGCTTCATTTGTAACTCGGGATAAGAGACAGAATCGAAGACTTTTCTGAAGTCCAAGAAGACTGCATCTGTTCGTCCACCATCATCTAAAATAGTAAGAAATTCATTTGTAGTGTGGATTAACTGCATGACAGTGGACAAGCCTTATTTCAGACAAATAATGACCCAGGTTGTTACTCACAGTTGCCAGTTTAGCCAATCAAAGTGCACACGATAGGTTTTGTGACAGTATCTGTGACGTCACAGGTTGGTCCAAACCCTGTTTTGGTTTTATGATTTTTGCTCCTTTAAAAGACGCCTACTCAGTATTTTGAAAACTTTTTTTTTTATCAGGGAGAGGGGACTCTTAAGGACTGTGATGTGATTACCAAATCAAAACTTTAAAAAACCCTGGAGTGTCGTCCCTTTAAATGCTGGGATCCGTGTCAAGAATTTTATTCCGGCGTTTAGCACTGTATGACACCGTCACTTGAGAAAAACTGTTTGCCAACAATTATTCCCTTGGTATCCAATCTTTCATCCCAAGAGAGCATCATTTATGTGTACAGAGCGTTACATGTCCTGTCTATATTCATTGTACCCTCTCAGTTTCAGCCAGGATGTTATGGAGCTACAATTATCCATGGTGCAAATGGTGCTGTCTTTCTTAATCGTACATCTTCTGGCAGACACTGAAAGCGATTTTTTGCAGTGTCCATTTGCTTCTAAATAATTATAAAAAACTTGAGTGTCATAGTCCCTGCATTTCCTGCATTGTTCTGCTCATTTACATGTATTTCCTTACAAGCAAAACTCCACTCCATTTGTGGCATTTCACGTGGTGTCGTTGTAAAACCCCTAATTGGTGAGTTTTTGCTGTTCATCACCACAGAATTTACTTGGCTTGTCTTAGTCTTGCTGGCTTAGGTGACAACTATTGCCACTGGTGAGCCTACACAGCCAAAATGACTTGCTCAGTGACGTTGCATAGGGTATGTAGTTTGCACAAGTGCCGACACAGTCACCTGGAACTTCCTCTGTTTCTGCATTTATGGTGAAATGAAAGCTGTGGGCACAAGGCTGAGAAATGTGATTGTGCCTTACTAAGCTGCTTACTTGACAACTTGAAAAAAAAGAAAAAAGTTTGGAGTCCATTTGGTATGCAAGGCATCCCTTCATTTATTGCGTACTATATAGTCTTCTCCTCAGTCGTGGCTGGTTACCAGTAAAAAAACACAAAGGAAAAGGAATAAGGTTCTTGCAGAGCGCAGTGCTAGACGTCAGCTGAACTTTTTTCCGCGAAGAAAAGCAGTGCAGCTGAGAAACGCTTTGCTAAAAAGGTTTTTATTTCCTCACATCTTTTTTCACTTAGCGTGGCGAGCTATCAGAAAAACTTGACTCGCGTCTATTTGTGTAGATACGATATCGCTTTGCTCGTGAGGTTTGTATATGGGATGATCACGTGCTTGTCTGCTGCTTTTTTGATATCAAATGCCCCAACAATCTCCCCCACCAGTCTGCTCAAGTGCTTGAGTCTTATCAAAATGTTTTGTCGATGTTGCAAGATTTCTTAAAGCCATGCTGCTTAAGTCAGTGAGACGAAAAAAAAGAACTGCCATTAGGTGACTGGAAGTTCGCAGTGGTTTATCTAGTTCTCCTGCCGTGGGGCAAGTGCCGGACAGCCTAGGAGCAATGATGGCAGGTGACAATTGGTGGAGGTGCAAGGGGGAAGAAGAGTGCACACCCCGAAGGTTTTTAATGCCACGGCTTTAAAGCAGCAACCCTGGCATTGGTGGCGTTGTTGACATGTCGAGAACAGCAGGTGGCGCACCTGTCACTGAGCCAAACTACCCACCGTGGCGGGGGGGGGGGGGGGGGGGCAGTTAAAACAAAAAACAATGTTTGGTCACGTGTGGCTGTTCGGGAAGAGCAATCTGGGCCTCACAAACCCCACCCACCGGTGGTTGCGTTTGAGACAGCCACCGGTCGGGAGAGCGGTGCATCGCTCAACCGCTGCACCGCTGCGCCGGGAGTGGTGTGGGGAATCCCAGGGATCTACGATTGTAAAGTATAGGACGACTAATTTTATTTATTTATTTGTTTGCGTATACTGCAGCCCTAAGGGGAGCTATTGCAGGAGTGGGAGGAAGAAACAGGAAAGAAAGAGAGGGACAACATACTCAACAGTCATCAGCATTAAAATAGAGAAGAATAATTTAACACACTGATTACAGGTTTGCAACAAAATGGAAAAATGAGTTTGATTCCAGCGAGCGTACATCACCGGTTAAAGAATTCCATCGTTCGATAACACATGGAAAAAAAAAACTAAATTTGAACACATCAGTGCGCACGTGAGTAGGTCATACATTCAACGGGTGGTAGCTCCTTGTGAATGAAGATTTCTGCATACATGGGCATGTAGGCAGAACCTAGTTGGCAGAGAAGGAGTACTTTCATGGGACAGATCTCAAATGCTATCACATTACGCTCTCGAGGGAAGGTTAAGCGTTGTGTGATTGTGAAAGAAAGAACCAGTGTCCATATCTGCGAGGTGATACGCAAAGAGGACCTCGGGCAGCTGCAGGGACCCATTAACGTTATGCGTCATACCCTTAAGGCCAAGCTTAAGTGCCTCCTCAAGTTTTTTTCTGTTAGCAGAGTGTGTTGAGTGTGTCAAGGAGTGAGGAGTAGAAAAACTTTTAACACCTGTGCTTCTGGCCTGTTGTGCACTGTTTTTTAGTGTCCAATGTACTTCAAATGATGGCTGGCACTGTGCCCTCTGAGAAGCCTTTTCCTTGTCCTTTGTGTTTTGTGCTGGTAATTATGTTGCGACTGCCCATTTGGTTCGGTCAGGCTTGTTTGGTTCCTGTGTAGTTTGCCTTATGTTCTTTGCACTGCCGTGTAGTCTGTATCCATATTTCGAATGCATTGAACAAGCCATAGTGCACAGGAGGCAGAAAGGCAAGCAGATTTGGTTTCTTTTTCACTGATGTTTTAAAGTTTTGTGTACAAGATCACTTCTTGTTTTGGTCATACTTTAGTTGTTGTGTTGTTGCCCTGCTTCTTGTTATTTGCGTGTTATGCGATGTCTGCATACATTGAAAGGTCTAAATTAATCCGAAGGACTCCACAGCGGCACCCGTCATAACCCATGCGTTGCTGTAAGCCATTGAGCGCCACAATTTACGACTTGTTTAGGTGTGTTGCTTTAGTGCGGGGCACAGGAATTATCACATTAAATGGCTTCATTGCAAGAAGGTATAGAACACTGGAAGTCTTATCGTTTTAGCTTTCTTTATGAAAGCTGAAACACTGCTGAGTGATAATGCTTTATGAAGAGATAATGCGACACGTGAGCATAGTCTATGGATTCTTAATTGTGCGTAAGCAGTTATTTTATGCGCCCTAGGATTCATCGCTAATGTCAAGATATGTTTTTCATTCGTTCATATTTAAGCAGCGCTAACTTTTAGGACGAATACACAGAGGACATGACAGGACGGGCGCTGATTTTGACAGCGCCCGTCCTGTCATGTCCTCTGTGTATTCGTCCTAAAAGTTAGCGCTGCTTAAATTTGAACGAATGGAAATGCATAACCAACTATCCCTGCAACGTGTTTTACTAAGTCAAGATATGAATTGTGCTTATTTCTCGCTGTTGTCAGTGTAGCAGCATGCAAAGCACGTGTGTTAGTAGCTTAGAAAGAAAAAAAAGTACAACGCTCGCATAAGGTCTCGTGAACAACAACCTGATATTTCGGGGCCACCCTAGCTCTGTCTTCAGAGTTCAGAGGGGACTAGGGACAGAAGAGGGGCACTTTGAACCTTCGACTGGTCCACAGCTAAAGTTCTGGGAAAGGGGTCGCTGCTGTCTGAGTCATCTAAGTGGGATGGAGGGGAAGTCAAGTGTTCGCAATGATTATTCGCATGGTGGCGGGCTGCTGATCAGTTTGTCTAGTCCAACCTCGTTGTACAGCATGGTAGTAGCCGCAGTTGTCCAATATTTCCAACAGCCTCTGCCCTTCTTGTTGTCACGTGTCTGACAGAAGATGTGCGGTATTATTCTTTGCGCTGAAATTCAAAGATCTTGGCTTGGGGCAGTCTAAAGATAGAATGACTAGCCAACTTGATTGCAAAAATACTTCAGCTTTATGCCGCTAGATATTTTGCGAACTGAGCATTACTCAGGAACAAAATAATCCAGGGTGATTCAACGAAGTGTTTTTGCTAGCTCTGTCATAGTGCTGTTAACCCTTTTAGGCGCCTTTTTTTGTTTACATCGTAAACGAATATTTTTCAACCTAAATGGCTCAAGATGATTTGTTAGTCTTCCAGTGCCAAATACCGGTGGTTAATTTTTTCAAGGAAGTGCAAAATTTCACATGAAGCGTCATATTTGGTGGAAATAGCAACATTGAATTATTGGGACTTATCATGCAGACACCTGAAGAACGTGAAATCAGTGTCTGTTTTGAAGATGCACAATAGCTTTAAATTGTTCAAACAAATTTGATAGCATTACTGGTAAAGAAATCTGTCCCCATCCGGATGGCAGATGACCTGCTACCCTGCTCATTGTTTTGTGAAATATTACTCACTGTATTCGCTATATGGTATAAAAAAAAATCGTCCTGTTTGTGATATCAAGGCTGCTAAATTCACCTGAAACAAAGAAATCACACCCAGATGCAGCATGCTTTCAGAAAACGCTGTGAGTTTGCTACATACACAGTTGCGTACGAAGCGCCCTAAAAGGTTGATGTTGGCAGAGATTCTCAGGCAACATTTGTATTTGGTTTGCAGGCCGTCCACATTTGTCTGGATGTAGTATGGGGTACAAAATCCTTCAGAACGCATAAACAGTAGCTGAAGCCAATAGCTATTTTATTGACCGGTTTTTTGAAACTACAATTATGCAGGTTGAAGTCAAACTAATGTCTTCTAGCATTAGGTGTTCAAATTGTGTCGGCACTGGAAATCATGGTGTTCATTCATCAAGACTGCTTTCTGTTTTTCCCGAAGACTTTTCTCACTGTTAGTAGTAGATACTTGTTGGTGGTCACGCCTTTAGAACAGGTAGTGTCCTGGAGCCTACTATTTATTTATTTATTTATTTCAAATACCCTCAGTGCCTGGGTCGGGCGTTACAGAGGAGAGTGGAATACACAACATAATTAAGATAAAAGCACAGGAGCACGCGCGCACACACGCACGCACACACGCATAACAGGGGTGTCAAAAACAGTGCAAAAATAATAAGGAACACCAGAAGGTAACAATAAAGATACAAGAATTTAATACAAGTACTACAAGTAAGGAACAGTGGTTCTGCAGTGATCATTTTAGGAGTTCCAGTCCACAACCAGTTTATTGATTTATTTCAAGAAACCCCTAAAGGCCCTCGTCACGAGGGTATTGCATAGGGGGGCGGTAAAATATTCGAACATGAAGATACAAGAAGGAACATTTAACATGAGGAACTGAACAAAAACAAAACAAGAAAAGCACAATACCTGAATAGTCAACTGGTATCAATATGTAGCGGAACAACAAAACGTAAAATGAACGTAATGAAAAAAAAGCAACATAATAAACAGAACAAAAAAACAAAACTCAAACACATTACGGTGAGCAGAACAGAACTAGAAGAAAACTACAAATCGCTTTCATTTTTTTAAAACAAAAGTTCACAGCTCAAAGTTAAAAAGTTCATTCAAAACAAAGTGAGATGCTCCTTGTAAAGCCGGGGGGAAATTTGAGAACTGGATTTTTGAGCAGTTGTGGTCATGCATTTTTGTGAAATTTGTGTTCCATACAGAGTCCATGCATGAAAGAGTAAGTTTGTTAGTTTGCATGTTTGAGTAGGACATATATCCTTTTTATTGTTGTGATTGGCTGCATGAAAAATTTTTTTTTCTTTTTCTAAACTTCTAAACTAGAATTCAGCCTCTGCTCCGAGTTTCAGCCTAGAGGAGGGCTTAGGTGAATTCGTAGTGTAGTAGCTTGCAGCAGAATGCTGTTTATAGTTAAATAACCTCACTCACACCTTAAACGTATGAATTACTGTCTTGAAACTAATGAAACACAAATTTGATTGCACTTGTCATAGCGCATGCGCAAGAAAATAAGTGCTGTTTTTGCTTATAAAGAGACGTTGCTACATGCTTTAAATGAAGACCCCAACTGTAACTTTACTAACCTGCATTAACGAACACATTCCTAATTTCTTGATGTTCTAGTGTGTCTGTGGTATCCCATGATACTGTGTATGTATGCAGGGTGACAGGTATGGTCGACAGAAATGAGAGCGATATTGAATTAGAATTCTTTTGTTCTAAAATGAACACATTGGAGAAGGGAACAAACGAGCATAACATTCGTAAAGGTGATTTGAACCTGCTTCTCATGTTGTTTACGTCATCACGTAAACCCTGCTTGTAAATTCGGTGAAGTGTGTACATCTTACGATCTCACAATTCTATAAGGAAAACATTTCTTTCCACTCTAGGTTGCTCTTGGGAGAAAATGCAGTTTGGATTCGTCATGTGTGACTAATGCTCGTGAAAGAAAAAAATGTTTTAAATATCCTTTCAGCTTTAAAAGTCATTCTTTCTTTTTCTTTCTTTCTTTCTTTTTATTTCAAAGTACACATGTAATTACATGAAGACACTCAAGGATCCTTAGCCAGAGGCTAGTCGTGGATCTCAAAATGAATACAAATAAGTCTACTGACGATTCAGGAGGAAAAAAAAACAAACACACATTTGTCGGTGTAGAATGAAACAATTGCAATGCAAAATACAATACAAAATACAATACAAAATACAGACTGAAACACTATCGTATGACATTCATATAACCAAATAAAAAATACATGTCATTCTACATTCAGATTGCCACGTTCAATAGATTAGTGGTATTATGCCACGCCACAGACGCATACAGTGTCGCTTCACTGAGACGCTTCTGTTTGAAGGAAAATATTCTTCAGTGCTCTAAATGTATTAGGTGAAGATATGACTGAGCATGGGATAGCATTCCAAATTTTGACACCAGAAAAACGGAGACATCGATGACCATAATGATTGTTAGATATTGGAAGCAAGAACTTTCCATGAGCGGCTGAGCGAGAACTGGACGGTGGAGCCTTATATGAAACTAAAGGCTTTGGTAGACTATAGCCCTCAATGCTTCAGCACTATAAAAACCAATGTCACAAAACACACATGCATCTCGGTTGATCGCTTTATTTAAGCAAACTGGCTCAATGTGTTGCTTGCTTGTGCAGTGTGAGTAGCATTGAAAGCATTCCCTTCTTGCATTAAAAGAGCAAAAAAAAAGAAGAAATATATCCTGTCTGGCAGGCAATCGCTGGCTCTTCACCACGAATACAAATGAGGATTGCTGTAAAACCCCACAGTGATAGCCCCAACTTTCCCTGAGATGCCACTACTGAGCTGCCGGGCAGGGCATTGCTTTTATTGCCGCCTTTGTCGGCAACACAAGTGGAACCACGTGAGGCTCTCGACTTTCCCAAGCAGTTGCAATGACCACAAAAAAACCGTACTGGGCAGTTTTTTTTTTTTCTTTGCCAGAGTGAGCACTAAGCCCTTTTGCGCACTGTCTTACTCAGTTCCACCAGGAAGCTGTGTGTGCTTTTGTGACTGGCTTGCGGGAACTGCACTCTTCGTGAAAAACCAGTGAAGAAAGGTTCAGAGGGTAGGACACGGGTTCTCAGTCTTTACAGCCTCAGGGGACACCGGTGGCTTACAAAAAGTGCTGAGGAAGAACTCCTTGTGACCTGGCTTCAGTCTCTCATGTCCAGCATTTTTGGACAAAGGTTTTGAATATTGGAAAGTTTGGTTTGGTTTGGTTTATGAGGTTTAAGGTCCCAAAGCGACTAAGGCTATGAGAGACACGCCGTAGTGGAGGGCTCCGGAAATTTCGACCACCTGGGGTTCTTTAATGTGCACTGACATCGCACAGTACACGGGCCTCTAGAATTTCTCCTCCAAAGAAATTCCATCCGCCGCGGCCAGGATCGAACCCGCGTCTTTCGGGTCAGCAGCCGAGCGCCATAACCACTGAGCCACCGCGGCAAGTAGTAAAGTACTGTTATGTAAATATTGAAGGTAATGGTCCATTCTTCTTATATGTAGCAAAGTCTTTCTTTTAAAATTTTTCCATCACTCGCATCGGGCAGTTAAGGCTACCATAGAAAGCCAATGGGGAATGCTTTTGACGATAGCAAAAACGTTAATAGCAGAAGAATGCACTCTTGCTGTCAGTAGATCTGTTGATGTATTGATTGTTATAGTGAAATCTTGCAATATATGCAAAAAATTGCTTTCATAAACTCTTCTCCGTTCAAGATTGCTTTTGTCCAGAATTGTTGGGTACGTCTTGTCTAAAGGGGGGACATGGGTCTTAGAGCATTTTTTTTTTATTTACAGACCAAATGTAATGAAACTGCATAGACTTATTCAGTTTTTTCTGCTGATTTCAAATATGCAATTTGTTTATTTCTAGGGGCCAATTAGTTCCTGAGATATTAATATATATCATGCCATTGTCTGCTCAAACAATAGAAAAAAAATGGGCCACCAGAAATTTAATTTTAATATGTGAGTAGATACTACAATGTGTGAGGAATGCAACGCTGGAAGCAGTTTTCAGTTTTTTGTCCGTGTGGTCAAATGGGCTTAATAGTCAGTTTTTAAGTCAGTTAACCAGACATACAGTGCCAAAAAACACGACACATATGAAACTAACTATTAAGCCCATTTGTCCACACGGACAAAAAAACTGAAAACTGCTTCCAGCGTTGCATTCCTCACACATTGTAGTATCTACTCACATATTAAAATTAAATTTCTGGTGGCCCATTTTTTTTTCTATTGTTTGAGCAGACAATGGCATGATATTGCCACGTATCATTGTAGTGTTTGTTCGTTCACGCTCAAGGCTGCAGGAAAGGGTTGTTATCACTTTTGTTTGTGACGCGAGAAGCGACCGGACTAATCTCGATTTTTCACAGCCATGAACAGCTGCATCTACTTGTTTCTAGATTACTCTAGATGATCTCGACCTGTTATCTCGAAGTTTCCTTGCCGGCTTTAAATTGAACGATGCCGCGAGCAGCGGGCATTCGTAGTTCGACGACCGCCGAGAGCGCCTGTTGCTTACGCCGCCGCCGAGTGATTCAGTTCTTTTGAGGGCGCAAGTCAGCCCAAATAAAGAGCTTCGTTTGCAAGTATTTCTGGTGTCTTCCTGACCGCTGGACTGCCGTCACTACAACGTGACATCTGGTGGAGGTGCTGGGTAGCCTTCCAGGTACCGGACAACCCCTGCAAGCCATGACGCCAGCCCTTTCAGTTATTCGCCGGAAGACCTGACTCCAGTCTACCACGCAGCCTCTGGAGCCTCCAGCCATGACTTACGCCGCAGCAGTGCGCCGTCCTGTACCACAACAACGGGACCCAAGCCCCTATCGCCCTTAGCCAGCTGCGCTGGAGCGCCGCCCTCTCGCCCCAACTCGCCCGTCCTACGAGCGTCGTACACGGCCGAGGAAATGCGTCGAGTGGAGAACACCCGACCAGCGCCGCCACAATGCTTCCACTGCGGAGAAGCCGGTCACATTCTCCGGTACTGCCCATACAGGAGAATGGGCATCCGAGGGCTCCCTTACGACGCCCCACGACCCCGACCCGGCCAGCGACCAGCCGAAATCGAGGATTTTTTTGCGTCGGGAAGGATACTCATCACCGAGCCGCCTATCGCGTTCTCCGTCGCCATCGTCACCGCGCTAAGTATCTCCTAGCCGAGGCTACGCAGTGCGTGGACGCTTCCCCAGCCCCCGTAGGTTAAACTGAATAAAGCAGCCTCTGGAGGTGAGGTTGCTTCTGAGCGCAAGAACTAAGATCCTCCATCGACGAAAAGAGAAGACCATGCTCCCTACGACGACGACGACGATCCCTACAACGACGACGATCCCTACGACGACGACGATCCCTACGACGACGACTACTACGACGACAACACCGACGACACGGCCAGACTTGAAGCTTTTACCGCGGCCCTTACACCCTATTAGGAACGCTAAAGGACTCTTAAGTTCTCGAAGCATTCTCCGTGTTTAATTTCATTTTAAAGCATCGAGACGATGCTTCTTTGGAAGGGGGGTAATGCCACGTATCATTGTAGTGTTTGTTCGTTCACGCTCAAGGCTGCAGGAAAGGGTTGTTATCACTTTTGTTTGTGACGCGAGAAGCGACCGGACTAATCTCGATTTTTCACAGCCATGAACAGCTGCATCTACTTGTTTCTAGATTACTCTAGATGATCTCGACCTGTTATCTCGAAGTTTCCTTGCCGGCTTTAAATTGAACGATGCCGCGAGCAGCGGGCATTCGTAGTTCGACGACCGCCGAGAGCGCCTGTTGCTTACGCCGCCGCCGAGTGATTCAGTTCTTTTGAGGGCGCAAGTCAGCCCAAATAAAGAGCTTCGTTTGCAAGTATTTCTGGTGTCTTCCTGACCGCTGGACTGCCGTCACTACAACGTGACAATATATATTAATATCTCAGGAACTAATTGGCCCCTAGAAATAAACAAATTGCACATTTGAAATCAGCTGAAAAAACTGAATAAGTCTGTACAGTTTCATTACATTTGGTATGTAAATAAAAAAAAATGCTCTAAGACCCAGCAATGAATTTCCGACTAGTTGGAACCTCATCTCTCTGGCTGCTTGAGGCACTACGGCGTCAGAAATCATGAGTGTTTTCGCTTGCATATGAAACAACTTTACTATGCATGCAAAAAAAAAAACAAAGCATTCAGATGCATGGCTGCTCAAAAAATTCCCAAATTAAGTTAACGTTGACTGGCTGTAATATAATGAAGCAATCTGATTAGTCCCATAATAAAGAGATTAAAGGAAAGGTGGGTGTTGGGGCATATATAAATTTGTGTAGAAAACAAGAAAGTTCTCCAAGATGAATTTGCAGAGCCCAGTTTGAGGATTCCTGGGTTAGAAAAATGTGCTCTTCTTATGCTGGCTTGTAAATAATGTATTACTTTGCAATTTTATACATAGAATTTGCGTGCCTAGAAGGAGCATACAAATAAGTGTACCACCTAAGATGTGCTGGTGTACAGTTGTGCATTTTAGTGCCAGCCTTTACTTGACATGTTTTGTTAAAGGATTGTAGATACCAAATTTTTGCTTGCGTGTTTTCTTCTTTGTAATGATGCGTAAAATATATTGGTTTATGTGGATCACCACATGGTATTATTTGCCTGTGACTGCTAAATAATTTGTAATTGAACTTCTCCTCTCGTATGTTACGGTTTCAGTGTCAACAACCAAACGATGGCTAGGATGGGAAATGTCAGTGTAGGCCACACAATTCATGAAAACACTGTGTTGTTTTATTTCATTACAATGCTAGAGCGAGCCTGCCTCAAGAGTCAGAATGTCAATAAATGAAGAAACGGTGATTATATTGGAATTTTCTTCATGCCTCATGTGACCTATATATGACCATTGACATGACAGCACTGTTAAAACTAAAACTGAAATTGAACGAGAGAAGACTGCAATAGTACTGTATTTAGCTGTCGTAGATGAGCACCATGCAGTGGTCTATCTATACTAATGTCTTACATGAAGAAGAAAACATGGAACCGAATTTCGCTCTCTGTACTCCTCTAACCTTAGTACAAAGTTTGTCATAACGGCCACTTGTGCCTTTGCTAGTCACAAAAATAATTCTCTTTGTGTGAGAGGTGTTCAGATCTGGCTGCCTGTCATTACATTTTTTTTCCATCATATGTGCTGCCTTCTTTAGGTGTCATGCTTTTTGTTTCAGGACTTTAAAAAAAGGAGTATTTGTGATTGCTTAGCTGAATTGGTGCCTAAAGCGAATTCTGTCCTGAACAGGCAAGCTTTACTTTAAGATGTGTTTGAGCCTGTTATAATCTGCATTGAGGTGTGAAAGGTAGGTGAAGTTGCTGCATTTGACCATTTGGAATCATGCGTACTACCAGCTTTGTTCGCTTGTGGGCTAGTTGGTGCATACTTTAAAGGGACATTAGAAAGACTCCATCAAACCCTTTCTCTCATTAAAAACCAATTGTTTAGCTTTTTGCGACTGCATTATTGTGTTTGTTGGATAGGAAAAAATGCATTTATGGCTCAGAAAATTGGATTTTAACGTGAAACATTTTTTGATTAAAGCTCGTGGTACCATTAGAAAGCTATAGGCGTTAAATTTTTTACTTTTGTGTTCTTCGGTTTGGTTTGGTTTGTGGGGTTTAACGTCCCAAAGCGACTAAGGCTATGAGAGACGCCGTAGTGGAGGGCTCCGGAAATTTCGACCACCTGGGGTTCTTTAACGTGCACTGACATCGCACAGTACACGGGTCTCTAGAATTTCTCCTCCAAAGAAATTCTAGCCGCCGCGACCGGGATCGAACCCGCGTCTTTTGGGTCAGCAGCCGAGCACCATAACCGCTGAGCCACCGCGGCGGCTGTTTTCTTCTTTCAAACGATGCGTTAGACATTGGTATAAATGGAGCACCTTATGGTATTTGCCGACGACCGTTAAATTAACTGAATTACCTGACACTGTTTCGGGTTTGGTTTCGTTAACCAAGCGATGACTGTGACATGTAGTTGGACTTTAGGTCACTTCAGGCACAAAAAATGCCAATATAACTGCTGATACATTGTTTGTTGTAATTGTAGCTCTTGAAGCAGGTTGGTTTAGGTGCTTTAGTGAGTTAAAAGTACACATCAATGTTTATATTTCACTTTTGCCATGCCTCACACGACCCAAAATTCAACTGCATGTCACAACCATCGTTCGGTTGATGAAACCAAAGCAGCGTGAGAGAAGAAATTCAATTATGAGTTAATTAGCTGTCTTAGCCAAATATCACATGGTGCTCCATGTATTGTAATGTGTGAGCACATGAGTTTAAACAGAAAACATGCAACAAAATTAGGTGTGTGTAGTTCTTTAATGAAAAGGAATCCATGATTGCTGATCTGAAGTATAGCTTACGGCTGTATGGCCTTGCATCAGAGGTGTGCATAAAAAGAAAATTAATAACTTAATTGATGTCGTTTCAGTTTGCTCGTGAAAACGGCCACTGGCGGCCGCACCTGTAGTTAATTTTTTTTACATTTTATAATTTGTAAGAGCCTCGTTTTCATTTTATATATCCTGTTCGTCATCAGAATGATGTAATCTCAGTAAACGTAGGCCATCTTCAGTCTGTTCTTCAGTGCAGTGCAGAGGTCAAGCACGGGTGTGTACTGTATGTGACCAGCTCTGGTTCACACCTCTTAATGTGAAAGGAATGCTGCACTCTTACGTATGGCAATTCCTGTCTAAAAATGCACATTTCTGTTCGAGGCATTCCGTTTTTTGCAGGATATCGAAGTGAAATTATTGCCTTGTTCAGAGTGGAGCCATGGTCTTAGACAGTCGAGCGTATGTCAGGGACTTCAGTTTACCTGTTTTTTTGCTACTTATACACACCTGTACATTTTAATGCACTCCTTCACATTCTTGGAACCGGTGTCTCACTTTTGCCTCACTGGAGCATTATTGTGCCTTTGACGCTGTTGAAGGCAGTGGAGCTTCTAGCACTTTCCTAGCAGATAAGCAAAACAGATGCACACAGCAACAGAGGAGCGCATCTTTGCAGACGAATGCATTTTATAAAATAAACTAAAGGTTGGGAGTGCAGTGGTCTCTGCAAGCAGGCTCGGTCATTCTTGCTAGGCAGGTGATCTGTAAAGGTGTGAAATTTGTCTTAAATTCCACACTGTCGGCGGGTTGCACGTATCCGTGAAAAGCCTCTGCAAGCAGCTTTTACACCGCCGGCTGTTATTGCAAAGGTTGGCGTGTGCGTAGTAGGCGTTGTGGTCAGCATCACGCGTCCGCGCATGCACCGAGCAGAGTGCAGGTGGAAGTACGAAGAGAAGCGGAGCAGAGGGTGTGCTGCGTGTGCACTTGGGGAATCACCTGCATTTGTCAAGGAAGCATGATCACGTGACCACCTCGTGCGCACATAGCCCTTGCCTCTTTCCTTGCGCTAACATTATCATCATCAGATGGGGTGTGGGGTAAAAAAAAATACAGTGCCAACCGCCTTGGAACACCGTTTAACCCTTTGCGGCACGGCGTATAAGGTTGTGCACGTGACATTTCAAACTGTTTTTCGAAGTGTCTAAAGATGTTGTCGCGAATTCACTGATGCTGGCTGCATTTTAAGACTCCGCTGGGCAGAACGACAGGGCCATTTCGTGCCTAGAAAAGAGATTGCTATTCAGAAAAAGAAATAAAGATGGTCGTCGTGATGTGCTTTCGCGCAACATGTCATGCTTAGCAGTGCTAAACTGCCAGCCACTTTTTTTTATTTCTTTTACGCCGCGGAATATTTTACTAAAGGGGGGACACTGGTCTTTGAGACCAAAAAATGACCAAAATATAGATTTTCAAAAAATGACATTTGTGGAATCTACAGCTAATATTTTCCGACTGTAGCAATTTTTTCCTTCAAGAAATCAACATTTTGACCATTATATTAAATTCAGATCATTGTGTGGGCTGAATTTAAGTTGGAGCAGACAATTTAATGGCGTGGAAATTTTGGACATCTGGCTGTCTTAGTATGTCGATATCTCAACATCTAGGACAGATAGAGACATCATATTGTTTGCTAAGGGAAGCTGAAGGCACAGTGTGTGCAGTAATCGAAGCAGATTTGTTCAATCGCACTTCAAAAATTTATAATTTTGCAAAGTTTATCGATGCAATACATTCACACCTTGAACATTGATATTCCAAGTGCTGTAAAATTACTAATGAGAGTAAAACGGAAAAACTGCTTTGATTATTGCACTCTTTACTCACCATACTATGCAGCCATGGATTAAAAATGATTTTTTATTGAGCAGTTTTTTTTGCATTGAGGTACTAATGAATGACTAATTGAAATTAATTATCTTGGGAACCGACTAATTTATGTGAAAGGTAATTTAATTGTTGAAATCAGTACAAAAACTGAGCAAGGTGGTACAGTTTCATTAGGATTGGACTAAAAATAAGGAAAATAGGTCAAGACCAGTGTCCCCCCTAAAGGGCATTGTGGCTGATTTTTCATTGGGGAAATAGCTTTAGTTGATGAATGTGTTTTTATTTTTTAAGAATAGTGCTGAAATTCCGTGAATGTTGAAGTGTGTGTCGTGCGTGAATTTCAAATTTTTTGATCCATTCTTGTTATTTTTGTGAAGTGCCCCCCCACTTCGAAGTATACACGTACAAATTTTCAGATTTTTTTTAACAGTAGAACGTGATGCGCGTCTGAAAGAGTCAGGTTTTCATGTTGAAATGACTGCATGGCACAGCACCCTGCGTGCCTGCACAATAACGGCTGAAGCAGTTATGGTAAAGCTGCCAGCATTGATGCGACACATCAGTTAAGTTGCAGGAGGGCTCGGACAGAGCGTTGCACCAGGGAAGCTGCACGCATGTCAGAGGCAAAAGAGAAGTGCGGCAGGTCAAACAAACGTTGAACACTTCCTGGATGCCGCCCGCAAACACGTTGCACGACACTATGCTCAGGTCAATGCCACCACACATTTATTGCTGCATACACCACTTGTTATTACCATCCAAGAGGAGAAACACGATCCTCACACACTCATGAGTTGCAGTAGCATTTAATAATTGCAAAAGCACAGTAGGGAATCATCCACCTTACCACGGGTGTCATCGTCATTCTTTTTTTTTTTCATTTTGTCAGTACTGATTGCTGCTGCAGCAATTGTTCCAGTGCGGTGAACACACTAGTGCAACCACCAACCTGCCTGTACTACCGGCATTCTGGCATTTAGAGTCATTACTGTCTCCCGTGAGTGGATAGTGTGTGCTGACTGATAGGGAGCTGCTGTCCATGATAATCTCTTGCATGAACATGCGCTTTGTTTGATGGGGCTGTCTGACCTTATCGATCCGTTATCATGTGGGATAGCTGTACAGCAGCAACTCTTGCTTTCAGATGCCCATTTCCTGACCCTTGTGCAGTGTGCCGAGTGGCCTGCTTGTGCCGGAGTACTGCAGAATGCGTGTTTCAGTGGCTTTGCCTATTGGGCTGGTTTAACCGTCACCAGACTGTTAAAATGTGCATGGCTTTCATTTATGCACACAGATGTATATCAGTTTCTTGCAGTATGGTAGAAGTAGCGGGCTCTGAAATACCTCTAAAAGCATGGCCAAAGTGTCAGCCACCAGAGACGGAGGGAGGGGGCCTGCTGGAAAGTAGCACTGTATGAGAAACCAGCCAACGGTCGTACTGCGGCATTAACTGGTGATAGAACAGCTTTGAATCTAGCCATTGATTTAGTATATACACCTTGGTATTTGGGCAGGGTTTTGTGATAATTTGCTAGTTTTAATTAGGCGGTAATCGTACCGCATTTACATGTATGTAATGCTGCCACGAATTAAATGCGAGGAGCAAGTTCGTGACCTCACGAAAATTTAAAAAGTAAATCATTACGATTATGTGCAGTGCCAGCTTGCTTTTCATTTAAGCCATGTACAGCCCGGGGCTTGGAAAAAACAGTGGCTTGCAAAAGTATGGGAACAGCGGATGCTTACACTTTGCAAATGTATGTGACATCATCAACTGCAGCAAAGTCTCTGCGAAGCAGTGGCTGCAGTCATCGCCATGTGCCACCGCTTCTTCGTGTGTCGTGCTGCCCGGCATAAGCGCATTCAGCCTTCTTTGCTTTCCCTTCTTCAACTCTTTCAGTGCCTTCTTTTTCTCGACGCCTTTTGCCGCCTTCTTTCTATGTTCCCAACTGCTCACTTTCCCCAAGTGCGCCGCGCGGTCTTCACGCTGCCGGAAAACTGGCTTCTCCTGGCACCTTATGTGCCTTATGGTGAAACTTGCTGTAGCTATCTTGAAGTGCAATGTTATTTATTTATTCTCAAGGTAAAGGTCAAGGCTTCAGTGGTTGCGTGGCTTTAGCAGCTTTGGTCGTGAAGTAGAGCTTTCACTCTAAAAATTATGTAATGTTCGCACCTTGGTTCTAAGTAGATATAATGCGAGATACGCTCTCATATCAATGAACTAAGGAGAAAAACTCTCATTATATCCATGTAAAGGCAGTAATATCTGTTGTAAACCTAGCGATCTTTTACTTATTCGCAAAATAGGACCATTAGCAAGAGAACAATGGATCTTCATAACTTTTGTCTGACATTTTCATTGCTTGCTTGTTTGGAGCAGCCAGTTCACAGATTCAAAGGTGTGAAGCCTAAGGAAAATGCAGCAGCCTCTCCTAATTCTGTACCCAGTGCTGTCAAAGTTGCAGCAAAGGTCAAGGCTTCACTAATTGGCAGAGTTCAGGCAATGACCCAAACTCAATGCTCAAGAGACCTCGGCAATGGGCAAGAGCAGTCGTGATATCTTTAATAAGGGCACTTGAGTGAAGTATCCCCTTATCTCATCACTGTATGCCATGAAAGATAGTGAAGCTATGTTTATTGCATAGTGCTAGAGGGTGCTGCACAATGTGTGCTGTTGTGTACCCTGGGCAGCAACAATGGACCGGTGGTTTCGCATTGATGACTTATTTTCTGTTATGGGAGGCTTGCACATAACGTTTAGCCTTGGGAACTGTATTACGTAGCTTTAGTACTTTTTTGCAGCAGTCGTCGCAGTGTTATGCTTTGTGTGCCATCCTCTGTGTTTCCATACTTCATGCTTGTTTATTTGTGCGGTCATTACTCTTGCATTCAATCACCAACTTGCTAAATGTTACGCACCTAAGTGGTTCCTTCTGCTGCACATAATAGGGCTAAAGGCACAAGAAGAGCCATGTGTGAAGAGAACTTTGTGCTCTGATTTCGCAGTACTGGCATGGTGATTTAGTGGAGGCTGAAAACAGCTTGTTACGGTGTACTTTAGGGAGTGTGTTAGCAACACAGCAATGCATCGGGCAATATCGGCACCCATTTATGGCCGGTTTTTTGGGGCATCATGGTAACAGATGACGGGAATCATCTCGTTTGCATCGGCCAAGAATCACTCACCCGTGATGACAGCTCAGTGATAGTTGCATATCTCTTACTGAACATGAGGTCACATATCCACGGCACAGCCTCAGTGGCTGCCTTTCCGTGGTGCAAAATGCAAAAACTTCCTTGTGCCGCGATGTTCGTACACTTTAAAGAAACCCAGGTGGAAGAAAATTGAAGCTCATTGTTACATATTTCCTTATAGTGGGCATGCAGCTTCAGGGTGTTAATCCTCATACAGCCAAGAGTCACTGCCGTGCTATCTTTTTGTTCATGTAACCTCACTATTGGTGTCAGATAGCTTGATTGTTTTGTGATGAATGTTTTCTGGCACTTTTTGAGGCTACCATGGGAACTAGGTCAGAGGCAAATCACAAAGACTGGTTATTCTGATGAAGCAAAAGGACAGGCGGTAGACATAAGGGGAGGTTACGGTGGAGGCAGGTGGCAATGGCTGGACAGGGGTGGGAGCAGTGTGCGGGGAAGGGAGAATAGCAGGGAAGTTGGGAACCAGTCCGCGGCTTTTGAATTACATTCTCAGTGGATGGGGTCTAATGGGCCATGTAGATCTAGGCGCCCTAACGACTTTGCACGGCTCTCGCTGAATGTTGTTGGAGTTCACAGTTTTTTGCTGGGATTCCAAAGTTTGCTCTGCGAAAGGGGTAATTTTGGATTTTGAACGCAAACTAGGCGATGCGCATCATGTCAGTCATCTGAACATACTCCTGTCGACAGGTCACATGCCGCAGTGCACTTTTTGGATTGATGTTTGGAAAAATTGCACTCGTACTGAGCTCTCAACTTCTTTCTTCTGACTTTGACAGCATGCTGCGTTCCGTGGTTTTGGTGTCCGTGCTGGGACTATGCCTGTCCTTGGAGACGCTGGTGACGATCCAGCAGGATCACGAATACCTGATCGTTGGAGTTGATGGCGCACCGGATGGCTCATTTGTGCGGCTGCTGAAGCTCGGCCCCCGGGCGTCCACTTGTGACGACAGCCACGATGCAGTTACCATTTCGGAGGACCACCTGGTGAGCTAAGTGCAATCAGCTTCACGGTGAACAGCACGATGTGCTCAGAGGCAACATTGCATCGCGCCAAAAACCAGGAGGATCAGAACTCAACCTTGCTGCATAACTTGGAAGCCTCCCTTTCCTGTAGCCACGAATTCACATTGAAAGGACACTGAGGAAGGACAAATTTCAGTTGTCCTGTGTTGATACATTACAGCGTTTTTATGGAAGTAATACTCCTTTCATTGAAAGCAATACTTTTGCAAGTTGGAAAGGGCAAAATTCGAGGGCAAGGTTTGACACAACATCGTTAATGGCTCCCACCTAGCGGTTCCTCTTGCCCACATAGACATGGACACTGTTTCCTCTTTTCACAATCACAATCATTCCGTGAAAGACTACATGACGCACCTATAAAGCATCACGTTAACCAAGCTGTACGAAGGTGCCTCCATGGCGTAGTGGTAGTGTGTCTGACTCACAACCCAAGGGTCAGGCGTTTGGTTCTTGACTAATTACCCCAAGTTTCTTTTCGGCGCAGTTCATTCACTTTATGTACATACATGTCCTAATGCTGTTTGAGTGGTGTTGCAACCTTTTAATCATCAGTTTTCAAATGTTTTAATCACTTCTCAACTGCGCTGCTCCACACGTGACGTAGCCACCTTTTCGACCAATCTGGCGTTTTCACTCGCGCCGATGACACCGCCTGAGTTTCTGCGGAACGGGAGCCTTACGCTGGCGCGTAAAAAATGAAACACAGGTGTCGACGTCACTGGCTAATTTTATGGACTGACTATGTTGCATCAAGGCTGCACTGCTGTTTTAAAAGCGGTTGTTACACGTAGCCAGAAGGAGCCATGGAATCAGTTTTTACTTAGAACAGTAAATGGATGAAGTTGCCCTTAGTGTCTGTTTGAGAAGGTTCTAAGTTGAATTCTCAATCTTTTGAGCCTCAGGAAAATACCAACAGCCTTCAAAAGGAGCTGATTACTCTCTTGTGTCAAAGAGCTGCAAAATATAGCGTGAAAGGAGTGAGCCAGTCACGGCTTCCTAATTTTGCGAGCTTTTTGAGTTGTTGTAGGTGGCAAACAGGCAATTAAATGCATTCCTGTTCTGGAGCAGTGAGTCTCACACTAAGGAGCCATTCACAGTCTTGTGACAGTGTGCGAGAATACAGGGGAGTACAGGTATTTGCTGCTGTATGAAGGCATTTATTCGAGAGGTGTTACCTTTTCTTGCAAAAAACCTGTGTTATGATTGCAATACTCAGTAATGCGTTAGTACAGTACAGCTGTTATAGGTGATTTCTGTGATTTAACGAAGGAGCTTTGTTGTTATTTATGTGTTTTTAATGCTAGCTCATGTATTAAAGCAGCTTTAACAGCTGTACCATGGAGGCACTGCCGCTGCGCTTATGGTTACGATGACAATTTATCGTAATTGTCCGGCGATATTTTTGCAGCTGCTCTGCAATTACGCCTTACTGAGTATCATAATTGTGTTTCTTTCTGCCGTTCTTTAACTTGTTTCATTGTACCATCCATGCACGTGTTGATCCGATCCATGGCAGCTACCACACTTTTGTTGTGACTGGTTATGACCACTACACAGGCGCTCACAGAGCATCCAAGAGATGTTTTGAAGCATGCCCTGCCTGATGGGTAGTCGCCAGGTCGGGGGGAAGTGCTGCACGCGGTCACGTGGTTAGGGGTGATCACGTGCCCCACCTCGAAGATGACGAAAGTAGCACAAGGCATGTACAGGGTGTGGTCACGTGATTGCTCTACAACCACACTGACATTCAACCCGCAAGTGGGCCAGTAGTAGCTGCACTGTCAAAAAGCATGTAGTGTTGTCCTTCTTTCTGGGGATCAGGGACAGCAGCTGACACGTTGCGGGCACACTCGTGCACTGAGAGTGCCCTGTATCCACTGCCCCCTAAGTGTCCTGGTGCATTTGCCAAGTGTGCACCCTTGAGGCAACGTTAGCTCTGCCCTCTATATGGGACAGCAGTATGGTAGATTTCAATGTGTGGTGTGGTGTGCTCAGACCGTTGCCTCTACCATGTGTTGCAGGCTGACGAAAAGTTGTTGAGCTTTCCTGCCGACAGACTTCCGCCTGGGAAGTACTGTGCTGTGGTGAGCCGCCTTCTTCTTTTTCATTTTGTTGGCTTCATTTCCGACTGGTCTGGCATTCTTTTCTGTAACTGGTAGCTGGCTCCTAGCATGCTGGGCTAGCCTAAGTAGTCACGTGCGTGACCAACTGTGGGCCCTGCTGTTCTCTTCATTTCTAGTCACATACATGCTCGTTTGAAGAATTTCACTTTAATATCTCAAGGTTTCTTAATGTGCGGTTTAATGCTGTACCAACACTGTACTTGCCTAGAGCCGACCTGCATAGCAAGTTTTAATTACGTATAATGCGCAGAGGCTCCCCACAGGTTTCGGGGAATTAGCTGGACAAAGTGGATGCTACTTTTTGCAGGGAAATTCGGAATCTGCAGATCCGGGGCCCAGTCATTGTTACACTTTTAAATGTCATGGTGTTAGGGACATTCAGCGAGTAGCTTGGGGAGCTAAAAAGAATCTCGGCGCATAAATTGGTGGTGGGAGGAGCGTAGCTACACCGCATCGAATTTCAGGCTTGGGGTTTTGCGTGTAGAGTGTTGTGTAAGCATACTGCACGTGTAGGGTACAGAACAGAGCATGTTTTCTGCCTTTAATGCATGAGCATAGTATGTTCAGCAGCCTCTGTGCTGTCATACCAAGTAGTAGTAATAGTAATTGTAATATGGTAATAGTAATAATAATCTTAGCTTATTTTTTGTGTGCACCTGCTATGCATGTCGTACCTGTTAGCACATTGCTGTGTCGCATTACGGATGTCATGAGTGTAGTAGCCGGAGTACTGCACACACTGGTGCCTGTGGCTGGTAAGCGTAAAGGCAGAGGCAGAAAAAACATGATCATTTAAGGCCCTGTTGGCTCTGTATAAAAGTGCTTAAGACACTTTCATGTGTTAACTAATGTTTTGTGAAGGTCATAAATTTATCTTAAGGGCTTCTTCCACACGCCACATTTGGCACATCTCATACCGTATATTGCCACATATAGCACATATAGGATGACCTTTTGTGTCTTTTTTTAACAGAAAGGACAATTCAAAATCGGGGGGTCCGACCTATATGCGGAGCTGACCTATATGGAGTCTAAAGTAGTTTTGGCCAAGTTGCGGATAGTGTGCGCCCAGTGCCGGTGCCTTTTGCTGGCAGAAAGCAAGAAGCTCCTTGTTAAAAAAAAAAAAAGTTTATTTGTATACAGAATGGTTTCATTAACAAAAATTGGCACTGCGTGCCGTTTACCCTGCTCACTTTCTCAGACAGTAGCTTTCCCAGTTAAGCAGCAGATAGCGCAAGAGAAAACTCTTGGTAGTCTTCGAAGTGCTCGTCACACCGGGATCCGAAACTATAGCCAGGGCTGTCGGCAGTTCTGTTTGCTGCTTGCCTAGGCTTATTAGCTGGGCTATACGCGAGCATGGAAGGCAGGAAGCTGGATCTTTTCATTTCCTTTGATAAGTGCTGCCAGTGATGCCATACTGTGGGAAACTATATAACAAAGAGTGTGCCACAGACATACACCTTCCGCCTTTGGCTAGCAGCTGTGCAGTGGGAGTGTCGACTTGTATCGGGAGTAAACTTTTCTTTGGGGGGTCAGCTTGTATGAGAGTCGACTGATATGTGCCAGTATATGGTAACTTTAACCGCTGATGTTACTGCTTTTACTCTGACGCTTAGCATAGCCAGGATTAAGCACACTGAACGTTGCCTCAGCCTTTTGAGCAGCTGGAAAGATGATGAAAAGTAGAATTAGTCAAACGGAAAGAAGGTACGGAGCACTGAAGAGTTCTTGCCTGTTCTTCACCTGTCCAGGTGGTGTCGCCCTCTGGAAATTACATGTCACAGTGGCCAGCTGAAATCAAGGCAGAGTCAGGTACGTGCGGTAGGCAGGAAGCCTCCTGTGCTTCATGATGAGTCACTTGTAGCGAACTACATGAGTGTGGATGTCCTTGGTGTGATTTTGATCGGTTGCATTGTTGCCTTTCTGTTTTCTTCCCTTTTCTTTTTTTTTTGTTTTCCTTCCGGCAACCAGACCTGTGGCGGTGAGTACCAGTAGGCGTGGTGTCACGATTCCTCAGAGATGGTACGAACTTGTGCCGAAATATTGTATGCTGTTCGTTGGCATAGGTGTTATTTGTAATTTCGGGAATGCAGCGGTCTCTGTTTTATTGCATGGTTCAGTAGGATGAGCGAGACTAGGTGCAGTAGTGTTGTGAGCTTGTTAAATGCACTTTCTTTTGCGACCATTGCAAAAGTTCTGAGCTAATCATCGTGCCCTTCTTTTGCAGGTGCTGGAGAAAATGCCGTGGGCAGCCAGCCGCAGTGCCGCTCCTGGAACGCCACGGTCATTATCGAGAGCTCCTACACCCAGTGAGTGCTGGTGCTGTTTGCCACTTCCAAGCTGGGAGTGATGACTGTGCTGTCTTGTCTTTTGCACATGTGTCCAAGGCGGTCATGGTCAACTTTGGAACAGAAGCTGAGGGATTTATTATGTGGGGAAAAGTGTTCATAATTTCCTTCATAGGTGCAGAAAGGGGCCCAGGTCTCGAAGACTTTGCATGGGGCTTGCTGTTTTTAATAACTGAAAATAGGGCCATGCAGTCGCATGATTTGTTCTTAAGCCTCGTGTTTGGCAGCAAAAGCACCACAGACACGGAGATACCACGGCAGGTTGGTGTGGTAATGGTAGTGACTTAACTGGCATATGTTTGCGTTGTTTTAATTGTTGGTACCATAGCAGGTTGATGTAGTCTTAAGTAACACTTGTTGCTGGGCTAGTTGGTGCATTATTCTTCGTACAAAAGCTAGCGCAAAACACGACACTCACAAGAAAGGTAGACAGGACAGCGCGTTGTCCTGTCTACCTTTCTTGTGTGTGTCGTGTTTTGCGCTAGCTTTTGTACGAAGAATGATGTAGTCTTGGTAGTACCTTAACTGGTATGTCTGTGTGCTCTTTTACTTTGTTGGCAGCATCAGTCCGATGTGACTCGATTGCCCCAGTGATGAAGTTGATGAGTAAGGCGTTCAAAAATACACAGTGAGGATGCAGTACCGAGATGCAGTTTTTGTTCAGGAGCAGGAAATGCAATGGAACGCACCTGGAACCTTACCTGAAAGTTGTGGAGAGAACATGGAAGGGGTTCCAGGACATCGGGACTATGTTTTTCAGTACAACGCACGTAGTAACGGTGGCAAGGCATTGTCACTGGCCACTGCTGCATGGATGGAGGACTGCGTGTACCAACACATCAGAGGCTTTGCTGTGGTCAACGATGGCGCGCATGCATCTGTGTAGTGTTGCCTCTCAAATGATATCAATATGGTTTATGGGGTTTAACGTCCCAAAGCGACTAAGGCTATGAGAGATGCCGTAGTGGAGGGCTCCGGAAATTTCGACCACCTGGGGTTCTTTAACGTGCACTGACATCGCACAGTACACGGGCCTCGAATTTCTCCTCCAAAGAAATTCAGCCGCCGCGGCCGGGATCGAACCCACGTCTTTCGGGCCAGCAGCCGAGCACCATAGCCACTGAGCCACCGCGGCGGCCCTAAATGATATCAATATATCCACTTCCTCGGTATTTTTGTGAGCTGTCTCCACTTTTTTATAAGCCCTTGGCACTTCAGCTTTAAGTGGCTTGAACAAACAGTGGTCGCTTTATAATTTAACATATTTTTTCTTTTTCGTGAGGTTTAAAACTCCCCTCCCAACTCATTACGTTCGCGGTTGTGATGTATACGTTATGTACAAATATGCCACCTTAATCAGTGACCTGGTAATATCCTAAAGCACGGCACATATTTGCTCTCTATGCTTCTTGGTTTCATTACTGCATGCAATGAAATGGTAACGAGTAAGAGCTGGGCACAACTTCACACTTCACATGGCAGTTTTGCCGACGAGAGACGGCTATAGGGACTTGGGTTGAAGGGGAAAAAGCAGTAATCTCATCTCAGAGTACAAAACAGTGCTCTGCCCAAGTGTTCTCTCACCACAGGTGTGTTTTCATGCATGGGAGACATCGTAAAGCTTAATTGTCAGGTTCTGCTTATTCCATTGGCAGAATCGCACTGCACATCCATGGGCATTGACGTTTAACTGCATCGTGCCGGGATCCACTGCTAGACGCCAGTGAGCAATGTTAGGCTGTGCACTAAAGGCCAGGTGTGTCCGTTGCCTGATTCCCGCAGGAGCACTGTCCATGCATCTGTGAACGTGTTCAAAAACACCACTCCCGGCTGCAACAGATTGCGAGTGGGCCTCTGGCAGGTGATGGGCGGTGTTGCGTCTACCCAAGGTTACCCTTGCAACACGAACATCGAGTTTGCGGGCGAGGAGACCAAGGATTTGGCCGTACGTCTCTCTTGCTTGCTCTAAACACTACTTGCAGTGGATTATGTTATGCATTACATGTGCGTACGTGTGTGTGTGCATGTGCGTGCGTGTGCGTGTGTGTGTGTGTGTGTGTGGCATCAGTACCACCAAGGTGCTGTTGCGTGAGTACTGGCATGGTGTGTGTATATTTTGGGCAGAGCTACACTGCAATGACTCGCTCGGTGAACTTGGCAGCACGCCAAAACTTTGCAGAACCAGTAGCAGCGCAGCATGTTTTTGTGAAGTTATTTACTTTCACACGACAGCTAATGCTCCAAAACATTCGCAATGTGCACTCGTAACCGTCTTGTCAACGCAGCAAGAAAGCTTGGATGACAGATTGCCTGCAGTTGTTCACTTGCCCGTGTTCAAAGAGGAGATGAGGGGTGCTGGACGCCACTTGTGTCTCATCCTAAACAACGGCTCCACGCACCGTTTGAGGACTTAGAGCTGACTTGTGTAGGAATAAAGTTCCTGCCGCCAGATTAGATGCCTTTGATCCGGCTGCTTGACTGTGCGGGGCATTATCACCAGCGGTTGAAAGACAAGCTCTGCCTAGATTAGGAGTTTTCAAACTTGTTAGCCTCAGGGGAACCCTAATTTGTTTTAAGAGGTATTGTGGAACTTTGTATGCCTTGGCTCCCATGCTTTCCTGCCTGACATAAATGAAAAATGGAGCATAAAGATGCGTGGCTCCCCAAAAACTGCCCACAATCAATGAACAAAAACTTGCTATGGAGCAAGGCTGTTTGCTATGAGCTACTATAGTGTGCTTAGTCCAAAAATGAAGTGGGTAAGAGAAAGATTAATTGCTTGAGGTAGGCATGGATTTAACTGCTAGGGGAATGTAAAAAGCGTTCCAAGGAACCCAAGAGTTCCGGGGAACACAGTTTAAGAACCCCTGTTCTAGACCTTTAGCTGCAGTGCTCAACTAAAGTGGACTTATTCCAATTGTTCAAAATGACGTCTGCATTGTGGAATGCCTCATCAAAGCAGACCGGTGAGAACAGCTTTAGGAAAGAAGGCCTTGGAACAGCGGAGTCTGCAGCAGCTGTTCCTGAAGGGGGCGTAATAGAAGCAGACACTTTGCCCAAATTTGAGCAGCACCTTCGCAGGATTCATGAAAGTGGCAAGCTGCACAGTTTCTACCTTTCTGGAGACTCCTGCATCCTGGAGACAGATTACGCGATGGTAGAGCCGGTCGGAAATAAGGTACTCAGGAGCTTGCAAGAGATGATAAGGCCAGTGAAACCGACGATCCAGATGAGAGTGGGATGTGTTCAGCACATGCGAGGTGCTTGACATGATAAGACATCTGAGGTGGTTTGCAATCTTGCAATGCAAGCACGATAGACAATGCAGTCCCTATGGGCATACAAGCAGTACTCTGATGAAACTATGATGAGCAGTACGATGAAACTGGGAATTTTGGCTTTCCAGTGAAGAATAGCTTGAGTGCCAAGAATGTGCCATCGTGGAGTGCCATTCTGTAGCCGGTACTAATTCATCATGGGAGCCGTCGCGGTGGTTCAGTGGTGCTTGGCTGCTGACCCGGTTGGAAGCAGGTTTAACCGTGGCCACGGCAGTCGCATTTCGATGGAGGCAAAATGCTAGAGGCCTGTGTACTGTGCAATTTGAATGCTCGTAAAAGAACCCCAGGTGCTTGAAATTATGGGGAGTCCTCATAGCATGTCCCTCATAGCCTGAGCTGCTTTGGGACATTAAACTCCATTAACCAAACCAAACCAGCCTTATTCATCATGCATCGTGAAGGTGCACAGAAGGGACAGGCGCTTAGGTGGGTTGGTATTTCTACCTGTAGCATTTACCGGGGCTAAGACTTTTAGGTGAGTTCACCCTGCAACTGGTGGAATTGCAGACCAGCACCTGCCGGCTGCCACGTGTTGAAGCGATGACGAGTGATGACACTCTTGTTGACTGAACTTGTGGCCGCAAAAGAAGGAACAGGCTCAGTAACAGGAGACGATGAGGCATATTGTGTGGCTGTTCATGACCTCCTGCAGACACTGAACAGCCGCGCCATGATGATTTTTATGAGCAGCTACTGTGCAGGCTTGATTAGTCCAGAAATACCTCAATGGGCAAAGATTTGCGGGGCATATGTCCACACATATATGTGTGTGTGTGCTCAGTGGGCACACAAACTGATAAGCCGCTTCCTTTCTGAGCAAGATAAGATTGAGGGGGTTGCCTCTGTCTCAAAGTGGTTGACAAAAGGAGGTTATCGTGGGAACAGGTATTGTGCATTGCGACGGCACTTTAGGTGTGCATTCTGCATGACGAAGAAGCCTGGAGGCGAGCTAATCAACTGTTGCTCGGACCACTTGAAGGGAGCAACAGCGTAAGCGAGAGCCTCTCTTCAAATCAGCCTGGGGCAATGATGGCATGCTCTTCTGTGCCTGGTAGTGCTGTTGAAAAGGATGTCTTGGAGCTCTTCCCATTTGCCATAATCGTTTTTGTGGCAGCTTAGGAACTACAGGAATTGTCGGAGATAAGCGAGCGAAAAAAAAAAAGAGTTTAGACGGGTGGCTAAGCATAGTGGTAATACGAATATGCAGCATAAGCTAGCATGCAATAGCTAGTAGGTAGCACTCTAAAAGGCACAAAAGGGCATGAAAACCTATTAGTTGAAAGTAGGCATGCTTCCTGTCAGAGGATGGTGCTCTTTGTACTGGGTGGAGCATAACCTTGAATGTCCGCAGAGTGAGTTCAGGAGGGAGGTTGCGGATCCAAGAATGGGTTTTGATAGATATTTGAATATTTGTAGATTTGCAATGAGGGAGTAATTGCTCACTAGTATCCACTCAACTGCAGCCACAAAGCTACAAAGGAAAGGTGCTTGGGTGGATGCTAATGAGTGATTACTCCACGCTTACAAATAATGCTCCACCTTGGGGAATTCCCTTAAACAATGGACCAGCACCGTTCTTACTTCCAAGTTGTGGATCAGTTCACTCTCGCCCTACCGTATGCTAGCTGAGCGACTTCTCTGGTGAGGTGGTGGTTCTGTGGTCGAACCCTGGATCAGGACTAATTTTTCTCTGAAAGCTGTATCACTTTCCTTTGTAGCCGTATGGCTGTGCTTGGGTGGACCTCAATGAGTAATTACTCATTGGAAGCCAGTCAGAGTAACTTAGTCAGAGCCACGCTTTCATCACTTCCACACCACACATCATGTCACTGATATTACAGCGAAATGTGTGATGCGGCATCAGGTCATCTTGCATATCATGCCGTTAGCCAATTCCACGCTTGCACGCTGCAAAGCTCGCTCCTCGCTGCCAGAGTTCGTTGTACTGGTCCGAATGATCAGAATCAGCTGCCGTAGTTCCGAAGTTGGACAAACATTTTTTTCAGGGACCGCAAGATTAACGTTGCATGCTGCCTTTACACTGCCTTAGAGTGGTTTTGTAAGGTGCATTCCCGAAGATAATTTTAGAAGATTAATGTGAAAGATAAATATGGAAGAAAATCTTATTTCATTAAACCCAGCAGTTCACAAAACTGTAGTGTGTTAAATCGTGGTTCCATGCTGCCTTTCTGTGTAAGTGAAAATTGAGGTTTGTCAATCTGAAACTGGCTTCTTGTTGCATGGCTTGCAAGGAGCTGGAAGCGAGGTTGACGAACGAATCCCTTTCCTTTTTCCCTTCCAGAACTCTTCCGTGTCCGTACTGTTTGAGAACGTGACGGCAGGGAACTACTGTGTTCGGGTGAGTTGGCAGTCAAATTTTCAGTTCATCATTTTGGTGTGGTGTAATTCTTGATCCAAGACATATAGCGACATCTCATTTGTGTGGTCCTAAGCGAGAAGTTTATCGAATGTCATGCATTATACTTCCATCTGGTACATTATTGTTCCTTGGGATTCTCACATCTTACGTTGTATCCTAAAGAGGTGAAAGGCTGAAAGTTGGAGTGTTTGTGTTTATTTGTTTAGCGTAGAGTACACAATACAATGACACAACTTCGGGGACCCAACAGAAATTGTTTACACTTGTTTGTTGTGGTGTGGATTTAGAGATGGAGAGATGGGATATGCATTTCAGCTTGCAGACATGATGTGTTGTCTATTCAGCAAACAGGCCTTATTCGCACCTGCATGGCATAGGCAGGTCAGTGGCCTACTGTATATATCTTGAAACAACCTGACGGAGATTTTTTCACAAGACAATGGAAAAGAGCTCTTTCACAGTTGTTTGACGCGTCTGCTGTTTTGTGAAAAAGTTTCTTTGCATAGAGTAGCTGGGCGATAATGTCAATAATATCTACTACACAGTTTGTAGTTGCCGCACTCTGTTTAAATGAAACAAATAAAAGTTAAGAGCTGAAACTATGCCACTGTTACCTGTTTTGGTGATTTCCTGGCTCTTAAGTTTCTTCTTGTCGGCTGCACCGTGGAAGACATGTTGACAGTGCTCTGCAGTGCTCTGCAGTTTACCTGAATGGGCAGGGCTGTCACAAGCACACACACACAAAAACCTCACAAAGTCACTGCTTAGGTGTGTTTCTTGCTCTCAAAACAGTGACCTGCCACTTGGGATGAGGTGGGCGGGTGGGCCGAATTTGTGCTCACAAAAAGAAAAATAATCTGTCAAAACTTTCTTCTTCCAGCGTAATGAACTGTTGCCCAAAACTGCAGTCGACTTGTTTTTTCTTTAAAAGTTGGTTCATTATGAGAGTGAGTGTGGTAAAAACCAGTCACACCCACTGGTTGAAAAATAATCTTGTAAAAGCAGATTCAACGTGTTTCCAGTGCAACTGTTGCAATTTCTGTTTGACAGTTTTGATGCCGAGTTTTTCATTGTGCCTGAACAAGTGAGGGTCATTAAATATATTTTGTTGAGTTTTTAAATTCTATATGTTTGCATTTTCTGGAATTCATTAATATGCAGGCTTGTGTGCATGAATATGCAGTTGCCCCTTGAAATATTGGACCATAATTTCTGGCATAATAAGTGCATCTTTTTGTCATAATCTGGTGTTATTTCAGGAAGTGCATTTATTAACAGCACAGGGCAAGTATACACTCTGGGTAATCAAAATTTTATCACATATTAGTGGCAGATACAAAGGGTGTGTTTATTATGTGAATGCATTCGTTATGCAGGTAAACGCAAAGTACTGGGGCATTTCCCTGCCTTCATTGGTTCCAGTGAGCATCGGTGTTTTTTTACTGAGTGTCTGAGCCAAGTGGAACTTCACGCACGCTGTCCGTTGTTCTCCTACAGTCAGAATGGGGCTTACTGTGGCATGAGTTTAGGAACTGAAGCTGTTCCCATGCTTGCATTTCACCACGTGCAGGTGACTCCCGTGTGTGATCCGTCTGAGGACTGCCTGACTCTCACGTCCAAGGTGATCGAGCTGCCCGCAGGTGAGCACTTCAGTGCTTTACTGCTTTGACGCACGCGGGTGTGAGTGGTCCCAGTGGGCACCAACACTCCTTGGGACGTCTTGGGGACGTCTGGAACGTCCCACGGACGTCCTAGTGCAGTTTCAGTGCTCACCGGGGTGCTGAGTGCTTTTCTCTGGAATTTCACTATGTGAAGCTGTCTTGTCGTGCTGATGTCTTGACGACATGACTCCCCATCTGAATTAATGAGAATCAACAAGATCAAACCCTTAGAGTACTGGAGAAAGCTAGCAAGAATTAAATTCCTCTTTAAACTCTACCATTCTCAGTTCCGTCTTGACCCTTCATTGTATGTGAAACCTTCAACAACTAGAGTAACAAGGCATTGCCATCCGCATAAATTATCTCCTTTGTTTGCCCGCACCAATAACTTTAAATATTCTTTCTTTCCTCGAACTATAGCAGAAAGGAACAACCTACCCCCTCATGTGTTTGTACCCGAAAATGTGCTTTCCGCCATTGAACAAGTACTTGACCGTTAACTATTGTTTGTTGTTTGTTGCGACTTGTTTTATTTTCATGCTCCGTATCGCTTCTACTGAATTCTGCTGTTGGCGTCGTCTTCTGCTGGTCGTCGGAGTTCTCTGTATGTTTATCCCACTCCTGCTTGGGCCTTAACGGCCTGCAGTATTGTATAAATAATAAATAATAAATAATAATAATACGTTCTTCCTGAGCTTGCAGGGGGCTTTGGGAAGGGAACCAAATGTCCTGTTTTTGCCAAGTACGGTATTCACTGATGTGGCCCTACAAATGTGAACACTCTATGTGTGCAGTATCTGCGTACTGTCCATGTTTTGTGTTCCTTGTTTGTCCTCATCTTTTTTTTTTTTATGCAAGTACGTTTGGTAGGAAAAGAAAAAGCTTGTGGCCACACTGGCTTGCACCCAACAGAAACCTTGAGACGAGAAATTTTGTGATCTTTTTTTTTTGTTTGGTAGTGCATTTTCAATCCTTTCGTGCCTGCCTAGTGCCATCCTGAATGTCGTTGTCACGTTTTATTCTCAGCCGCTCAGCCTGAGAATAAAATGTGACAGCGGCGTGCGATAGTGAGTCCTTTTAGCCAACTTCGAGTGCTTGACGGGTGGCACCCTCCATTTAGGGATCACAAAAACCGCCGCGGTGGCTCAGTGGCTATGGTGCTCGGCTGCTGGCCCGAAAGACGCGGGTTCGATCCCGGCCGCGGCGGTTGAATTTCTTTGGAGGAGAAATTCGAGGCCCGTGTACTGTGCGATGTCAGTGCACGTTAAAGAACCCCAGGTGGTCGAAATTTCCGGAGTCCTTCACTACGGCGTCTCTCATAGCCTCAGTCGCTTTGGGACGTTAAACCCCATAAACCAAACCAAACCATTTAGGGAACGCGCATTTTTTGATCGCAGAGGCTGACCACTCATACCTGTAGAATGGGAGAGAAGTTTCTAAATTTTCGCCCGAAACTGCAATTAAGACACCTGCAATGGTTTCGGTGCCGTGTCTTGGCTTGTGAAGCCAAAATTGCTACTGTCGCTGTAACGAAAAGGCTGCGCGACCCTACGTCTCTGAACCGAAATGGTGGCTGTGTCAAAGCCACCTTGAAAAGCACCACTGGTTATTAAGGCACTGAGTGTGCGGTTTCATGAGGAATGACTTCATAGTTGAGATCGCCCATGCGCCACAGGACTTGGTAGGGGTCGAAGCAACGACGTAAGAGCTTTTTGCTGAGTCCGCGGTGTCGGATTGGGGTCCAAACCCAGACAAGATCACCTGGGAAATATTCGTCCTCCCATCTCCGCAGGTTGTACCGTCGGGCATCTTGGTCCTGCTGAGCGCGAATTTGCACCCGTGCTAGTTGACGAGCATCCTCGGCGCGCTGTAGAAAGTGGGCAACGTCAGCATTTGGGTGGTCATCGACGTGGGGGAGCATGGCGTCGAGTGTAGTGGTCACCTGTCGTCCATAGAGGAGGCTAAACAGTGTCATGTAAGTTGTTTACTGGACGGCGGTATTATAGGCAAACATGACATAAGGCAGGACTTAGTCCCAAGTTTTGTGCTCCATGTCCACGTACATCGAAAGCATGTCCGCGAGAGTCTTGTTCAGACGTTTGGTTAGGCCGTTCGTCTGGGGATGGTATGAAGTCGTCCTGCGGTGGCTCGTGTGGCTGAAGGCAAGAATATGCTGCATGAGCTCAGCAGTAAAGACAGGTTCTCTGTCAGTAGTAAGAGCCCGTGGTGCACCATGGCGCAGGACGATTTGAAGCATAAAAAATTTGGCCACATCGACAGCGGTTCCACTGGAAAGAGCGGCCGTCTCCGCGTAACACGTGAGATAGTCTGTGGCGACTATTATCCATCGCTTTCCGGGGTTTGATATCGGGAACGGGCCGAGCAAGTCCATCCCGATTTGTTGGAATGGTCGGGACGGCAGGTCAATGGGCTTGAGGAATCCGGCGGGCTTGGCAGGAGGAACCTTAAGGCGCTGACAGTCACTGCAACAGCGAACGTAATGTGTAACGTCATGTCTAAGGTGAGGCCAGTGGTATTTTTCACATCAATATCACTGTTGGGTCAGAAAGTGTTGTGAAGAAAAGTGTGGAGGGGGGTACAGGTTGCAAAAAATCAATGCTGTTATAGTTTGATGTCCCTACCACCCTATAACTGTCGTCGTTTCTTGTGTGACTCTTTCATACAGCTCCGGTGGAAGGCGCGTCACGCGGCCTGGAGGCGACGCAGAGTCGGTTGATCTGGCTGCTTTTGTTGCCACTGCTCTTGGGTGCAGCTGTGGTGATTGCCCTGGCCGTCCTGTGGGCGCGGCGACAAGCGTGGGGCCCACGCAACAAGCCATTCACCCTGCCGTCACCGCTGCCCAATGACAGCAAGCCTCGGCAAGACCCTGGACCCCCCGGTGTGTACCCTCATACCGTGTCTTTTGCTGTTGAGCGGGACCAGGAATTCAAACAGAAAAGGCGTCTGGGCTAGCTGCTATTTGAAGAGCATAACGCACAATGAGGCAATGACATTGGACAAGCAACAGAAGCTCAGCTTGCTTGTTGGCAGATTTGTGATAGGATTTGAAATGGTCACACAATCGCAGAATAAAGCCGTGTCAGGCTTCTCTGCAGTGTGCAGCGACGGGCAAAGGCCGCAGTGATGATGTCACGTAGGGCCTTGCTGCGTTTTCAGCAAAGAAAACGAACGCGGCCTACAGTAAAGCCCAGGAAGTGTTTGTTTGGCGGCGTCAGAAAACGCACGGCAGCTCGTGGGTGGAAGGCGGCGGACGTCTTAAATTTCGGCAACAATGACGTCACCTCAAGTTTCTCCGCACTTCCCCAATGCAGTGAGGAGAACCCTGAATGTCACTGCAATTTTAATCGTCTATTACGTCACCATTTTAAATGCTAGCGCAAAACTAATTGGCATGCTTTAATTCGAATTCTTGAAGAACCTGAAATTCTCAAAAAATCACTTCACCTTCCTTTTATTGAACTCACCCCAGAGCATCTCATTTGTTCGGTATTGTTGAGATGGGTTTAGCGATTAAAACTATTTTCGTTAATTATGCATGAAATGTAACCACTTTTGACACAGATGTGTGACATTTTATGCTGATTTGAGATCTGCATTTTATTTGTAGCTGGCTGTATAGTTTAGTAATTACAGTTAAAACCCTCTAAATGTCATCTCTAAAATATGAAATAATCAGTAGACAGTACTCAAGCTTTTATGTCAGCATGTTCACAAAGCCCTGTTCCGTGCAGCAAAACAATTACTTCTTTTTTTAGATGCACACTGTGCTTGTGGAAATAAACACCAAACTTCAGTATGCATATTCACATGAAAACACATCTTACAAAAAAAAATGTTAAAAAATATTCCACGGGTACATGAACACATCGAGAACTTTATTGTTCTCCTTAACATTTCAGAATCCATGTGCAAAGAAGCAGATCTGTAACTAACACATTGTACAAGAGTTCCGGGCACTGAATGAGAAATACAGTGATCATGCAGCATTTTATACAGATGGTTCAAAAACAAGACTTTATGTTGGTTGGCTGTAGTTGAAGAAAGGCAAGAAATATAGTAAGATTGCCTAAGCGTGCGTCAGTTTTTATCGCCGAATGTTACGCCATATCCCTAACTATGAAAAAAATACTGAAGAACAGCATTGAAGACAGTATCACTTATACGGAGAACCTGTCACGAAGTGGGAGCACGCCACCAATGGGCTCTTCACTCTCTATTACCAATTCTAGGGGGGGGGGAACACCTCCCCCCAGGTGCCAGATCTTAAGCAGGACCGAGTGGCTAACCGGCGATAGGTCCACGCCTGACCAGCCGCTGACCGGAGGCACGACACAGGAGTCAGGAATGAGAGTGAATAAAATTTAATTAACAAACAGAAACAACACAATCACCATGTCATCAAGAATAGCACAGCATAGACACTGGACAGACGGAACAAATTTCAGCTTTGACACACAGGATCCAATATGAAAGGTTAGTGCAAATACAAATACAAGGTACTTTTGAAGGAAAGAATTTAGGGTATAGTTCTTCAATGTGGGAGTGGCGGGGGCTTAGCTGTTCCGGTGGTTGAGGTCCGGTCCAGGATGGGCGTCGGGCTGTCGATGTCGGGTGCCCGGAGTCGCTAGTCGTTGCCCAGACATCACGATGCGCCGGACACCTCTCGGTTGACACTTTACACACACGCGCAGTCACTGGCCAGACAACTGCTTTCTCATCGTCGGAGACCAGACAGCGAAACGTGTGCTAATGGGGGGGGTGGGGGGGGGTGCGTAGGGATGCTTAGGACGGAGTCCCCGTCGCCGGGCTCAACCGCCGCTGGTGAAAATCGTTACTTGCGCGAATTCTGTTTCACTGCCTCAGCGTAATTACATCACTACATCCCAAAAGTGCAATAAAGCCTTTAATAGGAGACACAGTCCCCAACGTAGTAGCGGTCAAAACACATGGGCTTAAAATTAAATTCTGATGGGTACCAAGTCACGTAGGAATCTGTGGTAACGAGAGAGCTGATGTATGTGCCGGAGCCCCCTGTAATACTAAAATACAGAAAGTGAAAATGCCGCATAACGATACTGTAAAATTTGTACAGAGAAAAGTAAGAGAAAAATGGCAGGGAGTATGGGGTTATGAAGTAAATAACAGTTTACTCCTAGTAAAACCAGTTATAGAAGAATGGAAAACATGCAGTCATCAAGAGCGTTTTATTGAAGTAATTTTATGTCGCCTTCGTATTGGACACATGCGCTTAACACATAACTTCATTCTTGCAAAGAAAGACATACCTACATGCGCACACTGCAGAGTGGTGGCCACCGCAAACCACATATTAATATCCTGTGCAAAACTTTATGAACTCAGAAAAAAGCATTTCCCACAATTTTGTGAAGAGCACATCCCATTACACCCTTGCTTACACCTAGGAGAAAATTCGCTAGTCAAAACCTCTTCTCTTGTTTCATTCCTAAAAGATGCAAATGCCCTAAACCTGCTGTAGTGTTACAAAATAATCTTTAAACTTCCTCACGCCAAACGGACATATTAAAACTTTTGTTTGGTGCATGATGGCCTTAGCTACCATGTGCCACAAAACCCAACACAACACAACAGATCTGTAATTGCCAGATGTCTGCGGCCGCGCTATCTGCGGTGCGTATGCGCTGTAACTGGCACAGCCGCGTGCATAAGTATAGAGATTTAGCATAGCGCGATCCACTTCTGCGTGCCGCCAGTGCGCACATGCTGATTGGTCCCTGCGGGGAAGGCGTGCAAACAGCTGTCCGGCACCGTCGTGGCGAGCTGTGTGTGCACAGTTGCTTCAACGTGCGGCTCCCTTGACTTCCGCAGAACGAGTCTGAGCTGACTGCTAGTGCCAGAGCCGTTCTTTTCTGCTTGGAATTCACGAGTCAAGTCTGGCGGCGCGAGCACCAAGGGGAGCTAGCACGAGGCACACGGAGATAGGTATCGTTTTGCGACGTATTACAGGGGGAGGGTGCTGGATGCATGGGGCGTACGCCTAGCTGGTGTTCGTGAAGTCGTTGCTTAAAAGCAATAGATGTGCAACGACACACTAAGACCAGCAGTTGGGTGTCTCGGATAGGTCTCACCCTACAAATATGGCCTCTTCGCATGTAGGTTGTGACTCCCCTAATTTATGATGGCCATTTTTGTAGGACGTGGACACAACTTCAATGTGTGTGACAAAGCTTCTGTGCGTTCTCTGTTTTTTTTTTCATATAATGATCTTGTATGTTGAAAAAAATACTTGATTTGAAAGGGCCTATTGTGCCGTTCAACCTTTTTTGTGTGCCTGAGGTAGTCGAAGTATTCGCGCACATGCCTACTTCTACCTCTTGGCGCCGAAATTGACCGTCTTTTTTTTCTCTTCTTTTCCTCCGCATCCTCCTCTTTCTGGGTGTGCAGTGGTGAAGGTGGTGTACTCGCGCGACAGTGATCCGCACGTGGCAGCCGTGTCGCAGCTGTGCTCGCTGCTCCAGAGCGAGCTGGGCATGCGGGTGGAGTGGGACGAAGCGGCCGCAGGTCCCGCCCACGTGACCCACGACTGGGCCATGGCCATGGCGCAGCTGCCCTGCCCAAGCTTCAACCCCGCGGCCATTCAAGCGGCGGAAAGGAAAGCTCCCGAGATGATGCTGGTGCTTGAATCTGATGGGGCCCTGCTCAAACATCAGGCGTATCGACAGCACAAGGTGGGCATTTGAGACAGTCTCTTGCTGAAATAGTTGCTGCACAGTTCAGTGAACAACGTTTGGCGTCAATGATGTTTTAGAGAGGGCAGCAAAGCATGCTTTAGTGACCTTTCTATGGTGAAAGCTCGTGAATTAGAGCTTCATTAATTCTAATTTTTGGGTAGCTCGAATTGTGCAATGTGGTTCATTCAAATGTGAATTGGTTCCGCCATCCATAATTTGAACCACGTGCCTTCATGCCGGAATGTTTGTCCACGTGGCCATCTGAGCAATGGATGCGCCACGCTGTGCTGCCTCTTCGTAGGAGAGGTGGAGACAGTAAGAAGGGTGTGCAAGGCTGGTGTGGCCAAGTGAACATGGGGAGACTGTGTGGTGGCAAGAGATTGCTGCTCAACCGTTATTTGTAATCGCTCTTTCCGAAGGCTTAAGCAGTAACTTGCTGTGTTTGCTTTAATTTGTGAGCTATGGGTGACGCTACCAGTGCCAAGATACAGCAAATAAAGTGCATCGCAGCATCGCCATCGCTGTGAATTCGAAACCGTGGTTGTGCACAAAACTGCGACATGCATCCGTTGTTTCTCCTGCCTGCTTTGCCACAACAAGCAAGCAGACTTGGCGCGCCTGGGGGCAGTGTCTCCGCGTGCATGGTCTTTCGCTTTTGCAGCGTCGCTGCGCTGGCTTGGTCCGTCGATTGGCTCCACATGCTTGTGCTTGTGAAGCCTGGTTTTCGTGATGCATTTGTAGCATTTCCATGTTTTTGTTTCATTAATGGATGACACTTAATGACCAGATTTAATTGTTATTGCCAATAATGTGCTATGACAGCATTGCTGTGAGTGGTTTATTTTACCGTACAACACATAAATAAGCTGACGGTGCCGCGACTGACCATAATTATATCCGATATATTGTTACAACTGGTATTGTTATGTGGTTTGACTGTATATCGAATTATTGTCTGTAGTATAAAAAGTCAGAACATCCCCTTGAAAATCCCATGCAAAAATGTAGCACTGTTGAACTCTCGTTCAGCACTACAATCAACAATGTATTAAAGGACGCACCAGGCCCCTGCAAGTGGCTGTTCTAATGGTTCACCTGCCATCACCTTTTGAGTGGGGAGCCAAGCCTCTGTGTGGCCTTGGAAAGAACTGTCAGTGCTAGCCGCACGAAGGTCCTTTTGCGCCCATTTTCCACACAACACTGCTGTAATGCTGGAAAGCCAACGATCAGTGACCAAAGACTACTGGCGGCTCTTGTTTGGCTGTTTCACTGCCGAAGGCCTTTCAGAAGCCAACAGCACTCTGCTTTTAATGAGATCTTATTGCGTTTGTTGTCTAATGGTAACAAGAACGCACCTCTTATGGTAGGCAGTGAGTAGTGCTAAGCCTAAGCCTAGTCTGCTGCAGCATTGATGCACTGCAGGCTAGGCTTAGTGACAGCCAATGAGTGGCATCTTGCCAGTGCGCCAGTAGGTAGCAAGTTGGTGCAGGAAGCACGCACTATTGATGGTGCACCGAGATCGGGCTTCAAGGCTGGAGATAACCTTACTTTTTATCATGTTTTATGTGCTGGTATAACACTCTTTTGCTATTCCCTTCATGTTTGAAACGTATCCTAGATCAACTGTTGCACAGGCTGCATGCGTGTAAGCCACAGGAAGGACACATGATAGACATTTTGCAAAGGCTCATGGGAACTGTGCTGGGCTATGGGCTTAACAGCTCTCTAAAGTACGTTTATCAAGGGCTGTGAGAACTGCGGTTCACACTTAGCGACGACTTCATTCCTCGCAGGACCTGGGTGCTGTGAGTGAAAGCAACATAGATGAGCTGTACCACACTACGTACGCGGCGCTCCTGTCCAACCAGGCGCAGGCGCTGGGCGACTACTGCCACATCGTGGTGGCTCGCCTGCCTTACACCACGCTGCCAATCCGCCTGGACCTGGTGCCCGAGAAGCGGTACCTGCTGCCGCAACACCTGCACCAACTCCTGGCGAAACTGTTGCACGGCACATCACTGCCCGAGAGTCGCGCCGAGACTGCGCTCATCTCAGATGCATGCAGCCGCTTTGGTGACGCCCTCGCCAATGCCTGCAATGCCCATGACGAGCGGGGCTTCGCTGCGGACAGCCTGTGTGGAAAGCTTCAAGCTGTTCTTCGCGAGTCGTGACAATGGAAGGTGGACGACACGGCCTTTGTTGCGAGACAACAATTGTTTGCTGGGCTGGGGGCCTGCCCTGATGCACGAAGTGACAAGGACTGGCAGTGACCCCCTCCCTCCCCATTTTTGGAGCTAAGATCTCTCAGTGTGCCAGAATATGGCTTCAGTCTGCTTGGCAAAACTGTTGTTGGTGCTTCTCACCATGGCATGCTGAAGTGACCCCCTTTTTATGACTTGTGCCATCACCACTTAAGCCTGTGCTTATGAGGAGAGTGCTGCGAGGCTTCAGAGCCTCTTTCGAAAGACCAGAGGCTTTCCTGACCTAGTCAGAACTGCAGCTGTGTGCAACAGTGCCTTGTGTTTGCAAGTTTCTTGATGTGGTCGAAAGCAATGTTTAGCAGCACTTTGTTTGAAATGCAAGACCAGTGCAGTTTTTCTCTAATGGTGCCAAAAGCAGCATTTATTAATGTCTTATTCATTTGAGCTGTAGATCTGGTACATTTGTGGTGAATCACTGGCAGAAGAAGTTATCTTTTCTGCACTATCTTTGAAGTGGTAGGCTTGATCTTGAGCGGCTTGCAGAGTGCATGACCTACCTATAGTGCAGATTCCTTGCAGCAAACCACTGTGGCATCAGAGACATTCCGTTGGCTTCATAACCATGTATGTCTTGTAGTGTTTAAAATCTGTTAGTGTTCTCATCTACTGTGTTTCATATCATGACTCGGGTGCTTGCTTTTGAAAACTTTTGCTTTTGGCAGTGCCTCCTAGCTCTTATTCATTGTGTGTTTTGCTGAGGAAGATTTGGTGTCACTTTTGAGAAAAGCCCAAGGAACTCTTTTGACTGATGTTCAGGTAGTGTATGAAGGCATGTGTAAATATTATCAGCCACATACAAGGATTTGATTTTGGTAGGCTTTTGCTAAGCGAATACACAATATAAAAGCATATTTGTTACTGTTTGAATGTTTGCCACAATTTTCTTTGCCTTTATTCGTGGTGGACCTTGGCTACAGAGTGTACGCAAAGCATACCCGATTGCAGTGTGACTGTGTCTGTGATGAAGTACACTGAAATCTACTTACAGCGAACAGGTAAAAAAACCTTAAAATGGTTTGATATGTAGCCGAAGTTCATAATATGAAATTTTCGTGCAGGAGATGAGCAATTTAGCCAGTGAAAGGACTGCAACCGGGAAGAACCTTCTCTGAAGCTTTAAAATAATTTTGGAACCGCTCGCGGTAATTGCAGAGGGCACAGAAAACTGAGTGCCAAACACCAGCATGCGACTGTGGCAGGTTGATTGCTAGTGAGCCTGGTTTCCCCGCATTACAGCAGTCTCACGTGAAAAATGAGACACCAGAACGAAAGCTATCGCCGTCTTCGCTGCGTCCATTGCAGTAAACATGAGCACAGGACGACTACTAGAAGGCTGCAGCCGACCATGCTGCTGGTTTGGGGGCACTATTGATGGTGCCAATGGGTGCCGACTGAATGGCTACTAATTATTCACACCACTATTGCTTGTATTGCGCTGTTGGCAAATGCAAAGATAAAGCGTGAATCGTGACACAACAAAGCCTGCTGTCTGCCATCCAAGCCGGCACAGCTTGGCACCCAGCAGTGTGATATATCAGGTTTGGGCAGACAGTGTTCAATTTATAAAGTAAGAATTGCATGTGTTTGCTGAAAATATTTACAGCCAGTTCGATATAGCCAATGGTTCCTAGTATCCATGCTTGTTATATGGAGGTTTGACGGTATTAGTCACTGTCACTTTTACTGCATGGCGTATGAAACAAAAAAATGTAAAGTAGCATTTATTTTGTTCGAGTGAAATATAGTCACTTTACTGATGCTCACGTGGCTGTTATTCCTTAATTAATATCTCTGTAGAGCAGTCCGTAATGAACTATAATCTAATTTTCCTTGTCAAAAGATGGGCATTGAATTCAGCAGCTGCTCTTATCACATGCCTACGTTCATCTCTCTCACCTCTGCCAAGTTCATACTGCGCATGTTAATTGCATCCAGGACCTGTAAAATGATTTGTCGATGGGAATGTGGGATTGAGCTCATATTTGCAGTGATGGATGATGTTTTTAATGCTGTAGCGTTAAGGAGCTCGTCGCAGAAAGTTCGGTGTCATTGTCATTGGCGTCATTGACCGTGAGCGAAAAATCCGTGAAAAATCCCCCAAGAAGCAACCTAGGAGGCAGCTGTACCACCTAGGCCATTTAACCCTGTGGCATCATCACAACCTGCCCGCCGGATTGTGAGCAAACTGGGCACCTTGGCACGTGGCGGTTAATGATTGGTCGCACAAGGTTGCTCGGGAAGGGCAACCTGGGCACCTTGGCACGCGGCGGTTAATGATTGGTCGCACAAGGTTGCTCGGGAAGAGCAACCTGGATCGCACAGATCCTACCGGTGGCAGCACCTGAGTACTCCCAGGGATCTATGAATGTTAAGTAGAGGAAGACGAATTCTGTATATATGGGGATTAAAGAGACACTGAAGCACTCTTTTTGAAAATCTGGCTGACAGCTGCGTCCTATAGTTTTTCGAGCTGTACACTTGAACATCAAACCCAAACAAGTAAAAAAAATGCGCGAGTTGTCTTTTCTAACAGAAATGTCAGGCCTGTGCTGCGGGGCACACCAAGGTCCACGTTGTTGCCGTTGATTGGTCAAGACGTCGCGACGACACACTGAGGACCGGAGAGGCATCCGATAGGGATCTGGCGCTGCATTGAGTGCACATCACAACTTTTCGTGGTGTTGTAAAAGCGAATATGGCGACTATTTTTTGCGCTGACCTCCAAAAAAAGGATACTACAGTTTGTTCATTCCAAGTATCACCTTAAATAAAACAAATTCGATGTCTAGCACAAGCATATGCCAGCGTGCAAGGCGTGTATGCATTACATGCATTAAAGGTGCCAGCACAACCTCGGCTCGTGTTCTCGGAAAGGAAGGGGTGTGAATAATACTCGAGTCAATTACCACCACCGGACGCCTCCTGGCTCGCACGAAAGAGCATCATCCTAAAGAAAAGGCCCAAGGCATTGTGTACAAAAAACCCTGCTCTCAGTACCCACCATTCTAGGTTGGGGCAACACAGTTATTTCAAGAAAACGATCAAGCAGCACAAAGCTGATGTCAAAATGAGCGAAGCGCAATGGACAAGCACTGCGAGGCATGTGACAACAGGATAGTGACGCAATTATTGTGCGCTGGAAACCAAGATAAATCCGTGCACAAGGCTGCTGCTTCAGTCATGGCGTGTTCAGCAGATGCCGGGAAATATTGATCGCCTCCTCGGAAACTTTCGCCCTTCCTAGATCTGCTGTTTAGGTTCAGTGATCTGGTGGTCAACTATATGTGTATTTAAAAGCCAAGCTGCAACTCGCCTGCTGCCACAACTTGAGGAAGAAACCAAATAAGGTTTCGAAACGTGTCTTTTTGCAAAAGGTTGGTTGGTGTTCATTTCTCTCCTAAATTTGCGTCCGAAATCAGACAGGCCTCTGTCGAACGCTTTCATTTTAATCGCTTAGCTACGATTATAGTGATGAGACAGAAACGGGTGGAAAAAAACGAGATGCTTGCTTGCTTGGACATGTCGAACCGAGTCTTTCTGAGCACGCCTCAGCTGGTCTGGCCGCACCTAAGCTGATGTGAGCGACATATGCTTGGGTGTCTATAAAGGCTCTGCAGGGGCTAAGTGAGCATGTTTTTACTTTTAGAAGAGGCGCTTCTTGGTAATGGTGACATGCCTCTCATACACGAGAAAATCGAAGGCACTGTGTCATGGTACAACTTGCCTTTTTGATCGAAATCTCTAGAAATCACATTAGGGACAAACTCTGCATGCAGCTGCTATTACAACAGTGCTTCGAGCAGAGTATGCTTGCTTTGGTCGGCTTGAATTCTCCCTCGTCACAGTAGCGAGCGCTTGTGCTGCGAGCTTATGATCTTGTGGAAAACAGTTAAAGATGACATAGTCACGGCTGTAGTTGCTCGTGAACACAAACGCAGAGTAGTACCTCGTGTTGAACCTGATGCTTAAGGTCGGCTGACACGCTTTGTACAGGTGCAGTCAAAAGTAAATTGAAGGCGACTTTGTCAAAAAAAATTTAAGTTCTTTAAATCTACAGCATAGTGGTCCATGCTTGTTGGTGCTCAGTGCGATTCGCAAAATCATAATCAGGCTGCACAAATGTATTCAAGATGCATGAATTGAGGGGCAATGATTAAATTTTTTCGTGAATATTGCCTTCCATTTACTTTTGACTGCACCTGTACGTCACAACGTATGCAATACGAGGAACAATGCACGCAGCACGAGAAACAACGCTCGCTGAAAGCTCGCTCGGGTGCGTCGAAGTATCCCCGGCTCCTCAACGTGACGGCAGGGACGAGGTTTTCCTCTCCGCTGTTCTCCTGTCTTGTGGTTGCGTGGGACGCGGGAGATCTAAAACTTCGCGCTTTGAATTGGTGATTGCGCCACTGTTCTAGCCAAAATAAAAAAAAAACTTCACAGACGTGATCAGCAAAGACACTACTTCAAAACTGCCTGCCAGTGCATGCACAAGAAACCAGAATTAATGGCTTGCAGTGGCAGGTCATGAGTTGCTTTTTGACGCCCGAACGGAGTCACCTTTACAGGCACCAGCCCGTCAGAGTGAACATTCAAATAATGAATTGCAATCAACCGCCGGACAAACATCGGACGTTCAATGTATGTTCGTTTTGGGATGTGCGGAAATCCGTGGGAGATCCGCCGATGTCCGACGGATCTTCCTTCTATGAACCTCTAACGAACGTAGAAATATAATTATTTAGATCTTCAATGGAGTTCCGGGCCGGATTTCCCTCAGCGGATCTATTGAAGATGTTGGCAATTCATGCTTTCTATAGCAAGTCACGATGACTGCAGCCAATAATATATCTGGCAGGTCCCATATGGGCTTTTATAAAAGCGCTCAAAATGCCCCAAATCAGACATACGTCAAGGAATTCTTCAAGTTGGTCATACTGGCACAGTTTCACACAACAGGAAAGGTTACTGTGCAGGAGTACTAATTAGTTTCAGTGGTATCCAAAAAGTAGATTGGTGCCATTTGGAACCGGTTGGATTTTCTCCCGGGACTGCAGCTAGGGGCCCATTCTGCCTCGTGCTAACATTCTTAGAGGATAATTAAAATTATATGAATTGCTCCCAAGAGAATTTTATTGGACCCCATGGTTACACGATAAGGGACCACAGTCCCTCAAAAAAATACAAGAGTACAGTTCGCGACCTCGATTACGGAAAAGCGATCACTCAAGACACGACAGCGACTCCTGTCGCCCTGCTAATTATATGAATCGCACGCGTGAAGCTAAACGAACAAGTCTGCATCGTAGGAACATAAGCTCGATATATACGTATGCATAGAGCTGTTTTGTTGTTGTTGTTGTGACTGAGGGAAGGATGAAAAGGAAATTGCACGGGCCTGCTACTGGCTCCAGCCGAGCCACCACCGCTGCCATCGTGCAGACAGAGGAGAGTAAAGAGATCAGAGGACAGAGAAAAAAGGAAAGAAAAGACGCGCGTCGCAGCAACAACTGCGTCCGCCGGAGCGGACGCCGCTCAAAAAACAGATAAGCGGCCGAAGCCGCGCTCGCCGTAGCGAGAACAGATACTCGCTCCAACTTACATGCTCCATTCATGGGACCTTCCTGTTGGAGCCAGTGGCGCTTGTCCGTTTAGCAAAGTTAGTCAATTTAATCACACTCGCAGGGACGTTAGAAATGATAAAGATAAATAAAAAATAAAGTTGCTAATACCTTTTAACAAAAACCTTGTTACATTTTTAAGGAAAGGAAATGGCGCAGTATCTGTCTCACATATCTCGGCGTAACCGCGCCATAAGGGAAGGAAGGAAGGTAGGAGTGAAACAAGGAAGAGAGAAAGAGGTGCCCTAGGGGACGTCTCCGGAATAATTTCGACCACCCGGGGATCTTTACCGTGCGCTGACATCGCACAGCACACGGGCGCCTCTTGCGTTTCGCCTCCATCGAAACGCGGCCGCCGCGGTCGGGTTCGAACCCGGCTCGGTAGACCACTGAACCACCGCGGCGGGGCCTGATACGCCATAGCCTTCACTCTCTAACCAGATTCATTAGTAGTTAAACAGCATTTAAATTTTTTTTATTTTGCTGCGCGCTTTTTTTTCGCTCCAGTGACTTCGCCGTTCCTGTCGCGAAGCGCGCGGCTGGAGATAGCGACATCGCTCTGGGCGACTCTCCGTCGCCCGTGTGAATCTGCCAGTCCGTAGCAGAAGATATGATGACCCCTGGCCCTTTTGCTCATGCAGTCTCCGGAAAAAGGCTACCCGCCCGCCCCCCCCCGGCGCCTGTGTTTTGGAAAGTTTAAAAGCTGCGCCTTCCCCTCGGTCAAAAGAAAAATGATGGCGACAGGCACCCGGCCGAGACAACCGTTAAAGGACAACTGACTACCCTCTGGTCGAAAATATATTCTACCTTTCTGGTAGCGAGGCGTCGTCACCGGAAGGCGCGGCCGCATATGATTTAAGAAAAGACTCATTAATACACTGCAAACAAAAATATACCCAAAAGGGAGTAAAAAGGTGGCGGCCACCCTTTTTACTCCATTAGTGAAAACATTTACTCCGTGAGTGGGGAGCAAAAAGGTGGACTGTCCTTCATTTTACTCCCATGAGGGAATAAGGGAGTAAAAATGAGGATTTACCAGCATTTACTCTAGTCTAGAAAGGGAGTTAATTGTGCCAAATACTCCGCCAGTGCCGAAATGGAGTAAAAAAACACCATTTTGTGCAATCCTCCCCGCCCTGCACAAAATGCACAAAAATGCACAAAATGCCCCGCCCTGCACAAAATGCACACCCTGCAAGTTAAGATTTATTGCATATGGCACAATCAATATCAGGTACATGCAAAGGTGCAACAAGGCAGCAACCACGAACCACAACTCTAATGCTTCCTTGGTCGCAAATTTTCTGCATCCTGTTTTGAAATGCAGCTAAGAAACAACCAACTGCACACACTAGAAAAACGGCCTTGTTTGACTAAATCTGAGGGATCAAGCTTCTACTGTCATAACCTCCAGCGCTTGGTATTGGGCAAAAAATAAACTGATTTAGCAGTATGTATTTAACAGCACATAGAAGAAGCCAAGACAATGCGTATACCTGCCCCGGCTAGTCGCTGTGCAAGTTTACACACTCGAAGAGTATGCCGGATGCACTAACGACGAACTGACTCAGAAGGAGAATCCAAAACGAGATATAAATGAGCACGGCGCATTGGAGAAAGAAGGCGAGCGTCGCGCGGATGAGAAAAAAAAAAAGAGCTGTTCACACCCTGCACTCTTCCGTCAAGGTCACTAACTGCGAAGCGACGGCGGTTAGCCCGACGCGCTGACGAGCTTTTCACTTACCCGAACGCTACGGCGCTGAGCACACCCAAGTCCTTCTGACAAAGCAGCGGTTAACGTCTCCTCGAGCGCGCTGTCCTCTGAAATGCGGGAAACTCCCACGGGGGTGCCCCCGCAGGGGCGAGCTGCCCCGATCGCTGTGGAACGGAAGCGACACAAAAGAACGTCGCCTGTGCCACTGCTTGCGCTCGGTTCCGACTGGAGTTCGTCGTCACTGCCCCGATCTCTTCCTCTTACAACTCGGAGGCTTAATCTCAGGGCTGGCCCATGCTTCCAATGCGTCTGTTTCCGCGCCTGACCAAGCGCACGGCTCTCCGCTCCAGGCTCTTATCCCGCGCGCGTTTCCTTTTTCCTCTCAAATCGCATCCTCTGATGAAGCACACAGCCGAGAAACGCCATTTGTTCAAACGGCAGAACAATATTGTTACCTTATCTTCCTTGGCGCACTGTCCCAGCGGCGGAACTCGCTCGATGTGGCAAAGGCTGGTGGAGGGCCACCATGCGTTCACGCACAAGTCCGGCGATGGACGGTTGAGCGCGAGGCAGGTTGATGGCCTGTGTGCGAGTGCAGCTTTTCAAACGACTCGGCCCAGAAGCAACGATCGCGCGACGACGAGTACGAGCCTTCACTGCGGGCCTTTAATGCGAGTATGGGCCTTCGATTTTGGGAGACCCGCAGCTCCCCCGGCCCTCAACTAGACCGGGCAGCAAACACCAAGAAAATAATTCTTTTCAAGACGAGGCTATGACGTAGGCATGTGACGCACTCCACCAGTCACCACGCCTCCGGCTAAGATCCGAGGAGAAAGGGCGATGTTCTCTGGCGGGGCCTACTCAACGAGGCGCGCGAGAGAAAAATCTCGAGGAGGGAACGGAAGAAGAGGAGCATGACGAAGTAGCTTGATTGCGATGGCTGTAACTACACTGTTAGCAAAAAAACACCCAAAAGGGAGTAAAGGGCTTGTCCTCTAACGTACACCCAAAAAGAGGTTTTTTTTTACTCCATATGTGTGGTGTTTTTTATTTACTCCCTTATATAAGAGAGTTATTAAAAAGTGAAAAGGGAATACATTTTTTACTCCCTTATAGAAATGGAGCCCGAAAATGGCGTTATGTGTATAGTTTATTTATCCTCATTCAGGCTCATTCTTACAGTGACAGCGGTGGAAACGGGCAGTAGCTCTGTGGGCCACCCGCAACCCAACTTGGGAAACTGCGCTGCCTAATGTAAGATCATGGAAGACAGTTGGGCTAGTTGGTGTGTATTCGTTAGGGACTGGGACATTGCAACTAGCGTGGAAAGCACAAGGACAGCGACAAAAGGAACCGACGGGACAGCACGCTAGACTTCAACTGACGTTTTAATGCACACATAACAGATTTTTACACTTGTATTCGGCGCATGCTCAGGAGACTGTACCTCCGCCCCCTTCTCTTTATCACGGAGCAGGTTGTCATAACAAAGAGTAAACATTTAAACCAAATTGACGCGCGAGTTTTTCGACAGATAGATTATCGCTTTTTTCGTGAGGGCTACTGAGGGTGTGCTCACGCACTTGTCCCCAGCCTTATCAATGCAAAATGCTTCAAATATCTCCCTATCACCCTGCCTATGAAGGCAGGCACTTGCATGTGTGCCTACGTGTCGTCACCTCGTCGCAAGTGAGTGTACATCGGGACTGTGAGGCTGTGCTTAGGACGAGAACTCGTGAGGCTTCAAATTTTTGCGAATTTTTGTGGAAGCAGTGCTTGCCGAGCTTAACTACTTGGAGGAACTGCAGCAAAAAATTGCGTGCTAGGGCTGCACCGGTAACTTGTATTGGTCTGGAGAAGCTACCTAATAAGGTCGACGAAGTGTTAAAACTTGGTCCAAAATTTTTCATTCAGCCCGAAGAGAACCCTGCTTCTCTTCTAGGTATTGTAAGGAACATCGCGAACCGTGCTAGCAGTGAAGAAAAGTGTAGGTGTGTGTCAGATGGCGTCGACTGTCTTCCTTCAGGTCCCTTAAAATCTGCAAAGAAATTAGCGGTCAAAAATACGGTAGAGTTCTTAAAGAGTAAATCACTGACTTTGCTGGTTTCTGATAAAGAGGGCGGTTTTGTTGTTATGCCTATAGGTCAGTTTTTGGTGAGAAAGCAGCCGCAGCTATAAGCAAGAATTTCGTCCGCGTTATGAGCCATCCTTCTAAAGTGAAGAAAAGAGCGTCAGCCCTATGCCAAGATATGAACCTTGAAAACTTCTGAAAAAGTATTGTGGGCTCAGAAAGGGATAGGTTGAGCTTGTTTTTTTCTGCTAAGACCCACAAGGAAGGGATACCTCTTAGGGCAATAGTTACCGAAAAACACTGCTGGCAGGGAGAGGTTTCCAAGTTTCTACAAAAACACCTTAACTTGTTGTTGACTCCGGATGATCCGTTTTTAATTCGGAACTCCAATCAGGTAATAGACTTCCTTTCGAGACAGGAAAAAAACCTGTGCTGCGTTTTATGCCTTTTCCGTTGACGTAGTAGATCTTTTTTACTCTATACCACAGACACATCTCAGCACAGCCGTCAGAGAGCGAAGTGATGCGCTGGGTGTGACTGTCTTCCAAAATTCATCTGGGATTTCAGTAGATAACTTTTTAGAATTGCTTAGCTTTTACCTTACTTGTACACTTGTTGAGTTTGACAATGCTTCTTACTTGCAGAAGCAAGGCATATGTATTGGTTCGCGTATTGCACCGGTTTTAAGCGACTTGTTTTTAGCGTCTATTGACAAAGAAATTTTTTCGCGTCTGGACAAGACTTTTGTTTCCAAAATTTTTAGATATGTTGATGATTATCTTGTTGTTTTAAAAAGTGTGACGCCTGGTGGAAGAGATGACATTGTGCAGAGTGTTTTTAGTGTTTTCCAAGAATGTGGTAAGGGTCTGAGTTTTACTCGTGAGGTTCCTGATGAGGGTTGCTTACGTTACCTTGACCTCAGCATTAGCTTTAGTAGTAGCTCACTATGCTGGACATACTTCCCTCGTTCAAAAAAGCCCGTTCTTAGCTATAATTCGGCCCATTCGAGAACCGTAAAAAGAGGGATAGCACTGAACTGCCTAAGAGCCGCTCTTCAGAAGTCTTGTGAACACAAAGTGAACGTGAGTGTTGAGCAGCAGGTCCTCCGGCCGCGTAGCGCTGGCTTCCCTGACAGCATACTCGCGTCCGTCGCTGAGAGCTTTATTAAAGAGCTCCGACAGGGACGCAAGACAGCAGGCTGCTGCAATGACGGCCCGGGGGGACGTCCGGTGCCTGTGCCCTACATGCACAACTTATCCCATCGCCTGTCGTGGGGCTGTCGTTTCGACAGCCCCACAAAAGCTGTCTAGGATGTGCCGAATGGTGAACAATGCTTACCAGGCAAAAACCTGCGCAACAAAACACGCCACGCGGTTTGCGAACTGCACCATCGGTGTGGTGTATCTTATCCCACTGACCTGTGGTAAGTGTTATATTGGCCAAACAGGCCAGTGCCTGAATGAAAGGCTACGAAAACACCGGACTACAGTCGCAGCTCTGATGGCGGGGGGCCATTTGGCCGCACATTGCCGCAAATGCAAAGTAAAAACATCAGGCGGTAATGAAGAAAAATGTGGTCCACTCTTTAGCCAAACGAGAGTACTGAGGTGGCCTCATAGGCAGGGTGATAGGGAGATATTTGAAGCATTTTGCATTGATAAGGCTGGGGACAAGTGCGTGAGCACACCCTCAGTAGCCCTCACGAAAAAAGAGAAAATCTATCTGTCGAAAAACTCGCGCGTCAATTTGGTTTAAATGTTTGCTCTTTGTTATGACAACCTGCTTCGTGATAAAGAGAAGGGGGCGGGGATACAGTCTCCTGAGCATGCGCCGAATACAAGTGTAAAAATCTGTGATGTGTGCATTAAAACGTCAGTTGAAGTCTAGCGTGCTGTCCCGTCGGTTCCTTTTGTCGCTGTCCTTGTGCTTTCTACGCTAGTTGCAATGTCGCAGTCACTAACGAATACACACCAACTAGCCCAACTGTCTTCCATGATCTTACATTAAGGCAGCGCAGTTTCCCAAGTTGGGTAGCGGGCGGCCCACAGAGCTACTGCCTGTTTCCACCGCTGTCACTGTAAGAATGAGCCTGAATGAGGATAAATAAACTATAAACATCACGCCATTTTCGGGCTCCATTTCTATAAGGGTGTAAAAAATATTCCCTTTTCACTCCTTAATAACTCCCTTATATAAGGGAGTAAATAAAAAACACCATACATATGGAGTAAAAAAACCTCCTTTTGGGTGTGCGTTAGAGGACAAGCCATTTACTACCTTTTGGGTGTTTTTTTGCTGACAGTGTAGTTACAGCCATCGCAATCAAGCTACTTCGTCATGCTCCTCTTCTTCCGTTCCCTCCTTAATATTTTTGTCTCTCGCGCCTCGTTGAGTAGGCCCCGCCAGAGAAAATCGCCCTTTCTCCTCCGATCTTAACCGGATGCGTGGTGACTGGTGGAGTGCTTCACATGCCTACATCATAGCCTCGTCTTGAAAAGAATTCTTTTCTTGGTGTTTGCTGCCCGGTCTAGTTGAGGTGTGGGGGAGCTGCGGGTCTCCCAAAATCGAAGGTCCGTACTCGCATTGAAGGCCCGTACTCGTACACAGACCACCAAGCTGCGTCGCGCTCAACCGTCCATCGCCGGACTTGTGCGTGAACGCATGGTGGCCCTCCACCAGCCTTTGCCACATCGAGCGAGTTCCGCCACTGGGACAGTGCGCCAAGGAAGATAAGGTAAAAATATTGTTCTGCCGTTTAAACAAATGGCGTTTCTCGGCTGTTTGCTTCATCAGAGGATGTGATTCGAGAGAAAAAAGGAAGCGTGCGCGGTTCGCGCGATAAGAGTCTGGAGCGGAGAGCCGTGCGCTTTTTCAGGCGCGGAAACCGACGCATTGAATTCATGAGCCAGCCCCGAGATTAAGCCTACGAGTGTCAAGAGGAAGAGATCGGGGCAGTGACGACGAACTCCAGTCGGAACCGAGCGCAAGCAATGGCACAGGCGATGTTCTTTTCTGTCGCTTCCGTTCCACAGCGATAGGGGCAACTCGCAACCGTGGGGACACCCCCGTGGGAGTTTCCTCCGTTTCAGCGGACAGCGCGCTCGAGGAGACGTTAACAATTGCTTTGTCAGAAACACTTGGGTGTGCTCAGCGGCGTAGCGTTCGGGTAAGTGAAAAGCTCGTCAGCGCCTCGGGCTAACCGCCGTCGCTTCGCAGTTAGTGACCTTGACGGAAGAGTGCCGGGTGTGAACAGCTTTTTTTTTTTCATCTGCGCGACTCTCGCCTTCTCTCTCCACTGCGCCGTGCTCATTTATATATCGTTCTGGATTCTCCTTTTGAGTCAGTTCATCGTTAGTGCATCCGGCATACTCTTCAAGTGCGTAAACTTGCAGAGCGGCTAGCCGGGGCAGGTAAGCATTGTCTTGGCTTCTTCTATGTGCTGTTAAATACATACTGCTAAATCAGTTTATATATTTTGCCCAATACCAAGCGCTGGAGGTTGTGACAGTAGAAGCTTGATACCTCGGATTTAGTCAAACAGGGGCGTTTTTCTAGTGTGTGCAGTTGATTTTTCTTAGCTGCATTTCAAAACAGGACGCAGAAAATTTGCGACCAAGGAAGCATTGGAGTTGTTGTGGTTGGTGGTTGATGCCTTGTTGCACCTTTGCATGTACCTGGTATAGATTGTGCCGTATACAATAAATCTTAACTTTCTTGGTGTCGCCCCTACTGACTTGATATCTTTTCATTGCCTTGTTCTTAAAAAGGTAACTAGAGCATTCTTTGCACCGTCTCAGATTTTACTGAAACTTTCACGGTAGGTTCTCCGTAGTTTTCTGCTCCTCTGTGCTGAATTTCACAGTGGGGAAGTGTTTTGTTGCTGTGGAAACGAATTTTAAAATTTCCCTTTTTGTAGCCTGAGTTGGGGAGATTTCTACAGGATTTCTGCGTGATGTCACTGGACTCAGCTGTCGATATTCACTCTGTGTTTGCTGAGGTACGAAATTTCGAGCTTGCTTTTGGTCATTTCAGACAAACACTAATGGCGAAAGCTGTCACTTACAGTCGCCAGTTTAGCCAGTCAAAGTGCTCACAGTAGGTTTTGTGACAGTATCTGTGATGTCATAGGTTGGTCCAAACCGTGTTTCGACTTTATGATTTTCGCTCCTTTAAAATACTTCTACTCAGTTTTTGAAAAACGGTTTTTCGTACTGGAGGGAGGGGACTCTTAATGACTGCGATGTGACTATCAAATCAAAATGTAAAAAGAAAATTCCTGTAGTGTCCCTTTAAATGCAGGGATCCATGGCCATGATTTCATTGCGATGTTGAACACTGTATGACACCGTCACTTGAGAAAAACGACATGCCAAGAATTATTCCCTTGGTATCCAGTCTTTCATCCCAAGAGAGCATCATTTATGTGTACAGAGCGTTACATGTCCTGTCCATATTCATTGAACCCCACGCCGCCGCGGTGGCTCAGCGGCTATGGTGCTCGGCTGCTGGCCCGAAAGACGCGGGTTCGATCCCGGCCGCGGCGGCTGAATTTCTTTGGAGGAGAAATTCGAGGCCCGTGTACTGTGCGATGTCAGTGCACGTTAAAGAACCCCAGGTGGTCGAAATTTCCGGAGCCCTCCACTACGGCGTCTCTCATAGCCTTAGTCGCTTTGGGACGTTAAACCCCATAAACCAAACCATAAACCAACCATCATTGAACCCCCTCAGTTTCAGCCAGGATGTCATTGAGCGACTATTATCCATGGTGCAAATGGTGCTGTATTTCTTTATCGCACATCTTCTGGCCGGTACTGAAAACGATTTTGTGCAGTGTCCGTTTGCTTCTAAGTAACTACTGAACTTGAGTGTCATGGTCTCTGCATTTCCTGCATTGTTCTGCTTATTTATATATATTTTCTTACAACTGCACTCCATTTCGGGCATTTCACGTGGTGTTGTTGTAAAACCTCTGATTGGTGAGTTTTTGGCGTTCATCACCACTGAATTTACTTGGCTCGTCTTTGTCGTGCTGGCTTAGGTAACAACTATTGCTACTGGTGAGCCAACACAACCAAAATGACATGCTCAGTGACGTTGCATGGGGCATGTAGGTTGTGTGAGTGCCAACACCGTCACCTGGAACTTCCTCTCTTTCTGCATTTATGGTGAAATGAAAGCGGTGGGCACAAGGCTTAGTAAGCAGCTTACTTGAAAACTTGAAAAAAAAATGTTTGGAGTCCGTGCTTTAAAAAGGGCTAATTGGTTTTTGTTATTATAGGGGAGCGCTTTAACTTCAGAATGGACAAAACAGACGAAACAACACGAGACACCGAGTGCAGTAGTATGCAAGACAACACTTCATTTATTGCGCACTATATATATAGTCTTCTCCTCAGTCGTGGCTGGTTACTAGTAGAAAAAACACACAAAGGACATAGAAAAAGGTTCTCGCAGAACGCAGCGCTAGACGCCAACTGAACTTTTTTTCTCGGAGAAAAGCAGTGCAGCTGAGAAGTGCACGTGCAAAAAAAGTTTTTTTATTTCCTCAATGCTTTTGTCATTTAGCGCGGCAAGCTATCACAAAAACTTGACTCGGGTGTACTTGTGTAGATACGATATCGCTTTGCTCGTGAGGTTTGTATATGGGTTGCTCAGGCAGTTGTCTCCTGCTTCATTGATATCAAATGCCCCAACAGTCTCCCCGTCAGCCTGCTGAAGTGCTTGAGGGTTTGCCAGGAAATGCCGCGCATTCTTGAAACAAGGAAAGAAAAACAGCGCCGCGCGGACGCATCTCGCCAGCCCGGGTATACACCTTTCCAACCTGGGCGCTGCCATATTGTTCCCGGCGGCGGAACCGGTTTCTAGTTTAGTTTCTAGCAGTCCAGAGAGGAGGCGTTTCGCCGCTTCCACCGTGCTAGCGGGAGGGGCCCACTGCAGTCCAGGGAACAATATGGCAGCGCCCAGGGAGCCCTTTTTGGAAAGGTCTGAGCGACTGCGCGTGGCTGCCGCCTTCACCACCGCTCGCCGACACGCCGCGCGGAGAGAAAATGAGTCAGCCATGACGTCGATTTTTCTAGAATTTCGGCACCGCTCGCCGACACGCCGCGCGGGGAGGGAATGAGTCTGCCATGACGTCGATTTTTCTAGAATTTCGGCACCGCTCGCCGACACGCCGCGCGGGGAGGGAATGAGTCTGCCATGACGTCGATTCTTCTAGAATCTCGGCACCGCTCGCTGACACGCCGCGCGGGGAGGGAATAAGTCTGCCATGACGTCGATTTTTCTAGAATTTCGGCACCGCTCGCCGCGCGGGGAGGGAATGAGTCAGCCATGACATCGATTTATCTAGAATTTCAGAGTCGTTTCTAGGCGATGTTGATGGAGAGGGCGTTCATATTCAGTAGTCAACAGCAGTAAAGTACACAAAAATAATTCAACACACTGATTACAGGTTTGCAACAATATTGAAAAGGAGTTTGATTTCAGCGAGCGTACGTCACCGGGTAAAGAATTTCATCGTTCCAGAACAAATGAAAAAATAAACTAAATTTGAACACGTCTGTGCGCGCGTGAATAGGTCATACATTCAGTGGGTGGTAGTTTCTTGTGAATGAAGGTTTCTGCATACATGGGCATATAGGCAGAACTTATAAGTGGCAGAGAAGGAGTACTTTCATGGGAGAGATCTCAAATGCTATCACGTTACGCTCTCAAGGGAAGGTCAAGTGTTATGGTATTGTGGAAAAAAGAACTAGTGTCTGTATCTGCAAAGCGACACGCAAAGAGGACCTCGGGCAGCTGCAGGGGCACATTAACGGTTTTGCGTCATATTCTTAAGTGCCTCCTCAGGTTTTTTGTGTTTGCACAGTGTGCTGAATGTGTCAAGAAGTGAGGAGAGGAAAACTTTTAAAACGTGTGCTTCTGGTCTGTTGTGTACCGTTTTTTAGTGTCCAATATATTTGAAATGATGGCTGGCACCGTGCCCTCTGAGAAGCCTTTTCCTTGTCCTTTGTATTTTGTGCTGGTAATAACATTGCGACTGTCCATTTGGTTCAGTCAGGCTTGTTTAGTTCCCGCAGAGTTTGCGTTATGTTCTTTGCACTGCCGCATTCTCTGTGTCCATATTTCGAATACATTGAACAAGCCCTACTGCACAGGAGGCAGAAAGGCAAGCAGATTTTGCTGCTTTTTCACTGATTTTTTAAAGTTGTGTGTACAAGATCCCTTCTTGTTTTGGTGATACTTTAGTTGTTTTGTTGTTGCCCCACTTCTTGTTATTTGCGTGTTATGCGATGTCTGCGTACTGTGAAAGGTCTGAATTAATCCGAAGGACTCCACAGCGGCACCCCTCATAACCCATGCATTGCTGTAAGCCATTGAGCGCCACAATTTACGACTTGTGTTGCTTTAGTGCGGGGCACAAGAAGTATCACATTAAATAACTTCATTCCAATAGGGTGTAGGACACTAGATGTCTTGTTGCTTTAGCTTTCTTTATGAAAGCTGGAACACAGCTGAGCGATACTGCTTTATAGAGAGACAAGGCGACACATGAGCTTAATCTACGAATTCTCAATCGTGCATAAACAGTCATTTTATGCGTCGTAAGATTCATCGCTGATGTCAAGATATGAATCGTGCTTGTTACTTGCTGTTGGCTGTGTGGCAGCATGCAAAGCACGTGTATTAGTAGTTTAGAAAGAAAAAAATATGTAAAACGCTCGCTGGATGCCTCATGAACAACAACCTGATATTTCGGGGCCAGCCTATCTCTGTCTTCAGAGTTCAGAGGTGACTAGGTGGGGACAGGAGAGGCGCCCTTTGATCCTTCGACCGGTCCACAGCTAAAGTTCCAGGAAAGCATTTATAGCCGAGGGCTTGGAAAAAAAATGGCTGAGGCTTAACTTGGTTAAGCCTGGAGAATGCGAAGCATCATCGTGTCGCGTAATTTGGAGGCGCACAACCACAGCGACGGCACGAGGTGGGCCCCCGTTTCTCCACTGTCGTGACGTCATCGTGTCACGTGGTGTGACGTCATGTATCACGTGATTTGGAGGCGCACAACCACACGACGGCGCGAGGTGGGCCCCCGTTTCTCTACTGTCGTGACGTCATCGTGTCACGTTGTGTGACGTCATGCATCACGTGATTTGGAGGCGCATTACCACGGTGAAGGGCTGAAGTGGTAGCTAAAGTAGTATGCTTCGCATAAAAACAGCGGCTTGCAAAAGAGTGGGAACAGCGAAGGCTTACACTTTACAAATGTGCGCGACATCATCAACTGCAGCAAAGCCTCCGCGCAGCAGTGGCTGCAGTCATCGCCATGTGCCACCGCTCCTTCGTGTTTCGCGCTGCCCAGCCCCGCGCCCGTTCACCCTTCTTTGCTTCCTCTACTTCAACTCTTTCAGTGCCTTCTTTTTCTCGACGCCTCGTGCCGCCTACTTTATATGTTCCTGGCCACTCACTTTTCCCATGCGCGCCACGTGGTCTTGAGGCTGCCGGAGTGCTGGCTTCTCCTGGCATCTCACGAGCCTGATGGTGAAGCTTGTCGCAGTTGTCTGGGAAATGCACCGAGAGGGGGAAAAAGTGGTAGGGGTTTAACGTAGTTAATCCGAGTAGACGTGCGAAAACATGTGTTTAGCCTGATTGGCTCATGGTTGCTTTGTTGAGTCACCGGCACGTCGGGCGGCGATATTAGACTCAGGTTAAGCTCTGATAGAGGGTAAGCTAGCTGATCTGATTGCAGATTGGAAGCTAATGAAGATGATGATCTAGCCGCAGATTGGAAGCTGATGAATACGATGGCGTTGTTGTTGTTGTTAGCCTTTGAAACGATGGCACATACCCACACATACCCCTTCCCGAGAGACATGGGAGACTGGCCTCCTCAACTGCTCCTCGCTTGAGTCCCAAAGGGCTCTGGTGAAACGGGCGAGAGACGGGGCCTCGTCATGCGGCGTCCCGGAGTAGGGACGCCGACCATGTAGCGGGGCCACCGTGTGGCTCCCAAACTCTGTTTCACTATATAAAAGTTTTCACCACCACCACCATACCCACATTGGGGGATCGGCCAAGAATCGGGAGGTAAAGGTTGCTCTTCACATCTACATACTAAAGTAAAAAAAAAAGCACACGGGAGTGCAACACAGGGGGAGTGCAGTATAGAGCGCCAGAGTGTGTTGCAGTTTAACACGAGGCGTGATCGGCAGCGGCGATTCTGGTGAAGCAAATGACAAGTGGTAGACATAAGGGGAGGGTACGGTGGAGGCAGGTGGCAATGGCTGGACAGGGGTGGGAGCAGTGTGCGGGGAAGGGAGAATAGCAGGAAAGTTGGGAACCAGTCTGTGGCTTTTGAATCACATTCTCAACGGATGTAGTCTAATGGGCCACGTAGATCTAGGCGCCCTAACGACTTTGCACGGCTCTCGCTAAATGTTGTTGGAGTCCACAGATTTTTGGTGGGATTCTGTAGTGTGCTTTGAGAAAGGGGTAATTTTGGATTTTGAACTCAAACTAGGTGACGCGCATCGTGTCAGTCACCTGAACATACTCCTCTCGACAGGTCACGTGCTGCAGTGCGCTTTTTCAATTGACGTTTGGAAAAACTCGCACTGAGCTCTCAACTCTTTCTTCTAGCTTTGACAGCATGCTGCGTTCCGTGGTTTTGGTGTCCCTGCTGGGACTATGCCTGTCCTTGGAGACGCTGGGGACGACCGAGCGACAGTGCGACTCCTGGAACGCCACAGTCATTGTCAAGGCCTCCTCTAAGCGGTGAGTGCTAGTGCTGTTCGCCACTTCCAAGCAGGGTGTGATGACTGTGCTGTCTTTTTTGCATGTGTCTAAGGTGGCCATGGTCGACGCTGGAACAGAAGCTGAGGGATTTCTTATGTGGGGAAAAGTGTTCATAGAGAGAGAGAGAGAGAGACTCTTTAATGAAATGCAGAGAATTTAGCCGGCGTTTAAAAATCGCTGGCATGCTACTCTGCGTAGGAAGGGGAGTTTGGGAGAAAAAAAACAGAAGGAGAGCAGCGTGGAAGAGGTAAAAGAAAAAAAAACGAAGATAAAATGCGGCCATGAAATGGGTACTAAGGATGCAATGGCGAGTATTGATGTAACCTATGGAGTGATGGAGTGCATAGTCCGACAAATGGGCTGACGAAGTTCACTGCATGAAGAATGCATGAAGGTGACGTGCAAGTGAATTTAAAGCTTATCGAGATGTCCAATGTCTTTTAAATATGTGAATAGAAAAGTCATTGCAAGTCTCTGTTGCCTAAGGCAGGCTAAGGGACCTAAAACTTTGTCCATTGTTAGGGGCACTGGGCAGAGCTTCTGCATGCAATGTTCATAGTACGCACGCTCGTTAGCATATGCAGGGCACACAAGTAGGATATGTTCCACAGTTTCTATCGAGGCACAATTGTCACAATGCGGACTGTTCGTTTGTCCAAAACGGTATCGCAAGCGGTTTGTATATGCAGAATTCAGACGAAGTCGGTGATAAAGTGTTTCCAGTTGTCGAGGAATTCTGGGTGAGAGTCTTGATCTAAGATGTGGGTCGATTGAGTGAAGAAATTGGTACTGATGTGTCGGCAAACTCCAAAGCCGATACGTTTCTTCGTAAGCAAAACTTTTAGCCATTTGGGACGCATCCGATTTCGTGAAAAAAGTTCGAATGCATCTCCGATGTTGATGGCCCTTACGGGCCGCTTCATCTGCTTTTTCATTAGCCAGAATGCCACAGTGAGCAGGTACCCACTGAAATGTTATGCAGTGGCCTGCGGCAATAGCTAAATGATGTATATACCCGATGTCGAGGGAAACTGGCTGGTGATTCGTTTTCTTCAGCAGGTTGGCCAGGATCTGCAGAGATGCTTTTGAATCGGTGAAGATAACCCAACGGCCGGCGGTTTGGCGCAGGATGTAAGAAACAGCTTCTTTAATGCCGTGAAGCTCAGCTGTCGTAGATGATGTCCTCTGCTGCAGCCGGTAAGAAAGGGCATGGTCTGTTGAGGGCACATAAAGGCCACAAGAAGAGGTTTCTTTAGTAGTGGAACCATCGGTGAAGATATGGATGTGCTGCGTATATTCCTCCGTTAATAATAATAATTAATTAATAATAATAATAATAATAATAATAATAATAATAATTATAATTTCCTTCATAGGTGTAGAGAGGGGCCCAGGTGTTGAAGACTTTACATGGGGCTTGCTGTCGTTAATAACTGAAAGTAGGGCCAAGCAGTCGCAAGAAGATTTGTTCTGAAGCCTCGTGCTTGGCAGCACAAGCACCACAGACACGGAGATACCACGGCAGGTTGGTGCAGTCTTGATAGTGCCTTAACTGGTATATCTTTCCGTTCTTTAAATTGTTGGCACCATAGCAGGTTGATGTGGTCTTGGTACTGCCTTAACTGGTATATCTGTGCATTGTTTTACATTGTCCAGCACCAGTGTGATGTGATTCGATTGCCCCAGTGATGAAGTTGACATGTAAGGCTTTCTTAAATATGCAGTGAGGGCACAATACCAAGATGCAGTTTTTGTTCAGGAGCAGGAAATGTAATGGAAGGCACCTGGAACCTTACCTGGAAGTTGTGGAGAGAGCACGGAAGAGGTTCGAAGGCATCGGCACTGTGTTTTTGTCTCAGCTGATCCCTGCAGAGCAATGGAGTATCTGAGGTTATTTGTTTTCTGGCATGTGTGGCAGTTTGGGATAAGTGTTTAGGGTTCCCAAGATATTGGAACAGTGTGTTAGGGTGTTATTCACAGTGGAGGTCAGCTTACATTCGTGAAGGCGAGACTACGTTGATGGTGTTTATGATGCTGTTACTAGGGGAGATGTCAGGAGGGACCCTGTCTTTATTGGAGGGTTTATGGCTGGTACACAGAATCATCACCTGGGCAAGGTTGCAGCTTTAATGTCTTAGTGCATTGTGTACCGTTTTCTGGGTGCAATAAGCAGTGGGGATGCAGTGAACAGGCAGCACATCATATTACACGATTAAGGTATGAAATAATGCAGATTTTTTTCAACAGCCTTCAGCACCAGGTTCGTCAGCTGCTAGGAGAAGCCAACTTTTCTATCACCTTGGAATCGTGTGGCACACACCTGCATAGGAAAGGGTGGTTCTGAACTTTGATCTGGTGTACAAGAGAAAGTGAGAGCGCTAAAAGAGTTCAGTTGAGTAGAGAAAAGAAATAAGAATGAACAGGTACAGGACTGGGCGGTACAACACACGCAGTAGCGGTGGCAAGGCATTGTCGTTGGCCACTGCTGCATGGGAGGAGGGCTGTTTTTATTAACACATCAGAGGCTTTGCTGTGGTCGACGATGGAGTGCGTGCATCTGTGTATTGTTGCCTCTGAAATGATAACGATATATCCGTTTCCTCGGTATGTTTGTGAGCTACCTCCACTTTTTTGTAAGCGCCGCCGCGGTGGCTCAGCGGTTATGGTGCTCGGCTGCTGACCCAAAAGACGCGGGTTCGATCCCGGCCGCGGCGGCTGGAATTTCTTTGGAGGAGAAATTCTAGAGGCCCGTGTACTGTGCGATGTCAGTGCACGTTAAAGAACCCCAGGTGGTCGAAATTTCCGGAGCCCTCCACTACGGCGTCTCTCATAGCCTTAGTCGCGTTGGGACGTTAAACCCCATAAACTAAACTAAACTAAACTAAACTTTTTTGTAAGCCCTTGGTTCTTTAGCTGTCAGTGACTTGAACAAACAGTGAAGAGGAGTTAAACAAAGTCGTAGTTAAACAAAGTGGTAATAAATAGTGGTCGCTTTATAATTTAATATATTTCTTCTTTTTTGTAAGCCCTTGGTTCTTTAGCTGTCAGTGACTTGAACAAACAGTGAAGAGGAGTTAAACAAAGTCGTAGTTAAACATAGTGGTAATAAATAGTGGTCGCTTTATAATTTACTATATTTCTTCTTTTTTGTGAGGTTTAAAACTTCCCTCCCGTCGCATTATGTTCATGGTTGCGATGTATACGTGCAAACACGCTACTTTAATCAGTGACCTGGCAATATCGTAAAGGACAGCACATATTTGGTCTGTGAGCTTTTTGGTATCATTACGGCATGCAGTGAAATGGTAACAAGTAAGAGCTAGGCACAACTTCACACTTCACATGGCAGTTTTGCCGACGAGAGCCCGTTCTAGGGACTTGGGTTGAAGGGGAAATGCAGTATTCTCATCTCAGAGTGCAAAAGAATGCTCTGCCCAAATGTTCTCTCACCACAGGTGTATTCTCGCGCTCGGGAGACATCATAAAGCTTGTTAGCCCTACTGTCTAGTGGGTTGATTCACTGGTTGGAATTAGGAACCGTCAGGTTCTGTTTATTCCACTGGCAGAATCGCACTGCACGTCCATGGGCGCTGACGTTTAACTGGATCCGGCCCGGATGCACTGCCAGACATATGTTATGCTGTTCACTAAAGGCCAAGTGGGTCCGTTGCTTGATTCTCGCAGGAGGACTGTCCATGCATCTGTGAAAGTGTTCAATGACAGCCCTCCCGGCTGCGACAGATTGCGAGTGAGCCTCTGGGAGGTGTTGGGAGGTGCTGCGTCCCCTTGCACGGGCATGAACATCTTATCTGCTGGCGAGGAGACAAAAAACTTGGTCGTACGTTACTCTTGCTTGATTCTGTATTTGTACACAGTGTAAAATGCCGCCGTACCCCTATTCTTTCTTTTATCACTTCCAACTTTCTTTCCCTCTCCCTGTCCTTTTATTCCCGCTAGCTGCAGCTCAGGTACTTCAGGTTTCGATGGCAGATGCCACGGCTAGCAACATCTTTTCCTTCCATTTTTATTTTTGTAATAATATATAGTCATTAACAACATCTCTCAACACTGCTTGCCGTGGATTATATTGCATGTGCGTGCTTGCGTGCGTTATTTGCAAATTGATCGTACATAGGTCGCATGGGCATATATAACGCACATGTTCATTCGGTAAGCGCTACATAAATGCACTGAACCTGCCTTCAATAGAGAGAGGCAAAAAAACATGCTTGGAGCAGCTGTCATGCGCAGACGATCCTAGTGCTCTGGCTAGCATGCTGTCTTCCCGTGTCTTCCTGTTAAAGCATTAGTTTATTGCTCGTTCTAACATTTTGTATCGTTGTCAGTGCTGTTCACAGCACAGACTTTGACAACGCGCCAAGATGCTGTGGCGTGAGTACCGGCATGGCGTGTTTACGTTTTGGCGAGAACTGCCCTGCGATGACTCGCTCGGTGAACTTGGCAGCACACCAAAACGTTGCAGAAGGAGTAGCAGCGCAGCATGTTTCTGTAAAGTTGGCTTTCACACGACAGCTACCGCTCCAAACATTCGCATTGCGCGCTCGTAACGATCCTGTCAGTGCAGCAAGAAAGCTTGGATAACAGATTGCCTGCAGTTATTCACTTGCCTGGTTTCGAAGAGAAGATGAGGGGAGCTCGACGCCACTTGTGTCTCACCCTAAACAATGGCTCCACGCACCGTGTCGCGGACTTAGAGCTGACTTGTGTAGGAATGAAGTTTCTGCCTCCAGAGAAACTTTCTAGCCTCGGCGGAACCCTAATGTCTGTGAGGAGCTACTGTGGAACTTTGCATGCCTTGGCTCCCATGCTTTTCTGCTTGACATGCATGAAAAAAAAGAGCACAAAGATGCTTGGCTCCTCAGAAGTCAATGAGTAATGACTTCCTATGGAGCGAAGCTGTTTGCTATGAGCAACAACAGTGTGCTTAGTCCCAAAATGAAGGGGGTAAGAGAAAGAATAGTTGATTAAGGCATGCATGGATTTAAGTGCTCGGGGACTTAAAAAAACGCTCCAAGGAACCCAAGAGTTCCATGGAACACAGTTTAAGAACCCCTGTTCTAGACCTTTAGCTGCAGTGCCCAAGTAAAGTAGGCTTATTCCAAGCTTTCAAAATGTCGTCTGCATTGTGAAATGCCTCATCAAAGCAGACCGTTGAGAACTGCTTTAGAAAAGCAGGCCTTGGAACAGCGGGGTCGGCAGCAGCTGTTCCTGAAGAGGGCGTGATAGAAGCAGCCAATTTGCCTAATTTTGTGGAGAGCACAGAGGGAAAAGTTCTATAGGAGGCATGCAGCACCTTCACAGAATTCATGAGGGCGGCAAGCTGCGCAGTTTCTACCTTTCTGGAGACTCCTGCATCCTGGTGACGCGATGGTAGAGCCGGTCGGAAATAAGGCACTCAGGAACTTGCAAGAGATGATAAGGCCAGTGAAACCTACACTCCAGATGAGAGTGTGATGTTTACAGCATGCGCGAGGTGTTTAATACAATAAAACATCCGAGGTGGTTTGTAATATTGCAATGCGAGCAAGAGGCAATGCAATCTCTATGGGCATACTAGCAGCACTCTGATGAAACTGTAGTGAGCAGTACGATGAAACTGGGAATTTTGGCTTTCCAGTGAAGAAGGGCTTAGCGTCAAGAATGCGCCATCGTGGAGCGTCGTTCTGTTGCCGGTGCTTATTCATCACAAGAGCCGTTCGGTGGCTCAATGGTGATGGAGCTTGGCTGCTGACCGGAAGGAAGCGGGTTCAATCTTGGCCGCGGTGGTCGCATTTCGATGGAGGCAAACTACTAGAGGCATGTGTATTGTGCAATGTCAGTGCACGTTAAAGAATCCCAGTTGCTTGAATTTATCTGGAGCCCTCCAATATGACGTCCCTCAGAGCCTCAATTGCTTTGGGACGTTAAAACTTAATAACCAAACCAGCCTTATTCATCATGCATCGTGAGGGTGCGCAGAAGGAACAGGTGCTTTGGTGGACTGGTATTTCTACCTGCAGATTTACCTGGGCTAAGTCTTTTAGGTGAGTTCACCCTGCAACTGGTGGTATTGCAGACCAGCACCTGCCGGCTGCCATGTGCTGAAGCGATGACGAGTGACGACGCTTTTGTTCACTAAACTTACGGCCGCAAAAGAAGGAACAGACTCAGTAACAGGAGACGATGATGCATACTGGCTGGCTGTTCATGACCTACCGCAGACACTGAACAGCCGCGCCATGATGATTTTTATGAGCAGCTACTGTGCAGGTTTGATGAGTCCAGAAATACCTCATTGGGCAACGATGTGCTGGGCATATGTGCAACACTGGACCCAGGTATCTTCCCGGTGCGTGCACAAACTGATAAGCTGCTTCCTTTCTGATCTAGGTGAAACTGAGAGGGTTGCCACTGTCACAATTGGATGATAAAAGGAGGTTAGCATTGCGGGGGCCCTTTAAGGTGTGCGTTCTGTATGACGAAGAAGCCTCGAGACAAACTAATCAACTGTTGCTCGGACCATTTGAAGAGAGAAACAGCGTAAGCGAGAGACTCTCTTCAAATCAGCCTGGGACAATGATGGCATGCTCTTCTGTGCCTGGTAATGCTGTTGAAAAAGATGTCCTATTACATTTACCATTTCACATAATTGTTTGTGGCAAGAACTACAGGAATCGTAGATCAGCGAGTGCAAGAAAAAGGAGTTTAGACGGATGATTAAGCACAGTGGCATATGCGAAAATGCAGCATTAGCTAGCATGCAATAGCTGGCAGGTAGCGCTCTAAAAGGCACAAAAGGGCACGAACACCTATTAGCTGGAAGTAGACATGTTTCACGTCAGAGGATGGTGCTCTTTGTACTGGGTGGAGAATAACCTTGAATATCCGCAGAGTGAGTTCAGGAGGAAGGTTGCGGATCCAGGAATGGGTTTTGATAGATATTTGAATATTTGTAGATATGCAATAAGGGAGTAATTGCTCACCAGTATCCACTGAACTGCAGCCACAAAGCTACGAAGGAAAGATGATGAAACCTTTGTAGCCGTATGGCTGTGCTTGGGTGGATGCTAATGAGTGATTACTCCTCACTTACAAATAATGCTCCATCTTGGGGGATCCCCCTAAACAACAGACCAGCACTGTTCCCGCTTCGAAGTTATTGAGCAGTTCGCTCTCGCCCTACTATATACAAGGCTTCCCGGTTAGCTCAGTTGGTAGAACGACTCTTCCGGTGAAGCAGTGGTCCTGTGTTCAAACCCCGGACCAAGACGTAATTTTTCTCTGAAAGTTGTACCACTTTCCCTTGTAGCCGTATGGCTATGGTTGGATGGTTTTCAATGAGTAATTACTCATTGGAAGTCAGTCAGAGTGATTTAGATAGAGCCACGCTTTCGTCACTTCCACACCACACATCATGTCGCTGATATTACAGCAAAATGTGTGATGCTGCTGCAGGTCATCCCGCATATCATGCGGCGAGCCAATTATAAGCTTGCACGCTGCAAAGCTCACTCCTTGCTGCCAGAGTTCGTTTCCCCATTGATGCTTGTAAAGGCTGATAGAGGGAACTCGTGGGAAGAACTGAACTGAAGTGATCTCCTCCAACTGTCCCCCCCCCCCCCCCCTCCCCCGACCCCACAACTCCCCCCTCCTTGCTAGGGGTAGTGATGTCGTTTGATCCGCAGTGGACATGGCTGCTTTCCCCACCATGATCCCACTTCTTTGCAAACCACCTCAGCAGGAATGAATCCAACAACTTGCCAATAACTAGAGCAGCAACAGTGAGGTAGAGAAATCGGCAAGCTCATCCAAGCCAGTCGTTGAATTGAAACCATTTCAATTCATGCTGGCAACAACGGTGAATACTCGGCTGTTTGTGGCAGCGTTGTTCACTTGCATCTATGTAAGTTCGAAAAATCGAGGTTTTGGACTCTACAGACTCCTGCTGGTGTCTGTTTTAGACTGAAAATGTAACTGATTTCACAGGGTCCGAAATATTGGTTGTTGATACGTTCACATTCCTAAGGAGCATGACGGTTTCTCAGTGAAGTACAAAATATCGTGCTAGTCAGAATTATCAGAGTCTGAAAAATCTGTCAGCTGCTGTAGTTCCGAAGTTGGACAAACATTTTTTTCAGGGACCGCAAGATTAACGCTGCATGCTGCCTTTACACTGCCTTAGGGTATTTTGTGGGGTGCATTCTCAAAGATAATTTTAGAAGGTAAATATAGAAGGTAAATATGGAGGAAATCTTATTTCACTAAACATAGCAGTTCACGAAACTGTAGTGGGTTAGGTAAATCCTGGTTCCATGCTTCCCTTCTGTGTAAGTGAAAGTGAAAATTGAGGTTTGGCGATCTGAAACTGGCTTCTTGTATGGCTTGCAAGGAGATAGAAGCAAGGTTGATAATTGAATCCCTTTCCTTTTTTCCTTCTAGAACTCTTCCATGTCCGTACTGTTTAAGGATGTGACTGCAGGGAACTACTACTGTGTTCGGGTGAGTTGGCAGTCAAATTTTCAGTTCATCATTGTGGTGTGGTATAAGTCTTGATCAAAGACTAACAGCGACATCTCATTTGTGTGGTCCTAGCGAGAAGGTTATCGAGAGTTCAACGTTGTATTTACAGTTGATACGTTGTTGTTACTTGGGATTCTGGCATCTTACGTTGCATCTTACGCAAGGTGATAGTTTTAAAGTGTGTTTGTTTATTTATTTACCGTACAGTACAAAGTTATGGTGTGTATTTAGAGATGGAGAGACGAGGTATGCACTTGCGCTCTCAAGTGCATACCTCGTCTCTCCATCTCTAAATACACACCATAACAGACAACTGTAAAATATTTTTCTTGGGTCCTTGAAGTTGTGCCTTTGTACTGTTCAACCTTCTATGAACAGTACAAAGGCACAACTTCAAGGACCCAAGAAAAATATTTTACAGTTGTCTGTTATGGTGTGTATTTAGAGATGGAGAGACGAGGTATGCACTTGAGAGCGCAAACATGCGGTACCCATTCAGCAAACAGACCTTGTTCACACCTGCGTGGCATGGGCAGGTTAGTGGCCCACTGCAGAAATCTTGATACAACCTGACGCAAAGTTTTCCACAAGGAAGTGGAATTCAGCGCTTTCACAGCGGTTTATGCTCTCTTGTGGAAAAATTTATTCGCATAGGTTACTGGGCGATTATGTCAGCAATATCTAATTCACAGATCGTAGTTGCTACACTCTGTCTATGGCTGTGAATGGCAGGTTTAATGAACTGAACAGTGTCAAGTTCAAAATGTTCCACCTAGGGTATCCAGTTTCTTCTTCTTCGCTGTGCTGTGGAAGATGTGTTGACAAGAGTCTGCAGTGTTGTGCAGTTCACCTGAATGTACATAGCTTCCACAGGCGCGTGCGCACGCACGTACAAACAAACAAGACAAAACTTTATAAAGTTGCTGGTTAAGTGCTTTCTTGCTCTTAAAACAGTGGACTGCCACCTGGAATGAGGCGGGCGTGCGGAATTTGCACTTACAAAAAAAAAAAAAAATCTGCTGAACCTTTTTTTCCTACTTATTGAATCCTCCCCCCAAATTGAAGTCTACTTTAAAAAAAAAAGCGGGTTCATTATGCGAGTAAATATTGTAAAAAGGAGCCACATCTACTGGTTGAAAAAGAATCTTCTGAAAACGGAGTTTACGTGCATTCATTGCAGCTGTTGCAATTACTAAGTTGCACTTTGGGTGCCAAGATTTTCGTTGCGCGAGAAGAACTCAGGGTTCTTAAAAATACTATGTTGGGTTTTTATTTTCTGTCAGTTCGCATTTTCAGGAATTCATGAATGTGCAAGCTTGTGTGCACTAAGGAAACAACAAGCTGCGTACTGTATAGCCAATTTTAAACGAATGGAAATCATGCCGTCATAAAGAGCGTTTCATCGAAGTAATTTTATGTCGTTTACGCACAGGTCACACACACATCATCCATAGCTTCTTATTTACAAAAAAAGAGACAAACCTGTGCGTCAAAAGTGTGGCGATTTGCTCTCAGTTAATGACATTTTAATCTCTTGTTCGCATCTCGAAGAACTTAAAAAAATTTTCTTGCTGTATTTTACGATGAACGCATTCCATTTCATCGCGCATTGCATTTAGGTGAGCAAGCGCTCGTCGAGTTTTCGCTTGTTTGTAAGTTTATGTAGAAAGCCAATGTTTTAATTCTAATATAATATAACATTTATACACTTATTATAACAAACAATCTAACCTTGTGCTTGGCGCATGATAGCCACAGTTGCTTCTGAGCCATAGAGCCCCTTATAACTACATATAACTACAACTTCACTGGTTCCAGTAAGCATTGATGTTCTTCACTATCTGAGCCCAGTGGAAATTCACGCACGCTGGCTGTTGTCCTCCTGCAGTCAAAATGGGGCTCTCTGTAGTGCGAGTTCAGAAATTGAAGCCTCGCCCATGCTTGCATTTAACCACGTGCAGGTGTCTCCCGTGTGTGATGCCAACTGCCTCACTCTCTGGTCCAATGTGGTCGAGCTGCCCAAAGGTGAGCCATTCACTATTTCAGTGCTGTTCTGCATGCAAGTGCGAGTTGTATTGAGCTCCTCTGTGTGACATTTGACTGTGTGAAGTTAACACACTGTGCTAATACGTGCTTCCTGAGCTTGCAGGGGGCTGTGTGAAGGGAACCGAATATGCTGCTTCTTTCCATGTACAGGGATTCGCTTACGTGGTCCTACACATGCGAACGCTGTATATGTGCAATGTGTGTGTACTGTGGATGTTGTGTGTGTTTCTTGTTTTTCCTTGTTCTTTGTTCTTGGCGCAAGTACGTGTGATAGAAAAAGGAGAAGCTTGTCGCCGTACTGGCTTGCACCCAACCGATATCTTGAGATGAAAAACTTTTTTTTTGTCTGCAAATGGGTTTTGAATCCTTTTGTGCCTGCCTAGAACTATCCTGAATGTCGCTGTCACGTTTTGTTCTCAGCCTCACAGCCTGAGCATAAAATGCAACAGCGGAGTGTGACAGTGAGCCCTTTTAGCCACCTTCGGGTGCTTGAAGGGTGGCGTCCTCTGTTCGGGGAACATGCTGTTTTTGATCGCAGAGGTTGACCACTCATACCTTTAGTATGGGAGAGAAGCTTCGAAATTTTCGCCTGAAACTAGAACCAGACTCCTGGCAGTGGTTTCAGTGCCATGTCTTAGCTTACAAAGCCAAAAGTGACGCTATCGCAGTAGCGGAAAGGCTACGCGACTCTACGTCTCTTAACTGAAATGATGGCATTGTTGAAGCCACATTGAAAGGCATCACTGGATATTGAGGCACTGTAAAGGTACAGACACACTGGCTGAAAACCGCATGCGGCGCGCTGGCAGCGGCAGGCGCTTGCCGCGAAACCTGCCATGGCGGCGGCTCGAATGCGCCGAGGAGCTACAGAGGCTAGAGGAGCCATCTTCAGCGCTTTGCTATGGCTTTGCCGTGTGCCGAGGAGCGGGGAGACCAATGAGGGGCGCCCGGCTTAGTCACGTGGGGAGCGTCTGTGCTGCCACCTCTTGGCTCCTACTAAAGTTACATGCCAGCGGCAGCGGCGGAGCCGCGCGTGCTCCTGCAGAATCAGGTACCACAACCGGTTTGGCATGGAGGCAGCTTTGCGTGGCGGCGCTTTTCCGCGTACTCCTCGCCGCCGGTATGGCCATCCCTTTCGCAGCGGGGGTTGTGCCGCCGGCGGCGTGCCGTGCGTTTTTCCGCTAGTGTGTTCGTACCTTAAGTGAACCGGGCAGGCAGTGATACCTGGTCGGGAAAGACTGCAGAATCGACATAGGCAGGCAGTGTGCCAGCCAGCAAGAGAGAGCTTCTCTTAAACATGAATTTTCTCTCTTCCTGCTCCTGCGATAATCTGCCTCGTACACGTATGTCATGCAAATTTTTTGGCAACGCATACGAAGGCACTCCTCTTTTGAGCCTGCTGTCCCGTCGGTTCCTTTTGTCGCTGTCCTTGTGCTTTCCACGGTAGTTGCAATGTCGCAGTCCTCTTTTGATGCTACGCTGGTGTAGTGCTGTGTTTGTAATTGAGGCATGAGCATCCATTTAAATGCACAATTACGTCATGGCATATGTGACTGTATTATGCGTAGTGCAGTCAAACCTTGATATACCGAGCACAGATATTATGAATTATTGGTTATATCAAACTGTACCTAAAAAGTTGAAGGGGACACTTACGCTTCTCCTTAAGGGTACGACGCGATAGCGTTAGGGGTTAATTACTGTATTTGCAGATGGTAATTCTCTGCTTTACATTCGTGGATGCTTGGTAGTCCTCATACCCCTCCTGGCGCAGCGGTGCAGTGGTTAAGCTTCGTGCCACTGTCCTGCGATGACCGGTGCTCCCAGCAGTGGACCTTGTGCAGCCCAGATAGCTCTTCCCGGGCAACCTATCATTAATTTAACTGCCACCTGCCACGGTGGGCAGTTTGCTCACTAGCCGGTAGGCAGGTTGTGATGACACCGCAAAGTCACGTGACCTTGGTGGTCCCCTCCTGTCTCTTAGGTTGCTCCCTGGGCACTACCTGCCTGAGCCATACCTGTGATTTTGTGCTCACAACATTGACACTGGATTTTCTGAAGAATTGGACTTTTAATGCTATCACGTCGATGTCTTTAACAAACGCCTGCAATTCGTACTTTATATATCATTGTTTGCCATGAAATGGGTATATCTAATGGGGAAAAGATCAGCAGAAAAGACGCGTTCACAAGACGAAGGAGTAGACAGGGCGATGCGTTGTCCTGTGTACCCCTTCCTCTTGTGAACACGTCTTTTCTGCTCATTTTTTCCACAGTCACACATCAACCTGCCCATCAAGCTACGTTTCTTCAAGGATATATTGAACTGCCAAGCGCCAAGCTGTGCCCACTCGGATGACAAGCAGCAGGCTTTGCCTCACTACACAATAGACTAGTAGGGGTGCAGCATGCGTTCGCGCCATGGTTCCCCGCTTTATCTCGTACAGAGCCACAGAAGATATAGCGGTGTGAACAGTTGGTAGCCCCGTGGTCGGCACTCATTTTCACCTTCCGCCCCTGTCAATAGTGCCCGGGAACCTGCGGCGTGGTGCAGGAGCCTAGGGCATTTCAGTAGCCATCCCGTGCTCACATCGACTGTCATGGCAGGGGTGAAGAAGGGGATAGCTCTAGTTCTGGCTTCCCATTTTTTACGCAACAACACTGTGCAAGGTGTGTTGCTGGGCAAGATGGCTGAAGTACAGTCTTTGTCAAAAGTAACCAGGCTGCAAGGTTTGCTTCTAGCTTGTTTAGTGGAGTCGTCGTGGTTTTCCGAAAGATCGAAAGATGTTGGAAGGTAAGAAGACCCCCAGTTCTTTCTTTTAACGACCATTTCAGCTTCATGGAAGCTGTAAGAGCTCCAACGTACGAGCTAGAAGCAAACCATGCAGCCTAGTTACTTTTGACAAAGACTGTACATCTTGAGAAAAACAGCGCTTGCAGACAAAGGACCAGAAAGAGGAGGACACACAACTGTGCTGACTAAAAACTTTATTTCAGAAGGCAGCCGATCCGCACTTTTTATACAGAACCGGAGGGAGTCATGCGCACGCGCTAAGATCAGCAAAGTGGAAGTGCGGAAAGACCCAACAAGCTAAAAGATGAGTGCGTTAGCACACCGTCAGTTGCCCTGTTCGACAGAGAGTGTTCATTCCTCTCTGCCTCGATTTGATTCAGTGCATTCTTTTGGTTTCATCCCTTGATGTTTTGTTGGCGTCCACATTTTACGATGTTTCCCATCTTAAATTTTCTGTAAAAACTTTTCTGTTATCTCCTCTTAGGTTTTATCGCCCTCATGTTTTTATGATTCATTGCTTCTTTTTATGGATCTGTTGTCTGTGCAATTTCATTTTCGTGACCACCTTCCCTTCTTGTTTTCATTCTCACCGGCTTCTCAGGTTTTTTGATTTTATCAGTTTTAACGCTTTTAATTCCGTCATCATTTAGCCGTGCCGATATTTTACATCTTCCGCAGGCTTTTCCTGCACCTATTATGCTCCAGTCTGTTCAGCTTTTAGAGCTTTTATCTTTGTCACCTTTCGTCGCCATTCGTTTAGCGGTGTTGGTTGTTAGCTTCTTCAGGATATTTTTAGAATTGTTTGTTTACGCTCTCTGCCTTTGTTTCTCCCCACTTTTTTCATTCCACCCTCCCCACCCTCCCTTTCTTTTTTTCTCGTTTGTGTGGCCTGCGTTATTAGTTATCAGTGACGATAAGAATAGTTGGCCTATCTGTTGGCTCTTTCCGTGCTTCCACTTTGCTGATCTTTGCGCGTGCGCTTCACTCCCTCCGGTTCTGTATAAAAGGTGCGGATCGGCTGGCTTCCTATCGCATAAACGGTGGCTCGCGGATGGAGCCCATATATGAGGATTCCCCGCGGGACTAGGCTTTCCTATACCGAAATAAAGTTGTTAGTCAGCGCAGCGTTGTGTCCTTCTCGTTCTGGTCCTTTGCCTGCAAGCGCTGTTTTTCTCAAGATGAACAACGCTGTAATGCGGGGTAGCCGCCCAGCAGGCTTTTGATCTGCCGCCGCCATGTGCTGGTTGTGCTGTGCTGGGAAGCCACACTAACACGTTTGGTGCTCGGTTTCTTGCAGCCTCTGCAATTGCCACAAGTGGCCTCAAAACAGTGCTAAAACTTTAGAAAAGGTCTGTCCAGTTGCCGTCCTATCATTGACTAAATTCTGCTTCTCCTGTATGAGTTTCTGGCAAAATTTTTTGTAACGAATTTCGGCTTTATTAGTGCGAAACCACTTATACGCTCACTCACATTGACCAAAAGTCTTGTCTGAGTTACTACGTGAGGTGACTCGGGTAAGCTCGGGTAAGTTTGTAGGAGCGTCGCGGCAGCTGCGCGAGAGGTTGTTCGGGATGCGTCGCACAAACCCTACCGCTGGCTTTGATAGAAACGGCCACATGCCAGTTCAGTGGCTCATCTCTTAACTGCTGCGCCACTGCGCTGGTAGTTTTACGAGGACTCACCGCCATCTATGAATGTTAAGTAGAAAGTGATCAGTTCCGCATATATGGGCATTAACCTGCTAAAGGTATCGTGTCTTTTCCTTAATGCGGAGCTTAGGTGCCCTCGTCAACTGAAGCAAGAACACCTGCCTCTGCACGTGTACTCGGTTAACCGCATTAAACCCCTACCAATTTTGAAGTATTTTACTATTTTTTACCAGCTGTTTGCTTTAACAAGGTTTGGCTGTTAGTCGTTACGAGAGAAGCCAGGATTTTTGATGCGTGGTTTTTTTGGGGAGAACTGTGGTCCTGGAAAAAGGCTTTAACTCCCACTCCAGTGTGTGTACATTTCAGCAAATGTATTTTCTTCCCGCTTCCCTTGGCAACTGCAGGGGTGGGGAAAAGAAAGAAGACTGGAAAGAAGAAGGCAAGGAGGCCACAAGCCTGAACGATGTGCAGCAAGTCTTCACTCCTCACCTGAATGATTGTTTTGCTGCACCTCACCGCGAGCTGGTCGGTGGGAAAAGGCTCACTGTGAGGAAGTGGAAAGGGCGGAAGCTCATTCCCGGAGATGCGGTGCCGAGTTCTTGGGTTGCTGTGTGGCGTCATGGTGCGACTGGTGTCTGGAGAAGCACTTGCAGAACTTTCCTTCCTTGCCTGTCATGTCTACCGTACTTCACCTTACCAAGAGGGTAATAGGCAAATAAAGTGCTTGCTTCATGGGCTTCCTAACAAGACGCCCCTCTTTCACAGTGAGCCAGTGTGCTTGACATACTTGAGCATTCCTGACGGGTGCCTTGTAAGTAATTTTTTAAACTCAAGTGGCTCCCTGCCTCGTTAAGGGGAAAACAATGGCCCCATGTGTGTATATCACAAAGATAGTGTAAATGGACTTACCCTGCCTCCTGTCTGACAGGGATTGACTCAAGTCACCTCGCCTACTGTCTGAACAAGTTCTTTACAGTGTTTCCATGCCGAAGCGGCACTGGCAGGGCAAAAATTGTTGGATTGTTGTGTCGTCTCACACAATAACAAGTAGTGCGAGGTTATCAAGTCATGTAGTAAATTACATGCAGTTGGCCATTAACTGAATCTAACAGTGTTTTCTTCACGTCCGTGCCGTCTTGCTGCATGAGTAGGGCACAAATTTTCTCCTCTGCTCGCTTTCTGTGGGTCGGAGAGAAAAAGTTGGCCGCCTGTTCTCAACACACTGTGGCATTGCAGCATTGATTGCATTCCGAGCAAATGTGACCATCAGTAAAAGACCTTTAATCGACAATAATTTATAGGCCGAGCATGTCGACCGTCTGGGCGACCAGAAGTCGGTGTTCTTCTTCCCCTTCAGCGCCAAGCCAGTCGAGCCAGCCAACGCCATCACATTGACACCATCAACACCATCACGTTAAGCATTGCTGAAATGCAGTGAAGTTTCGTTTCTGGGGATGAGGGGGCTTATTTGCAATAAAGAGTTGTGCATGCCTTTGAGCTCATCTCTGAGCGACGAATTTACCTGAATGGGGGACTAGTCTGACTTTTTTTTTTTAGTTTTTATGCACGCTCATTGAAGCAAACTTGTGTTACTCACTGAGCTTTGGCCAGGTTGTTTGTGCTTCGTGTAGTACACCTGACCTTCACCTGTGAAGGGTGCCTGCCTTCCGGGGAAGCCTGGAGAAATAGATGCCAGGGGTTAATCTGCTGGGGAAAAAAGAAAGACAGTAAATATGGGGCATATGAGCCATAATAGTCCTCTCTTCCTCTCAGTAATATTTAAAAGGATTGTGAGGACAACTTCTTTGAATTTTGATTCAAGACTGGGAGGCAACGTTTACCAGTGAAAGAAATATTAGAATCTCGATGATACGATTACGATTGATTCGAATTTCTGTATGATACGCATTTCCAAAGTGTCTTGGACGGTCTACGTTGTACAGAATGTATTGCGATTCGGGATTATACGAAACATTTTGCAAGCCGGCGCGGATGATGCGAACGAGCGACCAACCACCCACGCGCGCAAGCGAGCCCACGTAGAGGGGTAGAGGATACCGGCTGCATCCACTGGCCCTTTGTACCCCCGGCTTTCCATTCGCCGGTCTCGACGGGTGCGCACTACAACACGCGTTGCCTGTAGCAACCCGACGAGTCAAGATGAGTCATGTGCCCGACAGGGCTACGTCACCCACTTGCCGGCAGCTCATTGGCTCATCGAAAACTTACCTCGCTAGCTGCGGGGAGTTGACCGGTTGGCCGCTGCCGCTGGCTGTGCCCGAGCACTTCCCTTGTGCGTCGCTGCCGTGTGCATTTCACCAAGTGCAACGTGGTCTGCCCAAATGTGACAGAGATGCAAACTGCGCAAGCTTTCGATGTTGACATGTCGTGGAAGCGGAAGGCTAGTTCTTTTAAGGAGAAGCTTGATGTACTTAAGAAGCTCGATGAAAGCCCAGCGAAGAAACGTGTTGACTTGGCAAAAGAGTTAGGGCTGGCACCGTCGACGCTCTCCACCATTCTAGGCCAGCGAGATGTTAATTTGAAGAACGCTCAGAACATCCGTGTCTGTCACCGTAAAGCAAGCGAAGGCGGAGATGTATGTTTAGCTGGTAGCACTCCTGCTGACATGGTTTCGCGAAGTAACAGTAGCCGGCGTTAATGTGGAAGGCAAGGTACTGCGAGAAAAAGCTGACAGCATCGCACTTTCTTTTGGAATCGAAGTTTTCCAAGCTTCTGGAGGATTGCTGCACTGATTTAAAGAGAGGCACGGACTTGTGTACAGAGTGGTCTCTGGTGAAGGAAAATGGACGAGACAGGTGTCGACGACTGGCTGAATACGCTGCCTGCTCTGATTTCGGAGTACGCGCCGTGCGACATATTTAATGCCCACGGGGTGGGCCTCTTTTTCAATCCCCAACCGGAGAGGACTGTGCGTGGAAGGTCAGCCATGCCCCGGCAAACAAGGAGCGAGTGACAGTGCTTTTTTGCTGCAACGCTGACGGCTCGGGGAAGCTACGGCTTACAGTCATCAGCAAGTCCAAGCAGCCAAGGTGTTTCCGATCGGTACGACGTTTGCCTGTTTTGTACAGAGAGAACCAAAGGCCTGGATGACTGCAGATTCATTTCGTGATTTCGTCAGAAACCTGGACCGTAAAATGGCATCCAAAAACCGAAGGACTTGGTTTTTGTCGACCAGTGTTTTGCCCACCCAAAGCAAATGACTCTCAACAACCCCACAGTCAGGTTCCTGCCAGCAAAAACTACCAGCCATCTGCAGCCACTAGACGCGGGAATCATTCGCAAGATTAAGCATCACTTCAAAGGACTTTAATTAGGCGTCTTCGGGCCCAAATTGAGCGCAAAGACGTGAATTTGCGTATCAGACTGCTAGACGCAGCGCACTTGCTAGCTATGTCTTGGAACAACCAAGTCATAGCTATGTCTTGGAAAAAGTATTTCATTCAAGAGTTTCTCTCTCTCTCTTCGAACAATGCGACTGCAGCCACAATCTCTAATTGTTTTCTAAAATGTGGTTTGAACATGTGACCTGATGCGGCTCTTATGGGAGATAATGAAGAGCTCAGTGAGGATTTAATGATTGAAGGCTGAGACAATCTCGCTACTCAATCTTCGGCTCGCGACTTCTTAACCGCTGACGACGACGTTGCTACATGCGGGTTAAGAACCATGGAAGAGTTAGTCAATGAAGATGGGGATGAACTCAAGGATCCTGACAGCGATAGTGAAGGATGCCAATGAGTCAGACCAACCGCCACCACTGGCAAAAACCTTTCACGTTCTTGATGCTCTGGGCCGTACCGTCGGTGCCGGCAAAGTGAGCGATGAAAACGTTGCACGGTTTTACGCGTTTCAGACAGGGCTGGTCAGCAACATGTAGGGCAGGAAAGTGCAGAGGTGCATTACAGACTTTCTCGGCCGGAAGTAGTTAACCATAATAAAGTTTTTGTTCATTTTCGTGTTCAAGTTGGCTTGTTTTGGGTCCTACGAATTCGGTATGATAAGAATATTTCGCGTGCTCCAGAAGAATTCGTACCATCAACATTCTACTGCCATCGGGCAGTCCCACATCTGTGGCAAAGGCAGCTGATTTTAACATTATTTAAAAAATCTACGACAGCCTCATCACAAGATGGTTTGGTTTGGTTTGGTTTGGTTTATGGGGTTTAACGTCCCAAAGCGACTGAGGCTATGAGAGACGCCGTAGTGAAGGGCTCCGGAAATTTCGACCACCTGGGGTTCTTTAACGTGCACTGACATCGCACAGTACACGGGCCTCTAGAATTTCTCCTCCAAAGAAATTCCAGCCGCCGCGGCCGGGATCGAACCCGCGTCTTTTGGGGCAGCAGCCGAGCACCATAGCCACTGAGCCACCGCGGCGGCTCAACCAAACCAACCATCATCACAAGAACAGCTGCTTAGGATTCCAGCATGGAAGATGAGGAAGAGGAAAGACAGTGCTATCGTCGTCGCAAGTGATGGAAATACTGAATGCCGAGAACGCATTTCAATTGGGTGAAAACTTGCAGCTCATTATAAAGAGGTAGAATAATAATGAGCCCACTCCAAGGAAGGAAAAAAAAATAACAAGCTTCTCTGAGAAGCGTGTTCACTTGGCAGTGGGCTGCTGCTACATCCAAATAGTGGGCACGAGAACAAGAGCATGGAAATGCTATGCATGCATTCACCATTTTCAGTACAGATTCCGTGTTTCAGTTGGCTTCAAACAGATTGGATGACACTCAAGCAGTGGGAGCGAAGGAATTTTAAGAGGCTGCTTTGTTTAGACACCTACCAAGATTCTTTTCCTTGAAGCAAGAAATTGCTTTTACTCTGTTCCTTTTACCATCGCTTTATGGTGAAAAACCACATCTCTTGATCGCAAAGTACGGTGCTCATAATCTGCTATTAATAACTGAACACCGCTAGCTTCATTACAAGCGCTACAGAGTGGACTTGAACTACTACAAGTAGTACTTATATCATAGCGCCTGTGGCTTTGTGCGTTTATCTAATTCTGTTATCACTGCGTATTCCGGTGTGCACTGCAGAACTTATGCATAGGCCTTCATTATGACACCCATGACATTCTGTGCTATGCGTCTGTACTTCGACTCCATTAAGAAATTCACTGTTGGATCAAAAAGTGTTGATCACAAAAGCCGGAAGGTGGGTGGGTGGGGGGGGGGGGGACGTCGAAAAATCAAAGGCCCTAAAACATCCCTAACTGTAGACGCCTCGTTGATCTTAAGCTTGTTCCAAATGTACCGGAGGTCAGTCTGGTATCACGTCTATCTGAGCGCGCCTATCTTCAACGAAGAAAACCAACGCCGCCAAAAGTAAAGCCCAGGAAGTATTTGTTTGACGGAGTCAGAAAAAAACGTGGCAGCTCGTGGGCAGAACGCAGCGCACGTCTGAAATTTTGGTAACGATGACGTCACTACGAGTTTCTCCGCACTTCCCCAATGCAGTGAGGAGAACCCTGAATGTCACTGTGGTTTTAATCGTCTATTACGTCACTATTTTAAATGCTAGCGCAAAACTACTTGGCATGCTTTAATTTAAATTCTTGAAGAACCTCAAATTCTGAAAAAAATACTTCACCTTCACTTTAAAGAGACACTGAGGAAAAATTGAAGTTGGCTTGTATCGACAAAATACCAGCTCCTGATTACAAAAACGCCACTCATACTGACAACAAAGCTCTTGTAACGTAGAAAAGAGCAAGAACCAAAATACAGGTATCGCCGCCACAGGCCAAACTCGCAAGTACAAGTGTGATGACGTCATAGGACAAAACAGTGTTGCTAGAACCAATAGTTCTAGTAACACTGGGACACGAGGAACCACGAATCACTGAGGCGCAGCCAATGCATGCGTAAATCTCCTTGACGTCGCCAGATGGCGCCATGTACCCGGCAGCTACGCGCGCGCCTGCAGCATCGGGACCAATCAGCGCCTGCTCACCGGCTATAGGCGTGCTCCCGGTATTCCGCTAACAGTAACAAGGTACATGGTATGCTAAAGGTGTCTATTTGCGAGAACTTCGTTGACGACTTCGAGAACAGGATCCATCGTAACGCTGGCAAAACGCCGGTGCAAACGTAAGCGAAGCGACGGTAGCGGCGGCCGCAATAGCCGATAGATGCCTTCAACGTGCGGCCGGCGGTTGCTTTCATTTCGGCTGCTGCTAGGCCGCTGTGCTGGCTGTCAGAAATCACGGAGTCTGCGTTACGTCATGTTTCACGTCACTTAGTCTTGTGTCGTCATAGGAGAATCCCAGGTTTGAATCTGAGTGGCGGGAAAAACTTTTTCAACTTCGAATCCAAATTTCTCAGAAATAAATGCATCTTTTGCTGCCGGCCAAGTGGCAACAAAGCCATGAAATGCCGAACTATCGGATTTTGCAATAAAAAAAAAATGTTAATAGAGCTCTCCTCACTGTCCCTTTAAGGAACTCACCCCAGAGCATCTCATTTGTTCGGCATTGCTAAGGGAGGATGGAGCGATTAAAACTATTTCGTTAATTGTGCATGAAATGTAACCACATTTGACACAGATGTGTGACATTTTATGCTGATTTCAATCTGCATTTTATTTGAAGCTGACTGTATACTTTAATAATTACAGTTAACAACCTCTAAAGCCATCTCTGAAACAGTAGAGAATCAGCAGAAAGTGCACAAGTTTTTATGTCAGCATGTTCACAATGCGCTGTTCTGTGCAGTAAAACAATTACTTCTTTTTTAGCTGTCCAGTATACTTATAGAAATAAACATCAAACTCCAGTATGCATGTTAACATGAAAACATTTCTTACAAAAAATAATGTTAAGAAATATTCCACAGGTACACGAAAACCCCCGATACCTTTATTGCGCTCCTCAACATCTCAGAATCCATGTGAAAAGAAGCATATCTGTTACTAACACATTATACAACAGTTCTTGGCACTGAATGAGAAATACAGGGATCGTGGAGCTTTTTATTTATGTTGCAAAACAAGAATTTATTACAGCTGTCCCTCCAAATCTGTACAGGATGACCGGAACCCTCACCTCTCACCTTTTAAGACTTTCTCCGGAGTTTAGGGCCACCGTGAAGGCTCGAGGACTTTTGACAAAGGCTGCATATATGACCTCAATAGGAATTACGACGCGCATCAAAAGTTGCAGCGAGCAATCATAAGGTTTATTTTGCTATGCAAACCGCTTTTTCTAACTGCGTCCTATCGGGTCTAATGGTTAAACGGATTAAGCGATGGTACAGAAATGAACTTAGCGAAGAATACTGAAATGCTTTAATACAAAGGCTAACAGTAAACAAAAATGTAAAGTGTCTACTTCCACTGTGCAGACCATGGATAAAACTGTTGCCTGTAAGTACAAAAGGTTTAGTTAAGGCTTCTAAGTTAATCAAAAAAAGCGCAGAGCATCTATACCATTTCTGCCGAGGCTGTTGGTCTTATTCCTTGCGCTGCATAGTCACCACGGAAACCAACTAACACGTCAACTCATTCTTGTAAACTTACTAGCGCAGCCATCGCGGGTTGTAATAAAGTTTCCTTGAAGTGTGCCGCTTCCATTTTATCGCTGCTTCAGTTTCACTCCCAGAAATATAAACGAGAATACCGCGTATTTGCTTAACCAGGGGGTTGCTCAAAACCACATAAAAAGTCATAAGCACTATTTTTTTTTTCATTTTTAATCCGTACGTTCGGGGCGTATGAATTTCAAAGTTAGCACTTCACACCGCGCACTGCTCCATTGTCGTCGCTGAAAAATTGCGGGCGTTGAAGGCCTTCAGCAAATCCTTGAGCACCCGCAGGCGGGAGAAGCTTCCCTGGCCGCAGTGGTCTGTGCTATCCTCGTACTCCACGTTGAATGCAGCGATGCCGTAGTTTACCACGCTCACATTTGCCCTCGCAACGCATAACTGAAATAAACATATATAAAACACTAAGACGTTTGCGTACTATGCTATCTAGAGTGACTACCCCAGCTGAGTGCCCCACAGAGTTGTCAGAAGGAGCTGCCGCAGAGGCAGCGGATCCGAAGTGTTTGAACTAATAACTAAGCGTTTTCTACTCGTATCGGCAGCTAGCTAGCAGGCGAGCAGTGGCATTCCAATGGGGCCGAACGCTAATTATTAATACGAAAGCATTATAAGGCTCATCAGCAAAAAACCCAGCGGCGTTGACCAAGAAAAGTGGTTCCAAAAACTCATGACGTCACCATGATCTCGCATGCCGCCTGCAGTACACCATAAGATAGTAATGGGTGATCATAGGAAGTGAAGCGAAGACATACGAAACAGTAGTAGCTTGTGATAGGGGCAATTAGTGGTAGTTATATTGAGAGTGGTAGTTTAGGAATGATAAAGGGCGTTACTAAATAACGATGAGGGTCACTGATGGCATTGCTATTATAAAGACCTTTAGGTTGAAGACTTTTGTGGTAAAGGCCGCTAGGGCGAGCGCCTTCAAGGTAAATTCCCTCAGTGCGAAGGTCTTTAGGTCAAAGGCCTTTGTGGCAAATCTATTTAGGTCAAATGCCTTTATGTGAAAGGCCTTTGGGGTAAAGGCTTTATGGCAAAGGCCTTCAAGGTAAATGCGTGCCGGGTAAACGCTTTTACGTTGAAGGCCTTCATGGCAAATGCCTTTAGGTGAACGAGCTTTATGATTAAAGCCTTTAGGTAAAAGGAAGCTTTCGCATTCATTGCCCGTTAGTACCTTAATCTAGACCCTAAATTCCAAATTCCTTCGTGAAATGTACCTTAGGTATTACAAAAAATGCAGAAAATAATCTGAGCGTTCGGCATGTGGACGTGCCCTTGGATTATCTGTGCATGCCTGTAAACCACGCAGCCTATTTCTGAAAATAAACAGAGTAGGCCGCCGCGGTGGCTCACTGTTCGTATAATGCTCGGCTGCTGACCCAAAAGTCGCTGGTTCGATCCCGACCGCGGCGGTCGCAATCAGATGGAGGCGAAATTCTAGAGGCTCGTGTACTGCGCGATGTCAGTACACCTTAAAGAATTCCAGTTGGTCAAAATTATCCGGAGCCCTCCACTACGGCGTCCCTCATCGCCTCAGTGGCGTCAAGACGTTAAACCTCATAAACCAAGCAACCAAGGAGTGTATGTCAGTTATTGCTGAGGGACTTCCTCAGACACACTGTATATCTGCAACACCAACAGTAAGCTGTCCTTTGGTGATACGGGTAATGTAGAAAGCATCCCTTGCTGCGCGGAGGTCTAACGACTGAGGACACGTTGTTTTCGCATGACATCGTAGCTGTCGCAGATGCTGAAGATTACCGACAAGAGCAGCCGCGGTGGCTCAGTGGTGAGCTCGGCTGCTGATCCGAAAGTCGCGGGTTCGATCACGGCCATGGCGGTCGAATCTCGATGAAGGCGAAATTTCCGGAGCCCTTCACTACAGCGTTCCTCATAGCCAGAGTCGCTTTGAGAAGTTAAACCCCCATAAATCATAAAACCATGTTCCTATACTACCACAACCTAGGAACGATTCAAAGAAAAGCTAAGAGCGATGGAAAGATACTAACCCTTTTTTTAGTCGTTGTGATGCATTGTCTACCTGAATGTTAATCTGTGTTTGCAATTAGACATAGTTCTTCTTCATAATCTTGCGTGGCGGCCAGACGAAGAATTATACGTGGGGTCAAATGGCGGCGAGATGATTGAATGTTTGCTGTCCTGGCACGAGCACCCCGTACTGCGCCACTGGCAGGTTCGCCATCTTCTAGTCCGGGGCAATATTAACGGGTACGCTCTCAACGTGAGCTTCAACTAGTTTACATCAACTTTAGTCGGATACAAGTTAAGTCTGCAGTGAAGCTCCGCCCACACTTACGACCGCCGCACAGGATTCTTCCACGACTAAAAAGTAGTTCGTTGTTGAAACTTTTCTTGTTACCTTAACGAGAAGCTTAGCATAACACAAAAGATATAAGCTCTAGAGTTTTGATGCGACACTTGTTTAACATAGCCAAACATTAAAAATCTGATTTTATTTACTGTTACGATTAGCCAGCGGAGTAATACAGGACGCCGCGGACCGCGGCCCGGTGTTAGCAACTGCTGTTTTCTTAAGTTGTATCCTACTATAGTTGAAGCGTTTGTTTGCATCAACTAGTTCGCTGCTTGATTTGCATTTTACAGAGTTGCATATAACGCATTACCAGTAACTGACTTCTTGTAATCAGTTATATTTTCTTGTGATTTTGTAATTATTCGATTATTTTTTCACACGGGAACGTTCCGGGTAATTCCATTACCTTTTTCTGTAATTGATTAATGGTAATCAGTTACTTTTCCAAAAACAAGTTGTAACCGACGGTACAGCTTTGAGAATCTCAACCTTACGGCAAACACTGATGCTAGTGGGGACGTTTCCTTCGTGACAGAGCGAAAACGGTCCGGCAACGGAGAAGCATCGTGCACAATCATCTCTGGACCACAACCGTGTCACTGCCGTCTTCTACACGTGTTCTCGTTCCGAGAAATATCCTCTGAACGCTCCGTAACGATGGCTCTGCGTAATCGCCATAAATCGTTTTGACCGGAGATGGTTAGGAGGGATCAGACGCAATTCTTAACTCGGGGTGGCGAACTACGACTGACATGCGAAATATCTGCCGGCTTAGAGAACTGCACACCAGAGTCAGTCAAACTAGAGCTTATTACTATCTGTATGCTTCGAATATACATTCATAACCGGCTCCTTATGATCTGTGGGGCAATTTTTTTAGATGCAAATCACCTTGTTTAATTGTAGCCTCGAGGTTTCTGCATGATTTTTGAAAGGCAGTGATGAAACTGGAAAGAAAACTACATAATAATGGTATCTTCAACGTACTATCGCGCTCAGTATGAGCTACGCCGCGCGAGCACGTGGCCGGGCGGTCTGCAAGGTTGTACAGTGGCGCCCATCGTGCCGTGTTTGCGAGTTATCTGGAGAAACTGTAGCTGTTCTTGCAAACTCGCATCACCTCCACTTGCTTGCTTTCACATTCACCCTCGCTTAGGCTTGTTGGAACATCAGTTTCGAAAATGATAACGGTAGCCGTTGATTGATGCCCAAACTTCGTACTCGGGCCCGTCTCAATTCACTCAATATTGATATTTAGTGTGCCACTTTGTGCCTCATCATTTTACTGAACTGGGAATTTTGGACTGAAGTGCCACAGACTATATGCGGGAACGAATGAAGAACGTGCAGTGACGAGAATGAAGAGCAATACGTTCGTCAGCTCGCACCATGTCCCGGGTGCCCAATACTGCTGAAATCATGTCTAAAGCAATCACATAGCCCTTCTTGCACGAAAGGAGCCCTCATTCCTTGACAAGTTTCATACGCCGTGTCTGGCCCGTGGCGAAAATGCTGTATCATTTTACAGTTTCTTCATTCGCGAAAACAAAATGAACAACAACAAAAAGAAGACAGCAATGTCCTTCAGATTAACGGATCCGAAGGGTTCAAGCGCGCGCTCTGAAACAGCCGAACTCTCTCCCCATAACTCGAAAACATGTCATGATCGGCGCCACTATAGTACATCTTTGCAGAGCTAGCACTTGGCCATGCGCTCGCGCAGTGTAGCTCATACTGAGCGTGATAGTACAGAGGGCAAAACGCTTGCCTAGAACATGTTCTAGGAGGGCTTCCAGCTGAGCACGCAATATCTGGCGATAACATTTTGTTAAAAAGGGTCTGGATGTAAGCACGTGCAATTAAACTCATAGAATTTCATCGTCATTTTTTGCCTCCCTGGTCGCAGCAGCTTTAGGAGCAGCAGAACATACAGTTCAGTTGTTCTAGACATGCGTTTTGCCCTCTGTACAGTCAGGGACAAAAGTCTCCGGACCATGTGTTCCTCAAACAAAGCTTATAGCTGTACTCTCAGACAGCGGCTGGAGACGGCACTTGTGGAGATGAAAGAACAAAAATTTAACTTTTACCTCCACAAGTGTGGTCTCTAGCCGCCGACTAATAGCAGAGCTATCGGCTTCATTAGAGGAACACGTGGTCCGGAGACATTTGTCCCCGACTGTACGTGCATGTAGCATGAAAACTTCGAAGACGACGAGAATGCATCAAATGAAAGTCAGGACAGCGGTAGAGTCGAAGTCTCTGGGCCCTCACATGTATACATGTAAATGTACGCATGAACTATTTCAGAGATTACCTTATGCTGTAGGGATGCAGCACTGTCGTAGGCGAGGAGTTTTCCCGCCTTTTTGTTGTACGCTAAGGCGCCCTGGGGCTCCGTCTTGTGGTGGGCTACATTGTACGCCGAGTCGCGGCAGACCTGCGCAGTTGGACGCATTGAAGGCGGGTAAGAGAAACCCCAAAGTTTTTCACAACTTCACCAGCGCTGCGACGAGGAACAAAGACAGAGAAGGAAAGACAGGGACAAGCATTGTCCCTGTCTTTCCTTCTCTGTCTTTGTTCCTCGTCGCAGCGCTGGTGAAGTTGTGAAGATGTGAAGTTGTGAAGTTTTTCATCCCTTACCCTCCCCTCACCAGCAGCAAGCAGGCAGCATATGTCCCCGAGGCCAAAGCCCTGTCTTCCTAGTTGCCTCTAATAAGGAGTTGTGTAAACTGAATAAATCTCATCTTGTAGTCGCATAACATGGAGCCTAAATACCGTATACGGGTTTTTATACTGTAGAGAACTTTGTTATAAACTTATATCATATTTCAGTTCCTCAAATCACTTTTTTTTCCCTCAATAAAACTTATGCAAAAGGCTGGTGGGACGACAATTCCCATGTTTTTTTTTAATATTAGTCCACAATTTGTTCGCAGAGCAAATTTATTGAACTTCTTGAACTTCAAATTTATTGAACGCAGGATGATCACGGTACACATTAGGTGTATTTCACAGAGTGCGCTCATTTTAAAAAGAGTCACAACGATAGCTTTGGATGGAAGCTGAAAGTAACAGTCGCACCTGCATCGGGCTTCCGAGAGCTTCGCCCGAGTCGTGCCTGCACTTCTGCAGGAATCCGAAGCCGCCCTGGGACACGCTTCGAGCGCGCGTCTCCGCGTTCTGGTAGCGCGGCTTGTACCATCGGCCGAACATGGCCACAGAGACGAACAGTGCAGACTGGATGCCCCTATAGTCCAGCTTACGGACGGTCATGTGGGCATCCCTCTGGGTAAAGAATGATGAGACCATAGAGGTGTCACACGTCTAATGCGGGACTGTGAGTCGCACTGCTTCATAAGTACATAAGTTAGGTTGGGCTCCCTGTGCAGAATAGTCCATTGCATATGAACATTACAAAACACCTCCTTTAAGGCTCCGCGTTATGCTTTATCCGAACATAGTTTTTTTTTGTCAGTTTGCAAGAAGTGCACGGACAAATTAGTACAACTTGTGGCTGGGCTTGGTGCACGTAACTTAAACACAAGCTGAAATGTTTTTTTTTGAGAATTCGAGACTATAAAATAATTCCAATATATTAAGCTTTAGCTAAACTGGGGCGAGTACCTTTGCACTAGCATTTAAAATAGTGGAGTAATCGTTGATTAAAACCGTGACAATGTTGAGGCTTCTCCTCAATGTGTTTAAGGATGCGGGGAAAATTGTAGTGACGTCATTGTCACCGAAATTTCGAATCTCCGCTGCCTTCGCCTGCATTGCTGTTCGTTGTCCGATACCGCCTAACAATGATTCGTGAGCTTCACCTTTGATGTCGTTTGTTTCCTTCCATGAAACAACCCTTTCTTCGTTGGAAACGTAGCATCGTCATACGTGACGTCACTATCGGGGCCTCTGCCCGTCGCTGTGCACTGCAGAGAAGCCTGAACACCGACGCCACTCGGCGATTACGCCACCATTTCAAATGCTAGCGCAAAACGACTGCACAGGATTTACCTGCATGTTTCACGCATTCGGCACTTTTATAATCATCGAATTCTAAAACCTCTTCGTTGCCCTTTACCACAAAACCAAACACCATGGGGCCATTTTTGTTAGCCGCTGAGAAAAATAACGCAACCTTAAATGGGAGTTAGTAGATCGATGCGACAGAGCATTCAGCACAGTTTGAATGTTTGGGCGTCAAGGTGCAACTGCTGTATAAGAAGGCGCGCGCCGTAAGGTAATGCTGGCAGTTAAGTGCCTGAACGTGCAACGACGCGTCCCAAAACCAGGTTCTTCGAGATCTAGGAAGCAGTGTATCCTTGGCTTTGATCATGTCGCAAAGATATCAGGCCTTAAATGCCGACGGGAGAGAAACTCACCAGACTGCTTTCATATCCATTTCCAACATTCTCGAAGAAACATTCTGAATATTGTAAAACACTAAGGCATTCTAGGTACTGTCAGTAGCAAAAACATTAATAGCAAAAAAAAAAAATGCTAGCTTGCCGACGGGAGACCTCCGGATATATTGATTGTTATAGCGAAGTCTAAAGAAACAAAAAAAAAACAAAAAGGAAAAAATTGCGTTAATAAAGCCTTTCCTGTTCAAAAATGCCTGTGTCCAAATTTTAGGGTATGACGTACGTGGCCTCTCTGTCAATGTGCACAGAGCATTAATTACATGTCAGATTCTGCATTACTCTGGCACTGCTGTTAATCCACTGCGTCACTCTCACCAAGCTCGGAGAACCGCGGCGTGTGTAGCGTCCCAGAGTCGTCGGAGGCAGTATCTCGCAGCCGACGGACTGGCTGTCACGGCCAGAGAGGTGACCCACCAATACGATAGCGTCGGGCTCGAAGGTGTCCCTGGGCAAAACAAGCGGATTAGTGGCTCTGTGGTACCGAAAGTTTAGTTTAAAGATAGACTACTTAGCAAACAGTGCGTTAATGAGATGACCGTCTATCTAGTCTGTGGTGCTCAGCGGTTATGCGCGCTACAAACATGCTCGCCAACAAGAAAAGAAAATTAACGCTGCCTACTAGCAGCCGCTGTTATTACGCGTTACTTTTAAAGAGACAGTCAGTTGCACTTGAGTACGACAGAAGAAATGCAAACACTGTACCAAATGAACAGTTTGTGTAGTGCCTGCATCCCACTTAGAAAGAGTACACTGTGTTTTGTCTAGGCATATTTATGGGACGTGCATGCCGAGGCTTCTGAGGTACGCGCGAGTCAGCATAGGCTTACTTAAGAGATAATGTCACCGTCGTCATCCTCAGTGAACATAGAGACCAGCTAACACGATAAATTTTAGAAGTCTTCCATATTCACGATAAAACAGACGTTTGCATTAGTGGTGCATCAGTTACACTCAATGACAAGGAAATCATGTATCTATTCAGAAAAGACACCTAATTGTCATGCGCGCTTGCACCACGGCGATGTGAAGCACGTATTTAACCGTTCTGCATGAGGAGTGGTATTGGTTTTTCTTCTTCTTCATAACGTTTGGTGTCGTGTTTTCTCTGGAAGGGAAAACTTATAAGGACCGTTTCTCTGAATAAAAAATCAGTTGCGAATCGGCGCTTGTGTTACGTGTCTTTCTGCGTCTGTTCCCTCTTCCCGCGCTTTTGCCAACTTAACGCCTAGCGGTGGCCTTCGCCGGGCGTTCTTTGTTCACTCTGTTGCCGAAGGCACTGCGGAAACCAAATGTATCCAAGTTTTGAGGTCAATATTCTATTTATAGTGTGCTGGTATTATTAGACATCTTATTATATGCAATGTCTAGTTCCAAACCACTGTCCATTACGGCTTCAATGAAAAGGAAGTTAGGCCTAGAAGTGCCTCTGAGCGGATAGCTGCCAGCATGCCAACGGGCGGCACGTCGCTTGAAGAAGCATGTCAAAGAAATCGTGTGAGTGTAATGTGTTCTTGCTTCTAGGTTAGGGATAGGCTTACCAATTTGCAAGTTCGATATATCGAATTACCGATATATTGAACTATTTCGCGATCCTCTTGAGTACAACATGACATGACTGTGTAAGACAGATGAAGAGCCCATAGGGTGGCCGACATTAATCCAACGTAGGCCCGACCTACGAAACCAGCATTGACCCCGTACGGGTGGCCTTCATCTGTGCAAAATAAGGCCGGTACGGAAGTCCATTACGGGCCAAAAATTACGCCGATGCTGGCCCTTGTTGCAGAGCCGCCAGCGACCCAACGTGAGCTTCCGAATTGCACCAAGCAGCCCAACAGGTGCCATTTGGATTAGGATTAAGAGTTGCCATCGTGTAATCCGTGTTCTCCTTGAAGTGCCTGGCTATATTTTTGTAGCCTCTAAAAACTAAATTAACATGTGCCAAAATAATAATCAGGGGAGGACTTCAGCTGCTACGGTCAAAAGAATGCTTCTGTTCTTTCCGAAGCCAGATATAAACTCGCTGACGGCTCTGCATAGACTCAAAGGGAGTTGCAAAATCAACAGAGCAGAAAAGAAAAAAAACATGGCGGGGGCGTGAGTCGCGCTATGGAGTCATTTAATTACTATTTAAATGGAATACGTTTCAAATGGAGGTGCTGACAGGTGATTTTTATCAGTTACGTGTACGAAATGTCTGCTGCTACTAGAATAGGAGCACCGCTGTTAATAATCATTTCTTTTGCTCTGAGATTTGGAACTTCGATACACGCTGGTATATTGCAGAGTAAACTGTCAAGAAGATTTGACCAGTGGCCATTTTTAATGCGCTGGCATTACTGGCTGTGGTGAGCGATTTCAGCGATGCGTGTGTTTTCCTTCCGCGTCAGGGAAACAGAAAACATACCAGAAAAAAAAAGATGCACTGGTTAGATTATAATCCAGGAACTCCTCGTTGGAAGCGACGGCAGAAACTCATAGCGACGACGAGTGGTTTGTTACTCGATGAATAGCGATGAAAAGCCGCCGCGGTGGCTAGTGGTTATAGCACTCGGCGGCTGAACGGAAAGACGCGTGTTCGATCGCGGCCGCGGCGGTCGAATATCGATGGAGGCGAAATTCTAGAGGCCCGTGCACATGTCAGTGCACGTTAATGAACCCCAGGTAGCCGAAATTATCCGGAGCCCTTCAAAACAGCGTCCCTCATATCCTGAGTCGCTTTGGGACGTTAAATCGCCATAAACATAAACATTAGACGCGAAAATAATCTGTGCGGCAAGGCAGCAGCGGCAAAAAAAGAGAAAATATAAATAAAAAAACACAACGGTAGTGGCAGTGGTGGAAGTGGTTCAGCAGTAGTTAAAAGCGAATAAAAGAAAGTGTTTTGCGATGGCCAACAAAATATGTTTGCTGTGGTTTGACAAATAGTCAAGTAGTCGCTAGTGCCACAAATTGCTTCCTAGTGCATCAAACCTTGCAGAGAATGATTTGTCTTTTTTTTTTAAATTTCCAACTTCCGTCTTGGCACTGTCACTATGAAGTGTTGTGAACTGCTGCTAGTTGAGACCATTGAATGCATTTGGGCGCGGCCCGTGCCCACCTGAAAACGTGCGTGGCATGCTTGATCCACAGGTCACTGTGCATAGCCGCCACCAGGACGGTGTAGGAGGGACGGTCGTCACCTCTCCTGTCCCGCATCATGGAGGACACGGTCTGCGGATCAACCGAAGGCGTATACACTGAACATGAGATTGTTGCTTCTAACTTAACATTTCCGCGCATTGAAACAACTGCACGTCTAGTCTGTAGTTCCTTCTCTCAACCGTTAACGAAAAGACTGCACTAGCATACTTTGGAATCGTATCCCGATAACAAAGGAAGGCCCTTTCTTCGTAAGCTATGCTGGGAGGGCCCGACGCCGACAAAACTTTTTCATTCAAGGTCGCCAAACGTACCGAGTTTCATTGATTTTGCATTGTTTCTTGAACTGGAAGAAAAAGTTAAAAAAGTTAAATTTCAAGGGAAGAGCTAAATACCCAAGATATGCTAACGCGGGGCGTCAAACTTTCGCGTGAGCAATCACCAGTTTTTACTAAGAATATATTGTAATGCTACACCTATCTTGTAATCCACTGCAAGAAGTTAAGCTGAACTTTAAAGTAACGAAGTTAATCAATTTGTCCTAAATACGCCAGAATTATTTCCTTAGTGGTTTAATTTCTGCAGTTTTCACCAGTGGTTCGAAAGGTGCAGGTAAACGTTGTGCAGAAGACACTTGCCTTGAGGATCTCCATGAGCTGAGTGAACTTATCGTGCGAGAAGTCTGAAAACGGAGTGTTGATATATCCGAAGTGAAATATCCTTTGGTCCCAAAGGCTGTCGAGGTGCGCTTTGGCAGATGGATCGGAAAGAATATCATCCATTTCTTCGAAGGCGCTGCAAAACATCGGCAAAGAAAAAAGCAAACAAATTTTTGCTAGAAAATCTCACTCAAGAATTCTATAGGCTTAGGTTTGGTTTGGTTTATGGGGTTTAACGTCCCAAAGCGACTAAGGCTATGAGAGACGCCGTAGTGGAGGGCTCTGGAAATTTCGACCACCTGGGGTTCTTTAACGTGCACTGACATCGCACAGTACACGGGCCTCTAGAATTTCTCCTCCAAAGAAATTCAACCGTCGCGGCCAGGATCGAACCCGCGTCTTTCGGGTCAGTAGCCGAGCACCATAACCACTGAGCCACCGCGGCGGATTCAAGAATTCTATAGTAACAAAGAATAGTGTCAGTGCCTCAGATGCAAGGAAACCAAGAAGAAAGAAAGCACGCAAAGTACAGAAATAATCACGAACTGGTCGCGCTACGGAGATGTCCAGGAAATTTTATTTGTGATGATTTTTGCTTGGGTCCGAAAAATACCTTGTCCTTTTATATCCCTATCGCCCATTAGACGGACGTAGAGCAGATAATGTTCATAATTCTAAATATAGCCTACGGTATTCTGATGTCAGATCGATAAACAAGAATTGAACTAACGCTTTATTTTCTATTCTATTCAGCAACCGTGGTCTCGGTGCACCCAAAGGCGCATGTCGAACATTCTCGGGGAAAACAAAGTTTCAAAATTGGACAATTCTAAGACACTGCTATGAAAATAGTGATGGTAATGACCCATTCTTCTGATATGTAGCAAAATCTTTGCTTTAAAGTGTTTCCATCGATCGCATCGAAAAGTTAAGTCTGGTATAGAAAGCCAATGGGAAACGCTCTTGACGGTGGCAAAAACGTCAATAAAAAAAGAAAACTACTGCCGTTGGGGTTATCTGCGGATATATTGATTGTTATAAAGAAACCTTACATTATATGAAAAAAAAAATGTTTTCCTAAAGGGTTTCCCGCTCTAAGATGCTTTTGTCCAGAATTGTTGCGTATGACTCAGAATGGAAATATTCAGGTTCCACCAGACGCGGTGGCATAAAACTATGTAAGGTACTTGGGCATTAATATCCCACAGCTCATGTGGAACAAGAAACAAGAACAAGAAAAAACAGGAACAAGAAAAAAAGCTGGTAGAGTGGAGCCACAGAATTCTAGCACGTGCATTTCCACTCACTGGTAGTCGAATCCCACGCCGTACTCGGTCGTCGCGTGGTCGGCAGCGTACCGCGCGAAGTGGCGGAAGTTCTCCTCGAAAGGTCCGCCCAGCTCGTTAGAGCCGTCGCGCTGCAGCGAGTCGAAGAAAGTGAAGTCGCAGAGGCCGTCGTCGGGCAGCGGCAGGCTCCGGTTCAGCTTGACGCCCACGGTGCACAGAAGGGACCCACGAAGAGGAGCGCGACCTGGGTGTAGTGTTGGCATTGCAAGTGAGTTAGTGGCATGACGTGTGTGCGCTCACACTGTACGGATGCAAAAGAAGAAAAATACGCTAATTAATTTCTGACAGAAACTTGAAAAAGTGAACTCCGGAGCATAGCGGCTGCCAGGGTACTCACAAGCGTCACCCTTTGTAAGCGTTATGCGTTCATGCAGGTTTTGTACTGGTGCAGTAATTCTCAGCGCAAATGTGCCGGGAACTGAATCGTCCGTTGACTTATTTGTATTCTTTTTGGGATCCTCGACTAGCCTCTGGCTAAGGATCCTCGAGTGTTTTTATGCAATTACATGTGTACTTTGAAATAAAGAAAGAGAAAGAAAGAGTACTAGTTGCCGTTTACTTGTAACTTAAATGCTCTGTTGTCGTCATCCTCCTGCATAAGTACTTCGGACACTTACTACGGCTTTGAAGATACTGCAATTTTCTAGCCTTCTAGTGCTGGTACGGACGGTGTCGATCGACAACAGCTATCAAGACACGGTCGTCTCTTCACATTTGACGGCATTTAGCGGAGCTTACGGCACAGGCCTTCTTAAGGTTCTTCTTTAACGAAGATTAGGTGTTTTTCTGATATCGTTTTTAGTTGTAGGTCCGCTGCTTTGGCAACAGTGAAACTTTTGTCATATTCTGCGTCTTTTGCAAATAAGTTTCAATTTCAATTTATTTCGCATTGACACTAAAATAGAGAAAGTGCGAGGGCAAGCAACAAAAATGCTGCTAGTACACTGCGGTCCCTCTTTTTTGTTCAGGTCGAAGGGGCATTAACATAGAGCTTAAAAGAAATTATAGATGTCTGTAGAGAAAAAGCGGAGAACATCACTGATGCACAAGTTGCAGAGATTTTGATTAGGCACAATAGAGCATATTATTTTGATGCTCTAGCATTACTGGCCGCGATGAACAATTTCAGTGATGTGTGTACGGTTCTTCTGCCACACAGACAGAAAAAAAATCCAGAAAAGTTCCAGGGGTCGCATTCTAACCCAGGAATTTGACGTGGGAAGCGAGTATGGAACCTCAGCCACAACGAGGGCCGTGTTGCTTGTTGGATAGGAGTGACCATAGTCTGTGCGGCAAGGCAGCAGCAGTGGCGGCGGAACTGTCCATGATGTCAGCCCAGTCGCACAGGCCTCGTGTCCAACGAGGACCAGGCAAAATAAAGACAATCACAATTTAACAAATGAAAATTAAACAATAAATAAAGGAGGTGTTTGCAATGGCTAACAAAAGACGCTTGCAGTGGTCTTAAAATTTGCCATGAAGTCGTGAGTGTGGTGAACTGCATACTAGCGCATTCAAATTTGCTTAACGCTCTGGCGTTAAGGAGCTCCTGAGGCGGAAAAGCCTGCGTCGTCCCTGCCGGGTCGTTCGTGCCTGGAAATTCCGAGGAACACCAGCGGCGGAGGCCTTGCGCAGCTGCTCCGTGAACGCTCAGAACCTGCCCGCCTCCTCGTTCTCCGAGCGCGGCTGCCGATAGTGGCAGCCGATAAGCGGCGGTAGCTCGATAAGGCTATCGCTTTCTACTCTTAAAGGGCAGGTGAAACGGTTTTTTGAGAATTCAAGGTTAATCAAGAATTCGAATCTATCAAGCTTCTAGATAAAGCATGAAAAGTATTTTTGCACTAGCATTTAAAATGGTGTCATAATCATCGATTAAAACCGCGACGATGTTTAGGCTTCTTCTCACTACGTTGGAGGAGTGCGGGGAAACTCGGCAGTGACGTCATTGTTGCCGGAATTTCAAATGTCCGCTGCTTACGCCTGCATGGTGCTGTTTGTCGTCAGATGGCGCCAAACAATGCATCGTGAGCTTCACCTTCGATGGCGTCGGTTTTCTTCCTTGGAATACTCGTTTCTTCGCTGGAAACGTAGTGCCGGCATACGTGACGTCATTATCGGGGCCTCTACCCGACGCTGCGCACTTCGAAGAAGCCTGAATGCTGACGACGACTTTATTCAGTGATTACGCCACCGTTTCAAATGCTAGAGCAGAACGATTTCGCAGGCTTTACCAGCACGGTTCGCACATTCAACAACCTTAAACTCATCGAATTCTAAAACCGCTTCAGTAGCCCTTTAAGGCGCGTGTATACTCCGACGTCCTCGGCGCGCCGGAGAGCGCCGTTGGTGGTCAGCCAGGCCAGTCTGGCCAGGCTGGCAGATCAGAAGGCGACCGGTAAACCGGTTTACGTCTCCGCTAGTACGTCTCCGGTATGCTAAAAACGTCTATTAGAGAGATTTAGCATAATGCAGGCGTACTAGCTGAGGCGTATATCCGTTTTACGCACGCCTGTTGCACGAGCGCAGTGGTCCTACCCAGCCACGCCCTTGCCACAGCTCATGCGCAGCTTCCGTACGTAAAGCCAGTATACGTCACAGCTAGCACTTCTCCGGTATGCGAAATTTCTATTATAGCGCATTGAAGAAAACGGACGCCAAAGCCTGTTTAAGTACTACACCGAGCTGCATATGTTGCCGTCGAAGGCGCAGATTTCATGCTTACAATGAGTATTATGTTTCAAAAGAAAACGGGTCATGTTTAAAGCGATTTGGACAGATTAATTAGCAATTATCTCATGAGCCGCGAAAGCAGCCTTCACACAAAGCGCAGTGCTCACTCACGTGCCCTGATGGATTTCGTTGCCGCTCGCGTCGGCTTTACCGAAGAGGCAGTCGTAGTTTCGTCCTCGTCCAAAGCAGCAGTGGGCGTTTGTGCCGGTCCCTTGCTATGCGCCACTGCCCGGTACCTTGGCTGAGTAGTGGTCGTGTCCAGTTCAGCGGTGCTCAGTGGCGAATGGTCCAGGAAGGCTGCGAAATTTTGCGAACCAGAAAGAACGCAGTGCTAGAGTTAAGTACGAATCTATGAATTCCTCTCAAAAACTGTCCCATGCGAAGGTCGTCACATGCGATCCGACAGAACTTCCCTGCAATTTGTTCAATTTCCATCGAATATATGTGCGATTGTTGGGCAGGTTGACTGATAAGACAATAAAAAAAGAATAAAATAACTTCCAAACTAACTGAACAGCGCTGGTAACCTTGGAGTGTTTCTTCTACTTGCGATGCCTCACGCCACTTTTGTTTTCGTTTGCAAATAATAAATTTCTTTTTCTCAGAGCAACCGATTATTCGTGCAGACTCGCAGTTCCCATTTCATAGCAAGCTTGGCAGTCATCAGGCAAGCTTTCTGCGCTTATGTTCAAGTAAAAGAATGCTGCGCTTTTCGGGCACAGCCCACCTGTGTCATCAGCCACGCAACAAATGCGCCCCGGTGGGAATGAGAGGGCAGTAACACGCAGGATTTCCTATTTCGTACTCACTGGATTCAATGAGCCCAAAAATGCTCCCGAGGGGGAGACACTTGGTTCAAAAAAAGAAAATGATTTTTGATTGCTCCGGAATCAAAGAATGGCCACATCAGCTGTGGCGCCTGCAACAAAGGCAAAGGCCGAACCACTGGGGAACCAGGCGTCGCTACGAAAGGAACGCAGGCGGTAACTACGAAAACCCAAATAAATGGCTCATGTGAAGAATTCGGTAACCTTTCGTCAGCACACCGTGGCAGTGGTTTGCATGAGTGGTCTACCCCGTGTCTAACGATCATGCCTACACCGAAAACAACACGGTCGCGCGGAGTGAAACTCAGTGTGCTGGTATATGTTCTGGAGGGGGCCGGTACACAGTACAGCAGACGATACTTGACAGTGAGACATCAAGAGCGTGTAGCTGAAACGTTCCATCTACTTGACGAAATCTAAAATAAACGATTGCTGCAAAGTAATTACAGGAGCACGGCGCAGCGCAGGTAAGGTTTTTTTGTCGCTCAAATTAACGAACCGAAATACGACGGAAATCAATTTCATCCGCAACCAGATTTTGTATTATTTCATGTGTAGTTCTCTCTCTGCTTTCTTTTCCTGTTGCGTCGATTTCGAAGCTCTCTGAATACTTCCAGAGGGAAAGACAGAACTGCGCGAGAAAGAGTGGAACATCTGGTCATCCACGAAAAGAGACAAGCTTGTGTCAGAGATCAGCATTGCTCTGAGCGACAAAAAAATGTATCTGTCAACCCAGCGATGTTTTAATGACCTTTGGCTTGATGTGAAATTCTAATAATTTCATGCCTGTGTGAAGCTTCTGTAGTGAACGCAGTTGATAGCTTAGCAACATGTCCTTTTTCCTGTGTCCCTTTTCATCCCTGGTATATGCTAAATCAATGCTGAAGGATAATAAAGGGTGTAATGACCTGACCAAGATCTCACGTCAAAAGCAGACACCAGAGGCACACATAAATCGCAGTCATAGCAAAAATTGGTCATAAACTGCGGGCCCTGAAGAGTGAAACACCTCAACATGCCTTGTGCCATTTTGTTTCTTCAATTATGGGTGTTTACCGACTAAACCAATTTGCCATTCTTCTCCTTAACATCAGCTGAAGAGAAAGGAACCATAGGGAGGAGCAAAACTACGTACTCTTTGAAGCCACATCGTTTATTCCTACTGAAGCACCAAGCACAGTCCTGACAATAATAACGCAATCGGTATTCGAAGCAGCAGGGCAGAGTCCTCAAAGAAGAGAAATCTGTTTCGGCTCCGTACCGCTGTTGCCTTTCGAAACGAGACATTCAAAATGTCGTGTTTCATGAGTGTACGGCATACTTTTAGCCTGACATTCAAGAGTGCAGTTGCGTTCCGCTAAAAGCACAGCAATACTTCACTTAGCCCCGCGTAGGAAATGAATCGGTGCTCCTAAATAGGGCTCATACACCCTTATTATGATGTTCACGTACATAACACAACACATAGTTCTACTGCATTCTCAAGAACTTTACGGTGCTTGTGCCTAGTGTGAGCTCGCTTGTTAGTTAGATTTATAAGTGTGATTCCATAAAAGGAGGTAGACATATCTAAAATAAATTTTATCAATTACCAAACTGCGAAGATAAAAACTATAAGAGCCCTCGATAAACAAAGAGAAACAACCGAACGAACACCGTACTTATAAGCGGAAATACCTTTGAGAAACCGGCCACAACTTTCTCTTGACCCACATGCTCAATACCCCACGGGGAGGAAGCCAGAGAAGCTGATCTCAGTTCTGAAAGTGACTTTGCTGAACGGCACTAACCTGCCAACAATGACTCAGAACAAGGAAGACGAGTCAGATAAAGACTAGGTTTAAACTTGCATCAAAGAAAATCTGCAGACGATATGAGGAAACTTCGAAGGAAACTTTGTCATTGCCCGTCGTATCATAATTACTTTGTTTCGATACGTTATTCTGGCAACGTACCAGAAAAGCGTCGTGTTGCGTACTCGAGGAATAACGCATAAATTTTATGTCTTAAATCTTGCTGGGATGCAGCTGCAATTGTTCCTATCTCTACTTTTTTTTTTCAGCTTGTCCCTCCATTCCTTATTTCAAGATCGTACGCCCAAAGGGAATAAATTAGCGTGAATTTTCTATCTCCTTATTTTACTCCTTCTACGATACCCATTTAATGGCGCATTTAAAAAGCAACAAAAAAATGACACCACACAACGACCTCTACATCAGGCTAGTTAACTACCCACAATCCAAGGCCAATATGAAAATTTTGTAAACGCTGCTAAAATATGAGAAATCGGTGAAGAGAACTTGGACCATGTTGTTAGCGGAATATTTTATTGCCGATTTGATCTTACGTCGGAGAGCGAGCGATTCGCCTTGATATTTATCAGTTATCAATGCATTATGACACCTCCCGCTTTGAGCCACATCTCGGGTCGTACGTTCTGATCTCCTAATCTGCAAGTTACAACCGGTTGTAGCTGGGACAGAAAAGGTGCAAATAGCGTGAGCTATTGGTTAGTGAAGCTTCTGTTTCTCTTGATGGACCTCTATGAAAGTCTTACCATGACCGTGATACAGAAGCGTCCACAGGACTTACCACTTGAAATCGCCAAGGCCACGAGCAGGAACAGCACCATCACGGCGAGAAGACCGGCGTACATGGCCCAAGTAGTGAGCTGTTGCGCACCGCTGCGAGGAAAGGAGATCCTCTGTCTCATAAAAGACGGATTCCGCATGCTTAATTCTTACATCAATAGTGCGCTTTACAACGACGATGAAGTGTGCAAAAAATTCGCTGTGGCTTAGCTTGGTTAAGCCCGGTAATTGCGAAAGCAATATCCGTACCGACGCCATGGTTCAGCTGGTAGTGTAGCTGGTGGTGGTGCTTGTGGTTAGACCTGTGGTGATGCATCGGTTATACAATCCAATCCAATCCAAACCAATCTAATCCAATCCAATCCCAGCTCATCCAATCCAATCCATTGCAATGCAATCCAATCCAATTCAATCCACTCCAATCCAATCCAATCCAATGTAATCTACTCTAATCTAATCTAATCCAATCCAATCCAGTCCAATCCAGTTTAATTCAATCTATTCTAATCCAATCTAATCCAATCTAATGCAATCAAGGTCAAATGAACGTCGATGGTGGTCACCGCCGCGGCACGGCAAAGGCGTGAAAGTGCAAGTAGTATTGCTTTCGCAATAAAAATACCGATCTACAGGTCATGAGAAAAGTTTTTGACTGTAGAATCTCATTGGAGAAAGTACTCTGTTCGTTGTACTTACGTCGGTTGTACTGACTCGGAAACTGGATGGAGAAAATCAAAGATAAGAAATGTGAAAGATAACGATAACGAATGAGAAGATGTTGCCAATTTGTGACCGGTTACTTTACTTACCGGTAGTAGAAAGAACTGCTGTCTTTCCTTATAATACAAGCGAAAAACAGAAATAAGGTCTTACCCGGTTCAAAAATAAGCAAAGTATAATTGCAATGGCAGCTCAGTATGTGCTGAAATATCTTTCGAACACTTACTAGTTTCTTCCTCGTTGATATCGGTCATAAAAGTTTCAGGTCTGGCTCCTGGGCCCTCTGCAATCTCCATTTCGGCTGGACGGAGAAAAAAAAAATCGAGTACTAAACCAAGCATTTTTCAAAAGGCATGGAGATAGATTTCGGCATCAAGCAATACCTGGGACACGATTCCAGCCTAAAGTATTTGAACCAAGGCTACTTCGGACCGAACAAAAATAAGGCGGTGACATAATTACTCGAATGTAACGCGATGACAATTTCGACGTCCACCCTAGGGGTCTCCCTACTTGCGAAAATGAAAAAAAAAGCACTATTTGTGCTGAAGCCTGAAGTGACGTTCACAATTGTTTCCGCGTTACTCCTCGTCGCTCTCTTCACTGTAATTCTTCGCGACATCACGGAGAGCACACCTAGAAGATATATATATATATATACTCGTAACAACGCACTTACAAGGCCGGTATAGTTAAAGGAAAATGGAGCTCATTACCGATAACACTGCGCAGCTTCCAAGCAAATCTGTGCTCGCGTGCGGCTAGGCTAACTAGCCTGGTAAGCGCCAAACCAAAGTGGGAGCGGTCGTGTAGATCCTGATTCCAGCGCGATGCACACTCCGGAGGTTACCGGGATGCGGATACTGGCCGTACCGTACATGTCGTTCTTGGACAGCTTTCCTGAATGGAAAGTGCTGACTCCAGCTCGCCGGTTACGGATAAGTTTTGAGAATCTCTTGCGTTTCTGAGCGCGAAATCAAGCAGGCAGCAAGAAGACAATACAAACTTGTTCTGAATAAAGTTCTCTCTCTCTCTCTCTCTCCGTTTAGCATTTCCAGAAATCTGGACGTCGTTGACGCAAGAAGAGGCCCAAAGTGTCGCCGTGTAAGACACCAAAACTTCTGCCACTGATTTATCAAAATACGAGGATGACAATTCCCCAGCCCTGTGAACAGAGGTGACCAGTTCCGGCGCACCTACTGTCTTAGACCAAGCGGTCTTAACTAACTAAAGCGATCATACCAACTGCGCTTGTAACTGGTATTTGCAGTATAGAGCCTCCATCGCTACAAAATAAATGGCCGTAAATATAGTTCACATTGGAAGGTACAACGCCAGAAGCGACAGGACTAGCGCTAGTCCACGCCACCCTAAATTTTCATGTTAAACTATCACGCAATTCCAAGCCCAGCCGAAGCCCTGAAATAAATTTTCACAGAGCGTTTCCCACCGTGCTCGCCCCTAATGAAACGAGAACCCATTTTGTTTTTAACTGTGGCTGGCGACGTTAGCGGGAGCGGTAGCCCCGCATAACCGCGACCGCCCACAACAGACACCCGAAATGCAAAGATCTCAGCGGGTTGCTGTTTAAAGCGTAGCGCTGTTACGACCATTACATGACATTTTCAGTGAAATGAATGGGCCATGAAAGCGCTCAAAGGGCCGTAAACTTACTCATTTTGGAGCGACCGGAAAGCAGGTATTTCGTCCTTCTATTTCTTAGTATGGCTGAATGCGGAACAGCCAATAAATGCCTAGACCATGGTTTTGACCGCGTCAAACCTTCTTCTTCTTCTTCTTCTTCACCTCTTTATAATGGCACATACCCACGTGGGGGGATTGGCCAAGGTATAGTGGTATACATAAGGAAATTTTCATAAGATTACGAGAAAATATCGGAGCCAAACGTGAATTTTGAAAAATGTGTTCATGAAAAACGACAGAAGAATATTTGAAGTGAAATAACAAAGAACATTTTGGCGAGAATAATAATTTAAAAAAAAAACTCCGAGACTTTTAAAGGAGTTAGCAAATCAACCTACCAGTTGCAATTATGTAATCATGGAGATTCCCACAAATTGAACTCAGTGCAAATCCTTTGGCGCTCGCTCCGAACGACAACAACACTGGCAGAGATAACGGGAGCCCTAACCTGGAGAGAGGGACCTCCAGGTAATTCTTTCTCTGAAGTGCGAACTTTGGACAGTAGAGCAGAAAATGGTCCACAGATTCAACGTCCCCGCATGAGTCACATAGGTTTGTCGGAGACCACCCACATCTGCATAGGTATAAAGTTAAACTGGGAATCCTGCACCGCAGTCGCGTCATTGCTACCTCACACTGCCTGGTTTTACACGAACGGACGTTCCATTTATACGCTAAGTGCTGATAATCAGTAGTATTTAGTAAGGAATCGCGTAACCTGGCTGATGTGTGATAGAACCGCTGAAACCTGGAGATCGCCAGCAGACTGAAATTCGGGACGGGATGCGTTACTGGCCCGTCAACAGCTGACCTTGCTAAATAATCAGCCACCTCGTTGGAAGGAATGCCTGCATGATCAGGAACCCAGACAAAACGGACCTACTTTAAAGTGCACGGGACAAAAATTCGCAGGAAGCGGCACAAAAAATCTTTTTGGGAAGTTTCAAGGGAGACTAAAACTGACAAACAATCAGCCAGGATGATAACGTGAGATACATGATACGGAATTTTGTGCAGGGCCATTCCAAGAGCCAAAAATTCCGCAAAGAATATGGGGATATAATCTGGGATGCGGACAGAATAGCTCCATGCCAAATCCTGCGAAAAGATGCCAACTGCAGCTTTTTGGCAGCTGACAGAGGCGCCAGTAGAAAGCACCACATGATGGGGGAATTCCGCTATATGACCAGAAAGAATGCCGTTTAAAATGTTTGTGGGCATGTGTTTCGCATGAGATGGGAAGATGTGGTCAAAATGGAATTCCACTGCTGCCGGCGTGTCCTCAACCCACTGCAAAGAACTGAGATCAACACCAATCGGTGTTAAAAGTTTCTGCGTTAAGGAAATTTGTGGCATTTGATATCGTGGCCAATGATGGTAAAAAAATAAGGCCTGCTGAGACACAAAAATAGGAGTACTGACATTAGTCATCGGGTCCAACGACCTGAGGAAAGTTCGCACTGTGAGTATTTGAAAGCGGGAAATTAAATCGGGCATACTGGCTTCGAGATAAAGCAGAGCGTTTGAAACTGATTTTGGGAGACCAAGGCAGAGACGTAGAGCACGCCTTTCCAGTAATATTAAGGGTTGGACCTTGTAGTTTGCGCTACCAGAGAACAAAATGCAACCAAATTCAAGTATGTGTCTTACATAAGCTTTATATAGTAACAATAATGTGTCGCGGCGCATCCCAAACCTTTTATTGGCGATTCGTGTCAGCCGGCCTAGAGCGCGTTCTCCTTTACGCACGTTGTTCTTGATATGAAGGCTCCAATCTAAGGTTGAATGGTAAGTAACACCTAGATATGCAACAGATTCCACTTGTGGAATCAGATTAGAGTGATGGGCTAATGAAATGTACAAAGGCGTGTCTGGAGGAAATACCAGAGTGCCACATTTGTTAACATTCAGGGATAAATTAATACGGTGCAACCAAACTCCAACAGCATCCAAATATCCCTGCAGAATCTGGTAAAGGGAATGGATATCCGTGGCCGAGGCGAAAAAAGCTATGTCATCTGCATACACAAAAACTGTTACATCAGGACGGATGGGGATGTCACTGACCAAAATATTAAAAAGCAGCGGTGATAGTACCGAACCTTGCGGCACTCCTCTTGATTGATGGTAAGTATTAGAACATAGGGTACCCTCTGCGCAGTAAAAGTATCTGCCCTTTAGAAATTCAGATATCCATGCATAAATGTAGGTTGGAGGATGTAACTGCGCAAGTCTGTCAAGTAAAATAGTATGTTCCACACTATCATAGGCCTTTGCTACATCAAGAGTCACCAAAGCTGAAACTTCTCTTCTGCGTATCGAGAGCCGGATTCTACTCTCTAGATCCACATGCGCGGTCCATATAGAGCATCCGCGACGAAAGCCAATCTGTGCTGGCCTAAGGCCATTAACATCCTGAACATGTTTTGTGAGACGACGGTGCACTACCCTTTCAATTAATTTGACTAAATTTGAAGTTAGCGAAATTGGCCGAATATTATCTAAAACGTACCCTTTACCTGCATCTTTCCTCAATAAAATAATTTTCGCTATCTTCCAAATGCTTGGAATCCATGCATTGTTCAATGAAGTATTGACAATATCTAAGAGGTTGCTTGTGAAATCCTGGGCTAAAATTTTAATCATACCAACAGTGACACCATCTTGTCCGGGAGCTGCAGGGTGCATCATTGCCAGGACTGAGAGGAGCTCTGACGCATCAACCTCGGTATAATCTGAAGAGGGTGTGATTGCGCGCAGAGGGACATTTCTTTGAGTCTGGAAACCTACGGCGCTATCTTCTTCTTATTCTTCTGCACAGTAAACACGGCACTATCTCCTCCCAAAGCCTTCTTCTTCTTCGGGTAATTACCACTACTGCTGTAGAAAAAGCTGCCATTTCGTTAACAGCAGCGCCCACAAAGAGATAAGGTTCACTGAACAAAATATACGCTAGCGCAAGGACTTGACATCGGCTATGCAATCACTCCAAAGAACTGCATGTTCCGCGCACTCGGTGAGGTATCAGTGACTGCTTGCCCGTAAACTGCCTAGCATGGGCTGTCATCCAGGGCGTGCGCTATATTTGATCATGTAGATAACTGGGCTTCAAAACCGGGCCCAGTCAGCGTTCACTTTGGAAAGAGGTCTGTACATTTTTTCTTGAAGCCGCGCCGGCAAACTTATATGCGCAAATTAACATACAATTTATTCTTTGCACACACGAGATAGAGAAGAAGTGCTATCACAGAACGCCTATAAAACGTAATCGAGTAGTGTATGACATATTTCTCAGTTCTGTTTATTTTTTTTTTGTCGGAGATACCAAGAAACAGCAGCTTTGTTTCGGTCAGGCAAAGTGAAGGATCACTTCAAAATTTCACTTGCTGCAACTATTTCGCTAATATCCTTTTTGTTGTTTCATGACTGCTTCAAGGCATGAAAGAATAAAAATCATATTACAAAGAGGCCACTGATGAGGTGTCGGCTCCCACGCAAAACAGGATGCTGCGTTGTCTTTAGATGTCTTTCGCTCGCAGCGGCCGCATCATGGTTGTTCACACAAAATGGGGTGGATGTTCATTAGTTGGACGCTACAAGGACACACAGGATTTCACGGGTTGATGTGTTGTTGTTTTCCGACAGTGTGCGCTTTAATACTCCTCCCGAGTATCCCCCAGCGCTCCATTCTGCCAATCGGGACACCGCACGAGCGAGGCCAGAGGCGCACATAGGAAAGCATGCTACACTACCATGTACTACTCAGAACGGCAGGAGCAGCGATGGCTGATCCAGCGGGCAAGAGGCGTGGCGCGAACGAAAGGGGCCCTGAAATCAGGTCTCCAGGTCTCCACGTTTTTTTTTATTTACTTATGAAATAACCGGCAGCTCGATATATCAAAGGTTAATGGGCGGCACGGTAACTCAGTGAAGGAGGAGGAGGTAAACTTTATTAAAGAGGAGGTCTTAGGCGCGGTTTGGGGTGGTGTTCCCCTGCCCCCGGTGGGCTCCTCTTCTAGACCGGACGCCTGGTGGCCGACCGGTGATGTCGTTCGGCGACCTCTTCGCGACCTCCGTGACTCAGAGTGGAACCTCCGGGTGGCTCAGTAGTTATGGTGCTCAGCTGCTGGTTCGAAAGACGCGGGTTCGACCCCAGCCGCGACGGCCCCATTTCGATGGAGGCAGAATGCTTGAGGCCTGTGTGCTGTGAGATGTCAGTGCACGTTTAAGAAGAAGAGGAGGAGAACCAGTAAAAAAAAGGACATTATTTCAGGAATGTGGGATGGTTGTGCCTCGCATGCCCATGCTAGCCTTGCTGGGAGATTGCTGTTTTCATTAAAGCGCAGTTGCTAGTCCACTCGGATGTACTTCTCTTCTCGCCCTTGCCGTTTATGACTCGTTCTGTTTAAGAATGTCAGGTGGCCTAAATTATCCTGAGCTCTCTAATACGGCGTCCCACATAGCCTAAGTCGTTATGGCACGTTCTCTTTAACAACAACAACAACAACAACAACAACAACAACAACAACAACAACAACAACAACGACGACGACGACGACGACGGCAACAACAACATCAACAAAAACCTTTGAGGTTAACACTTTAAAGGTAACTATTTCCAAGGTTGCATATTTAGGTTCATTGTAAGGTTAACGCATGAAAGGACGTTATATCCGAGGTGGCATACTAAGGTTCGTTATGCTCCAGGTGGCACACTAAGTTCGTATAGGTAGTGTAAGTTCGTTCGTAGTACGTTGGACAGGTTGCGGCTTGTCTACTGTGGCAGGTGGGCCAACTGCCACTAGCGACTGACAGATGGCGTTCGCCGTTTCTGATTGCTGTTACCATTCTAATGATAACGCATCATTTACTCGTTTTTAATTGCTGGTATCGTTAACATGTGATGACACCATGTTCATGCTTGGACAATGTTCTGATGATGCCTCCCCCTTTTTTAGGTAAGTTGAGATATTTTAGATGACTGGTGTCTGAGTGACCTCAGCCTTACTACAAGTATTGAAACATTTCTCACGTGCGCTTTAGATAAATTCAGCGTCACATTTATTAAAGGTGTTGCCATGTGAAATCTACTGCTCAGTTTTCTGGTTAGATTAGTGATCTGTGAGGAACAGATGGTGTCCGCTCTCTTCAACAATGATTTTGCGACAGCTGCCCTGGTTTGGTTTATGGTTTATACTGTTTAACGTCCCAAAGCGACTCGGGCTATGAGGGAGGCCGTAGCGGTGGGATCCGGATAATTTAGGCCACCTGGGGTTCTTTAACGTGCAATGACATCGCACAGTACACGGGACTGTAGAATTTCGCCTCCATCGAAATTCGACAGCCGCGTCCGGGATCGAACCTGCGTCTTTCGGGTCAGCAGCCGAGCACCATAACCACTGAGCCACTGCGGTGGCAGCAGCCCTGGAAGTGAGCGGATTGGAGTCAATTTGGATAAACCGTCCCGCGGCTTAGGTTGGCATGCTGTATACAGATAAGAGCAAGGCTTATAGTTGCATGGACCTTCGTGTTTTCTGGGAATAACTTGGTCGGCATTCATTTTCCGCCTAAATTACCGTTCCCAATCAAACAGACCTCTTCGGAACATTTCTGTTTAATTTCTGTTGTGTATAAATGTAAAACCATATTTGCTAAGCACTAATTTCATTAGATTTGAACTCATCAATTATTTCAATTTGCCGTAGCTGCGTGCCGACTATGACGAAAAAAGTTCATATTTTCACCTCTCTCGTATCGGAGTATGCTACTCTGCGCAAAAACACCACGGCAACGTCTGTATTAAAAAAAAATTTAAGAACTTTCTTCAACATAAATAGCATTGATTACTATTCGCTTTTTACTCTTTTGAATATTGCGCTATCCATTGCGCTATCCATGGCCCTGGTTATACAAAATTTCATGCAGTGTTGCAAGGTACTTTGTTGGTTGTTTTTGTAACTGCGTGTTTTTTAAAATTATTTTCTCTTTCTGTTTCCTTCATTCGGTTGAGTTTCTAAATTTCTTTTAGTGCATGCCGTTTGATTGCTTTCTTCTTTGCGTTTTGTATGCCTTAGGTTTTATTATCACTCTCAATTACAGGAGCTTTTTTTCTGTTGTTTTCTGTTTTTTCTGTTGTTTTTCTGTTTTCTGTAGGAAGTAGTCGGTGATAGTGAAGGGCCAGAGCAACGCTCATGCACGGTGAAAGATAGTTTGAGAACGGGAAGAAGTCAGTGTGACAAATCTCCTTTGTGTTATGACGATGATGATGTATTTGCTGCTGCTGCTTGTGTATAAGCGCATTGTCTGCACACACTTTGTGATAACCTGTGAGTACTGGTACACTGCATAACACATACCGTCTTTTTTTTTTTTCCTTTTCCCTTTTTCTTTCACTTAAGAAGAGAGAACTGGGAGTGAACCCACATGGCACATTTCATCTATGTATATATACTATATATATATATATATATTTGTATGTATAAAAAAAACCACTAAAGCACAGTAAAAAGGACTAGGCACAAGGGTATATATATATATATGTGTGTATACATATATATTATATATATATATATTTATATGATCCTCCTAGTAGACGGTGTCTCTGCGCAGTTGATGGTTTGGTTTGGTTTATGGGGTTTAACGTCCCAAAGCGACTAAGGCTATGAGGGACGCCGTAGTGAAGGGCTCCGGAAATTTCGACCACCTGGGGTTCTTTAACGTGCACTGACATCGCACAGTACACGGGCCTCTAGAATTTCTCCTCCAAAGAAATTCCAGCCGCCGCGGCCGGGATCAAACCCGCGTCTTTCGGGTCAGCAGCCGAGCACCATAGCCACTGGGCCACCGCGGCGGCTCTCTGCGCAGTTGATGCAAACCTGAGAACAACGTAGCAGGAATGGAAAAAAAAGTCCAATCAACAAATACCACAACTCAAGAGCTTTCTGCTGCAAACTTCAGGTAAAAAAAAAAATAAAGTCAGCAACCATAACACAAATTATAGAAGATTAATCATAAAACTTCCAGACTATTAAGACAAAGGCTTTCCGGTCTCTTCTTTTTCATTCTTTTTAGAAAAAGGCTAAGCTCTGAAAATGACAATGCAGGAAAAAGAAAAAAAATACCTTAAAGCCAGCAAGCAGCAAGAAATCTAGATGCTTGAACGGTGGTGCAAGTGTGACCACCACTGCTACAGTATTGCAAAAAATGCCAGAATGCAAATGCAGAGCGCGTTTTTTTCTCTCTCTCTCTCCAAATTCTTGCCTGTGCCGACAGACGAGACGTAGCTGCTACTTCCAAAACCAGCCATGACTGACACGCCTTTCAATTTCTCAAGCTAAGTAGAGACTGCTATTCAGAAATATTAGCAGGAGCACAAAACGAGCTCCTATATAGCTAAGGCAGGGAATGTCGCGCCTAAACTTGGCGACATGCGATAAAAAAAATTAAACAAAAAGAAAACAATGTTTGTACTGAAATAGCTTACAAGACCGTACGCGTGCGAACTCTTGCAAGAATATTCTTACTTCTCTTTCCATCTTTCTTTGAGTCTGACTCTAATGCTTAACTGTTTGTTGTATTACTAAATGCTTATTTAAAAACTAGCAGGAGGTCACGATAGCGAGACTGAATCTGAGACCTTCCTGTGAATATTGTTTTTTTTTTTTGTAAGTACCACTACTGTAATATGAACAAAATTATTGCAACTCTTAAAGATAACTGGCGTCTGCGTCGCGAGCTTCCCACAGTTGATTTGGTTTTCAACGGTGCTCTCTGACGTGTGCGTTTCGTAGAAGGGATGATGCCAGAGCATTAGTAAGTGTCCAAAAACGCACTTCGCACTGAAGAGTGTCAAAAAATGAAGTATTAGAACTATGAAAATGGAGAGCCGAGATGTATATTTCAAAGGGCCTTGATTTTTACTTATTTATTTATTTAATACTGCGGAGTCGCTTGACTCCAAGCAGGCATGAGCACGGATACAAATAAAAAACAAGATATGCACGAGCGTCATGCCAGAGCAAACGATGATGCGAAAAAAAGAAACCAAAAAGACAAGGGTTTCACATACAAAAGGCTCTCAACAAACGTTTCTACATTCGGGCTGTTCACTACACACTTCGGCAATTCATTCCACTCTGCAATCGATTTGACAAAAAATGAGTGATTAACTGTGTTAGAGTATGCAAGAAATTCTTGCAGCATTTTTCCATGGTTATAACGTGTACTTGCTCGTGAAACAGGAGTAATATAATCATGGGTGTTCTAATCAGATTATTATATATTAGGTACAAAAATTTCAACCTTGCTTCAGCGCGCCTTGTCTGAAGAGATTCTAGCTGTTGCACTATCTGTTCGTTTGTATCTATTGCAAATGAAACGGACCGCTGTCTTTTGGACTCTTTTTAATTTGGAAATATTCTTGACCGTAAATGGGTCCCACAAACAACAAGCATATTCTAGACTTGGCCGCACCACAGCCTTATACGCTGCCAGTTTCACATGTTTTGGTGCCTTCGGCAGTTTACGCCTCAAACACCACAGAGTCTTCAGAGCTTTCCCGCTTGTAATATCGATGTGAACATCCCAGTTTAGGCGATTAGTTATCTGAACTCCAAGGCATTTTACAGACGAGGATTCTGGTATGCCAGCTATACAAGATGAATGTATCAGAACAGTTTTCTTTTTACAAATTCTAAGTACGGAACATTTATTAACGTTAAGAAGCATACCCCATTGGTTGCACGAACTTGCACGAAAGAAGTGGTATGCAATATATTCGCAATTTTCACATCGCCATTTTGATGCGAGTGCTATGACAGGACATTTCATTATGAATTGTGGTGCATTTCAATTGGTCTAGGCAAACCATAATGCTCAAAATTATGCATACGCGCAATCGCTTCGTGCTCCTATTAGCACGAATTTATTAGCTGGACTGCCGAATAATTTTACCATCTGCTTTTGAGTATATATTTTCAAGCGGATAAACTGACTCAGATTTTCACTTTGGCATAGTTTTTTTCTGCTCGGTGAGCACAGTGTGGCCAGGCCAGATGAAGTCCACTACCTTCTTCTTGCTTTTGATGTGCCTCCTCATCACTGTTGTTGTGGAGTGAGTATGACCAAATCAGCCAAAGTCGTAATATATCTAGTACCGTCATGCGTTACTTATAAATCCCCAAACAAGCAAGAAATAGGCTGTAGCGGTAGCAATAAACCAACCTATTTATTTACTTACACGCTCTGGTGAGGAGAACGGGAAGGGGGGGGGGGGCGTGGTTCTAAACAACAGTTTCATATGCCCCGTGTGCTTTCTGATTGACGACATTTTTCCTGTTTTAAAAATTCCAGCAGTGGTACATTCACGTGGGTTCAGTGTCTGTAAAAACTGCTATGAGATGAAGTAATGGCCGTTTTTTGACAAAGAGCTTGTAGTTTTTCAAAGGTCATATTTTAAAATTTTACATGATAATTTCGATTTCATGAAAGTTTTTGCATATCCCATATTGTAGCCTTTCTAAGTGCACAGGGTCAAATATAACGCTTTGCAACTTCCAAGTGCTGCTGTCCGTGACGAACATTACCAAACATTATAGACAGTTGTAAGCTCCGTGCGTTTATTTTCAATGTGTGAAGCAAGGTACTATTGGGGACAAAAGTTTGCAGGACGTGAGTTCTTCGAATAACGCTTAGTGTAGCTCCACCTCACTACCCAGTAGCCTGATATTGTAGGAAGGTATTAAACGCCTAAATGCTTCTTCCTCTGGTAGCAGTGTCAGGCGACTGGGTAGTGAGGTGCAGTTACAATAAACGTTTTCCCGACAACTTGCTTTAATTCCGCGAAACTTTTGTCCCCGATAATGCCTCTATATCATGCTTCTGTATTTTTAGCCAGGCTTCTGCGGACATTTTGTTTCATTTTGTGGGCATCAGATTCGTGCATTGCACTTCCAACTCTCCAGAGGCAATTAGCCGGCTTCGTTAACAAGACCATTATGTCAATAGCGATGAGTAAGTTTAGGGGCACACTTATACAGCAGATAAAACTTTAGTCGAGCTAATTGTTTGGCGTGGCTCTGCCTCGAGGCATTTGTTTCTCTGGTCGATCTGTTTTCGCCGGCTCCAGAGGCGATAAAGCACCAGATCCTCGACCATCAAAAACAGCGGCATTTTTTAAAACCGTGCCCGGAGAACGCGAGATGCCTCAGTGTACACCGAAATGCGGATCTGCAGTTATACTTTACAGTCAGAATATAACCGCCAGCCATATAAGAGTCCACTCCATTTGTATTAAGGATGGGCCACAGGTGATGATAATGGTGATGCATAACATTTATTGAGCTCAACAAAGAACTTTGGCCCGTCCGGGAGTTGCCCTCAGTCTAGGGCTTCTGCAGCAGTTGCCGTCAGCCTGGACTGGTCCATTAGCTTAAGCTGGTCACTGATGTCCACGCTTGACAGCCCGGCCTAGAATGGGGTCGGAGTTGGCGATAAGTCCTGTTTCCAGCGCACCCCTGATCATGCACAGCTGAGCGGATGTCAAAGCTGCGCTCACATACACCCCTAGCTGCCACGTCAGCGTCGAGGAGTAATTAATTAGAATGAGCGCGACAAGCAAGCTGTAGCTTCGCTACTTTCGATCCCCTCAGTCCCGAAACTCTAACGTTACATCTAAAAAATATATATATATATATATATATATATAATAGCTTACGCATTCACAGATTATATAGAAAGAGGTTCCAAAGTAGAGCACTGTACTGGGACCTCTCACAATAAAAATGAAAAGCAATATGTGAGCAGCTTATGTGTCGATCGAAAAATGTTAGCGACATTTAGGACCGTTACGATCGAATTACATTAAAAAATAAATACACTAAGAACTGAAGATTCCAAGGACAAAGGAAGGACCAGTTGATGTAATGTGGATTAAAACTGTTTCATGATAAATCAAAACAGGAAGAAACGTACTTGTACTAAGCTGCGTCATTCAACAACTTGCATTATCATGCATTATAACTGTAGTGTTAGGGGTGGTTTTACCGTAGTACGCACCAGTGACTAACAACCATATCATATTGCGGTCACACGAACTGCAGGCTGCATATAGGTAGAGTGAGCAGGCGTTTGTGTGTGGACAGCTAGACATCAAGCACGTATATTTGATGAACGCGCATATATTCAAGCAGTGCTTCGGAGAAGCCAGGTGCTCCGTAAGAGATATTGCTTGGTAACAGGCAGCATACTAGCCGCATGGTTTGTACGCTTACCCAGACAACAGTGTGCAACAATGGTGGCCTTATTGATCTTGACAGGCTCTGCACAACCTAGCAATACCACCCACATTATCTTGTAAAAACTGTGCGGCCGACTAGGTCCTGCTTGTTTCACTCACCACAATTGTTTCTGTACGGGGTATGATGCGTTGTGGGATGCTCATAAATAGATTTACTTGGAAACTCAGATCTTCAACAGACACACCTATTAACCTCTTATACATTATGAGCATCTGGTAGAGATAACCATAAGTTCTGCAAAAGCTATTTCAAACCTAGAATGTTGACCCCATTCCAGTATGCAAAATCACAGCTGTTAAGACAAAGCCGCAGCCTTGTGGGTACATGCTCGAGCTGTGTTTTCTTTAAGGGCAGGGTGAAGCCCCTGTCCTCATTTAAGTTTCTTTCATTTGCCAGAGCCGCTAACTTTTAAGTTCACTTTAGTTTAGTACTTCCTCTTTTTCCTGTCACTCTTAATTGTGGTTTTTTCCCCATTGCGTTCACTCTTCTTTTGTTCGCTCGAAATTACACGTATGAAGCGGATAATCCCTTTAGAGCAATACTTCTTGTAATGGAAATTTGAAGGGCCCCTCAGGTATTCCAATGTAGCGTATAAAAATTGGCAGCAGCGGCAGCCGCACTGGCAGTGACCACTGTAAGACGAGAACCCAGCCTGTCCGAACTCGTACTCAGTTTCTTCAGCTGTTCCTTGTCAATCTTCTCCTCCAGATAAAACCACTATTACAAAAAAAAATCAACATTACCATAAAATCACTATTACCACTATTACAAAGGAATAAACCGGCGGAAATGTGGCTAAATTCAATAGCACGCACTTTTGTCGCTGTCGTTGCCGCAGTATAGTATGAGGTAAGACTCATGCGCTTACTTAGTGTGCAACAAAAGGGTGATCTAGGTGGGAAGGAAGTATAGGTGCTTCTGATAGTGTGTCACCTCCTGTCACAGGTCTAATGGCAGCCACGAATTCGACGCTTTCGTGTTGAGGGGCGGGGGAGGTGTAAGCACGTCTCAGACATACCCGTCGCTTATTTCTCCTAGGCTTAAATTTCGGATCGAAGTTGTTCCTTATCCTGCTCTACTGAATGCGTCTCGGCTCTTTTTTCTCTGTTCCTGTTTCCTTGCAGAGAATTTTCTTTGATGTGGTAATCTACTTTGTTTTCTTTGCATTTCAGGGCAGGCAATGTGTTTCCTACACTCAGAGGCCAGGCAAGGTGTCTCAAAGCGGTATGGAAGTAAAGTAATGTACACGTGGAATTATGCGCGAAATAGACAGCTCAGTACAAAACTGCCCGCTACGCTGCATCTTGTTGATGGCTTACGCAGTGATTTCTCGAGAAAGCTGGCTCTCTCAGTGACTCAGCTGGTCGGAATCTTCGGAGGAATAACAGGAAGTGCGCCCCGAAAATAATGACACATGCCGGAAGCTATGAACGTAACTACAACAATAAGAATTTGCTTCCAGTTTATACTTTCTTTTAGCGGAGAATGAGGCACTGCAGACGACGGCAGCCTTACATGAACGCGCGAGTTTTCGCTCTCCTCGTTCATTATCGTCTAAGCACCGCCCTTTCTAACCGTTAGCACAGGCTTTAATGCAGCCAACGTGATGCAAGACAAAATGTGACGGATTTAGCAGGAAAGAAATTCGAAGCTTCCCTTAAAGAACGTGCTAGGGAAAAGTTGGCTCCACTTCTGACCTCGTCGTGCTAAAGTATCTCGCAGCGAAAGCACAGCTCAGGAAAAATTCTGGGGGGCACTTTGTTGACCTAAAGTGCGGTGAGCCGAAAACCTTTAGCGCGGTGTTGCTGCTCGTGTCACTGATGTGTGGTTAAGATGTTAGTTAAGTACGCAGTTGTTTGTGAATCTTAAATACTGGAGACACTGGAGGGCGTTTGGGAGGCATCCGTCTGATTCGACGCCTTTCTGCAAACACTCTCCAGCGTCCTAGAGAAGGAGAACTACATAAGCGTTGACAGCAAGTAGCGTAGCATTAGCAAGCCGGCTGCGGAACGGAAGGATGGTGGTTCGAATCCTATTGTGCACAAAGATTTTTTATGGTCTGACTAGAAAAAAGCGTGACACCTCTGCTGACAACCTTCTGTCGACAACGATGAGGCATTAAAGGCTTTCGCCTTAAAAACCACACGCTAGCATGCAGGCCCAACCGGCACTGTGAAAGAGGTAGGTCGCTGTTCTTCCTCTTCGTGAAGCCTGCGACAACTAGCGGGATAGACCTGGAGCTTGGCTTTTCTGGGGTGAAAATGTACGGAACGTGAGTTGTGCAGACCAACAAACATTAACCAGGACGCGCTGTGACCAAGCCAGCTTTAGGCGAATAAAATCTGACCATCATCAGCACAACTACCGGGAAGGCGACCAGTTTGCGCCGAAAAACGTAAAAGGTGACAAAGTCTCTCCAGAGCTGGAGCTGGTTGGACGAGTGAGTTGATGATAAAGGATTGTTCATATTTGTAAGCTCTTTATTGTCGCATATTGGTTCCGCGCTGTAAAGAAGTTAAAGTCGCTGTGCTGTTAATCGCTCGACGTTTGGAAGATCTCGAAGGCACGAGAAAGCAGATCTAGCAGTCAGAGTTACGACAAACGAAGTAAAAACCTTTGATATGTGCCTATGAGTTTTCCCTGCTAAGCAATTTAGGCAAGGAATCGCGGCCCATAGTTTAGAACCTTAAGACGCTGATTTCAATAGTATGCACAGAAACCAGTGTAGATGAAAATGGAAGCATTGTTCAACAGTCTGTGAAGAAATCAGCAGTTCACAAGAAGTACTAGGATATTGGAGGTAGGAAATGCATACTCCTAACTTTCCCACAGCCACAAAACGCAAAAAAACTAGAGCACAAGACGCGACCACTAAGAAAGGAAGAACTGGGACAAGGAGAATTCCCATGTCACACGGAAGTTTCTACGACCCTTAAATTAATAGTAAAGGCACTCAATGAAGGCACGCCGGTGCCACAAAACGGTGTCCAGTCAGAGCCGATGTCGATCGGGCTCGACGCAATACAGGTTAGCAAATGGCAAAATGGCCACTATCCAACGAGAGCAGCCTGGCAACCACAAACTTTAAACAAAAACATGATACTCAAAGCATGAAAGTCTTTTTGATTGAATTACAAAATTTAAGCCTACGCTAGCTATTCACATTTTTGTTCAATATGTAAACTGATGGCTTCTCAACCTGTCAGATGTAATAAATGAACGTCGTTTGTGGTTTGCAGAATGTTTCTGCATTTCGCTCATTCTGGCCTTTTTGTGTGATTTGCTACAAATGTGAATAAGTGCCCGAGAAGCACTACAACGATAATAGCTTCAAACACTATAAAGAATGTCACATGTATGGCAGCGTCGGCGGCGAAAAATGAATGCCTTTAAAACTAAATGCTTATGGTTGCAGATCGTCGCGCTTCCATCGCTGTCTGTGAAATTTGCTATGCTGTGAAGCATATGAATGACTTTTTGCGAGCAGTCATTAAGTCAACAGCAGTCGCTTTTGCATGCGACTCTTGGATAATTTCCACTTCTTGTTTTATTACTGAACGAAGGGCAGCAAAAGCGCCCGGCTTGAAACAATAAGCGACGTTTTTTACCTCATACTTCTGAAACCAATCTTTAAAGCCAAGAAAGTGCTGCGTAGAAATTCCCCTTTTCATACAAATGTGCACTTTGTGTCCACTGGGGATTGCATACTCTACGCTCAATGATAATATAAATACGCTCTGTAGCAGCAGAGTATCTGCTGTACCTTTGACTCAAAGAGCATTCGGACTGTCCTGTAAAAGGTTTAAGATTGAGAGAGCCCTTGGTAGCTAGGCAGTTTCGGACCGACAACAACAGCTCACTGATGTGGCTGAAAAGAAAACGGAATAATATTCACATCTTGTCACTAAACGAAGAGCCTGGAATTTAAAGACGAATCCAAACGTCTGAACCGATATTGAAACGGCCCAACGAGGTATAGAATAAATATAATCAAAAGGTATCAAGAAAGTAGGGTGATTTAGAGAGCAGACTCGAGTTCGTGATAAATGATTTCATGCTGCCTAGGCAGCTGAGCCAGATAGCCCCACAGGTAACATGTTTTCATTATGCGCTATAAGTGGTATCAAAGACATATTTTTTCATGCATTTCACTCCAGGGAAGCCGAGAGCCTTGCTTTGGAGTGTGTGCCACCGAAAGGTGATGTTCGAGTGATTTCTTGTGCGACCCTCTACGCTGAGGCCCCCCTGTGAATACCGCTTACCGCATGCGAGAGCGACTTTCAAACCACCACTAAGCTGCCAATGCGCTGACAAAGTCGAATTAAGAACAGCTAAAGTTAAGAAGAAATCGACTTTTGTGCTATATATAATCCTAAGCGCACATAACTACGGTAGTCTGCTAAGGGGTATACACAATATGGAGAACTCTCCCCCTCCCTTCCAGGGAGTGCGCACACGTCGCAAAAACATGAAGTCTTTGGGGGGATCCATGGTAGGAAGAAGGCAGGAAGATGGGATTCTTGACAACGCAGGGCAAATTCGATGAGGGTTGAGTGGTAGCCTCAGTCCTCTATTTAAAGTTTCGACAAGGGCAGTTGTCTTCGTTTGGTTAAGGCAAGTGATCTTGTCGAAACGTTGGCTAGCAGGCTAAGGCTTTCCCTGGACCGTTGTTGATTTCATTTTGTATTTTCTAGGGGGCATAGGAAGCTTATGCACAAACGCTCCCCAGCTTAAACGCGTGCGGAACTCCCTGCTCGAGAAGGGTGGAATTCTCTCTCGTGTGAATCCCGCTTTAAGGAAGTAGGGTAGACTTCAATGGAGATCGAAAGCTTAGGCGGATGCGGCAAGCAGTCAGGTCTGCGGACTGAGACTTGGGCATCTGCTGGAACAGAGAAGCTGCCGCTTCCTCACGACAGGATGAATTGGTGATTTTCGGCAAGTACTTTATTCTGCCGGGGTGGTGATCGGACAACGGTGAAGAATCAAATGGGGGTTTTGTGCATTGCAGAGCAAGAAAAATTTCCTTTGATCGTCGCTTATAATGTAATCCAAAGGAAGATGCTCTCTGAATAACACGATTGCGCACTAGGAGCGCCTTTGGCTACCGTATGTTGGAGTACACGACTACACATGCCTACTGGAAGAAGGCATTTCATTCAGCGCTGCGCAGGAAAAGATGTAAAGGCGACACAAATACTGCCATAAAACACCAGTGCTTCCCGGAGCGTACTGCGAGCAAGATTTTCACCTGGTAATGCATGAACTATGCTGAAATGCGCAATGTGGCGCAGTAAACATAGCGCGGGAAGAACGCAGGACAAAGACGAGACGGGACAAGCGCTTGTCCCTTCTCGTCTTTGTCCTGCGTTCTTCCCGCGCTATGCTTATTATGCTACAATGGATTACCAACCTTCCCAAGCCTGTTCCGTTATGTGCAATGTGGCTGTGAAAAAATCCGATCAACTGAAGTGATACGAAAGAGATCCGAGAACAGTTCTCTTGTACTGACCAACCTATTCCAATTCTGCATCTCTTGTCACTTGGATTCTACTCCAACCCTGATTCTATTCGCTTTCGCTCACCAACATCGCCATCAGCAGCAGCTTGACTATGTCCATTGCAGAACAAAGGCACCTCCCATATTTCTCCAATTGATCCTGTCCGGTGCCAGCTGCGGCCATGTTATCCCCGCAAACTTCTTAATCTCTTCCGCCCACCTAACTTTCTGCCGTCCCCTACTACGCTTACTTTCTCCTGGAATCCACTGCGCTACCCTTAACAATGTTTGTCTTCGCATTGTATGCCCTGCCTAAGCCCATCTCTTCTTGATTTCGTCTAGTACGCCATTAACTATATATTCTGCCCGCTTACTGTTTCTTCACGTTGCACCTATCATTTTTCTTTCCATAGCTCGGTGGGTTGTCCCCAACTTAAGATGAACTTTTCCGTTAGCCTCCACGTCTTTGTCCTACAGTGAAGCACGGCCGCTATGTACTTTTATCTTGAGGGATGAATATTCGTAAACTGCCATTGATCATCTCAGAGAACCTGTCAAAAGCGCGCCAGCCCATCGTTATTCTCGTGACCCGAATATTCTGTAACTACCCACCCAAGTGGCCGCATTCCGTTACCACTTCCAGCACCTCGATACCAATCGTAAACTGCTGTTCCATCTGTAGACTGTCACACATTATTTAAGTTTTCTACGTTGTAATGTTTACACCCATCGTTTTGCTTTGCTTAAGTGATTTGTCATGCTTTCCGAACCATCCCCTGACTGACTTAACAAGGCAATGTCATCGGTGAATCGTAGATTTCTAAGATATTCTTCATGAAGTCTTATTCTCAATTGTTCCCAGTCCAGGTCTCTGAATACCTCCTGCAAACAGACGGTGAAGAGCATTGGAGAGATTGTTCCTAATACAGGTCTCTGAATACCTCCTGTGAACTGCCGGTGAAGAGCATTGGAGAGATCGTGCCGCGCTGCCTGTGGCCCTTGCTTATTGGAATTTTATAGCTGAACTTATGAAGGACTATGATGGCTGTGCAGCCGTATAGATAACTTAAATTATTATTACATAAGGCTCATTTACACGATGATTCCTTAATGCTTGAATGACTGCGGAGGTTGACTCACGAATTGTTTCCAAAGTCTGATTATATTTTGAATTCCGTTGATATTCCAGGTCTGATTCTATTTTTTCTGCTTGTATTCATAATCGCGTTTTACTAATTTTTTCGCAATCACAAAATGAACAAGGGAGGGGAAAACCTCAGGTTTCTTGAGCCAACGTTTCGACAAGAGGACTTCTCTTCGTCTGGGTCATTCTTAGTTTGAAGTATCCCTCCTCTCCACTGGTTGGCATGGGGAAGATGAAGAAAGGGAAAACCTCCTAAACACCACCTGCGACCAGCCATGGCTGGCAAGTGAAGACTCCACACAGACGCCGGTGCCACCGACGCCGGAAAGTTTTCGCTTTCATGGCACTCCTATTGCTATAGCATTGAATGTAGGATTTCACACACTATTCCGCGGAGGCTTGAAAGACGAAAGATGATGCACATAGGGATATGTCCCAGCTTTTTAATTGCTTCCATTATATGCACTTTAATATAAGTAAGCCATTAGTTCTTCGACTTAATTCCAGTTTGCTGCTGTAAGTAAGTTGTCAATGTTTTCTTGCGCCAGTGCTATACGTGGCGTCCCAACTTAATTGTTTTTGCAGCTTCTAAATGGCATTTGGCTATAATTGTTTTTTTGTGTTCTGCTTCCTTCGCAGTGCAACCCGCTAATACCAAGTACCTGCCCTTGGGGCTGCAGCTGTTATCAAGAGCCAGGCACCCCATGGTCGAATATGTGCTTCACTCGAAGTGCCCCATTACCTGTTGGACTGAACCCACAGCACCTTGGACCGCCTCGAACATTGCGGCGGCGAATAAGGCAATGAACTTGCAATGCTGATAGTCAACGCTAATAAAAGCAATACTGAGAAAGAACTTCATACAGTTTTGTTCTCGCTTTCACTTACGGTGGGTGAGTACTCTCTTTTTCAGAGTTCGTTCAGTAGCGTCACTTGCGTGCTTTCTTTGAATTTTTTGTGATCCACAGTTCACTTATTTTCTTATCTATGTTTATGTTTATTGAGGTTTAACGTCCCAAAGAGGCTCATGCTAAGAGGGACGCCGCAGTTTGAAGTGCTCCGGAAATTTAGACCACTTGAGGTTCTTTAACGTGCACTGACATCACACAGTACGCGGGCCTCTAAAACTTCGCCTCCATCGAAATTCGACTGCCGCGGCCGGGATCGTACCCGCGTCTTTCGGGTCAGCAGTCGAGCACCCTAACCGTGCACTGAGTCAACGCGGCGGACTTTCTTAACTATGGAAGGGAGGAAAGCTGGACGAGTTGGGAGGCATTCATATAAGTCAGATTATATTAAGTGCACCCGCAGAGCAAGGACAAGGGTTATCGAAGGGTTATCGCGTTCCGATTGGGTGAAACGTACGGCGCCCGTGTACTGCGCGAAGCCAGTGCACGTAAAGAGCCCCCGGTGGTTTAAATTAATCCGGAACCTTCCGCCATAGCCCATGTCGCTGTGGGAAGTTAAGCCTCATATACCATAACTTAACCTCGAATCCGCATTCAGTTTACTTGCTCCACAAAACCTATAGGTAAACTCTGTGCTCAACATTGTTTTTATAGAACGATAGTCCTTATAGATGGGTAACCTCCTCTCATCAAAAACCCCTGCCCATTGAAGACTGTTCTTGTGTCCTTTCCGGGTGAGGAGTGTTTTTTCAAAATGAGCCACAAGCAGAAACCAAAATGAAGCAATATTAAGCTGTAATGATAAGTTAAATCATACATCTTTGCTTTGGAAACATTATGAAAACTAAATGGGGCAAATACCAAACTTTTAAAACCATATCGCCTAAGAGTTTGCAATGCGCTACAGTTGCTGTTGATAACACATTTCCCCGTTTTTCTGTGAGGGCGTTTCTGGCTCCTTAAAAAAAAACAACAAAACTCTCCTCGTTGATTTTAAGGGACATAGCCGCATTTTTTTTTAGAGCGCCACTCTTAGGCGGCCGTTCCTGGATTCTGTGTCGTAGTCGTCGCCTTTGTCGTCATCGTTGGCGGCGTCGGCATGCATCGGCGTAGTCTGCGTAACGCGCCACCTGACAACTATCAGAGCAAAACGCCACCTGCCACGCGATAGCGGAGGAACGGACAACCCGAAGGTGGCTGCCACCGGAAGGCCCCGGAGGGTTGCTAGCAGCGTATACCACGCCACCTGCCAGCGGTGGCGTGTGAAGAGCTGCGCTCAAATTTCGTATTACCGAGTATCATAGTCGTCTGTGAATTTTAACCCAGCATGAAATATTTTTATTTTTTATTTATTTCATGCTGCAGATCATGTTACAGATCCAAGCAGAACAAATACATATTAGATAACACAGATACACGGGCAACACGTACAATAAAAAAAAAATAAAAATAAAAAAGGCATGTAGGATGACTATGCGGTTACATTTTATCGTGTCAGAGAATTCCACTCGCTGATGGTATGCGGAAAAAAGGAAAATTTAAAAGCGTCAGTTCTAGCAAAGTACGGGGTAAGTAAACCGGAATGATGGTGACGTGTCATGCGTGTAGATAAAAACGATATATAGGGTGCAGGATCAAGCGCCAATGTGTTATTTATGAGCAAGGAAAGAAATTCTTGTCGAATATGTTTTCTTCTTGCCTCAACAGGTTGGATACGGTTAGATTTCATTAGCTTAGACGGAGAATCAAAAGGTGAAAATTTAGAATAAACAAATCTCATGGCTTTTCTTTGCATTCTTTCAATTTTCTTATTATTGGTGGTAGCATAAGGATACCACGCCACGGATGCATATTCGAGCTTAGGCCTGATTAGTGAGTTAAACGCGAGAAGTTTAACCTGAGAGGGGGGGGGGTGGCTTTGGAAAGTTTATTTCTTAAAAAAACATAGTTTGCGAAAGGCCGACGAACAGATATTTTGCAGATGTGAATTCCAGGACAAATTGTTAGTTAATGTTACACCTAGGTATTTAAAACTTGAGACTTCCTGTAGTGGTGCTTGTCCGAGATAATACCTGTGGTCAAAAATATTTTTTTTTTTACGTGTCACGCGAAGGAAGTTTGCTTTTTCTTTGTTTAAGGCCATGTCCCATTTCCGGCACCTTGCAAGGATGTTAGTTAGAGAGGTGTTTAGGTCAATCTGGTGATTAGAACATGTAATATCTCGGTACAGGAAGCAATCAACCGCAAACAAAAGAATCTCTACGCCCGGTACAGTTGTGTCGACGATGTCATTTATATATAGTAAGAACCATGGCCGCTTGTTCCAGAGAATCCTTCAAAGGGTTCCAGCTAAATTGAGGAAGAGAGAGGGGGAAGAATGGAAACAGAAACGAGACCAAGTTATACGTGACTGGGGATAGCTGGCGAGGGAGGTTCCGAGCGATCGCAGAGAGTGAGGAGGAAAAATTTCAAATATCGAGCTCCTCTGCGGAGGCTATGCGGAGGCTTTGCGGAGGCTGCGGAAGGGCCTTTAACTCGGATCTCCCGTTATCCACCTGAACAGGCAGTGGCATCTGCTGTCCTTGTTATATAGGTGCGCACTGCACCTTGGGGGGGGGGGGGGGGGGGGGGGGGGCATTCACAACGTGCCGAGAAAGCAAACCTTGCCCAATCGGAATGGTTTCGCTCACGGTTGCAAAGCCGAGCTGAGAACAGAGGTGCTTCAAAGGAGTCGTTGTCCGATGTACTCGAAGTTGAAGAAAAAAGCGAGGATATAAATTAGCGCGATTTTACTGGGAAGTATTTTTGAGTGTTAGGAAGCCACTGTACGGGTCGGTGTGCGCCATTTTTCAATTTAGAGCAGCAGCAACTACGATTTTGACGGCGCGGACCGAACTAGCCTTTGGAATCGATTTTTGTCATAATCGAAAGTACATATCTAAATCATATCATATACACACAAAAAAACTAACGTAGGTTTGCCAAGAATGTGGAAAACCGACACACGCAAGGAAACTCGTCAGTGAAGCACTTAACCTTCCATCGCTCAATCCCTATCCTTAAATTCCCCGGCCAAATGAGCACAATCTACGCAGAGCACGCAGCATGTTAGTATCAGCAACACACCTGACACGCGAGCTTCGAAAGCGTAGAAAGGAAACTAAACCAGATCAGCGACATTACCGAAAAACTTGAATCAGCATACAATTGTAACCATAATGGCTGACCCTGCCGGAACAATGAGTAGACCGCATGCTTGTACGCCTTCTCTCTGTGAACACTGGAGCTGCGAAAGCATGGAGTATAATTCTCAATCGGAAAAGAGACAACTTCTTGATGACTAAATCGACAGTCAGCTCCTTCTCCTGCGTCGTCTGCTCTACTTAATATAATAGCGCCATTCCTCCAAAGAGACAACGGTCCAAGCTTTCTCACCATGCTGTCTTGATGAGGCTGAAGCTATAGCTACGAATTGCCGAACAGCTTGACAGGAGTGATCATGGTGATGATGATGATGATGTAAAAGGTTTATTTGGTGCGATAAATTTGTCACGTCTATTAGGGGCAGAGCTTCTGGAGGGGCTGCCGTCAGCCTGGACCGGTCTACTAGCTTGTGCTAGTAGACCGGTTAAAAAAGGGAAGCACATCTTTTCTTTGTATGGTGGTGCGATTGCGGATAGGGGGGACTTCGGTAATGATCCCGCAGGAAGAACTGCAAATATTTCAGCGAAAGCAAACGCTACTTCATTAACTTCTTTATTGATCCCGAAAAAAACGCAATGAAATAAGGCAGAATGAGGACGGTCGTTTATAAACAAAAAAATTAAAAACGGCAATCTACACTCGCCCATTAGCGCGTCCCTTCAGCGGGAGCTTGTTATTTGATCCACCCTCGACAGAAGGGAGGCGTAAAGAACGTGCCAGCTCGAATTTCGGTCCAGGCAGCTTGAAATGCGTTCCACAAGTAATCGCGGGATGCACTGTGTAGGCCTTGAGTCTACATGACACGCTTCATTCGGCCTCAGAAGGGTTTAATGATATTCAAGTCTTCACCCGTAGGGAGCCATACAAGCTGGGGCGCACTGTGACTTAGGACACTTTGGACTCGTGGTGTGTATTGGGGGTAGGTCTTGTTTAAAACAAAAGTGGCCTTCAGAGAACGGTCTATGTAAGACGTATGGAACCAGTGTGTAATCCAGGATATCACTACTTTTCGTACATTAGGCTGCCTTCATTTCGGTGCCGGGGACCCAGCCTTTCTTTGGACGCGACTCTCACACATTGACGGCCGACCGATCGCTCCAGGGCGCGTCCTTAGTATGTTCTAGAGTGTAGCGAACCTAGTCCGAACGCCAAGCTTGTTCTTTCTAGGGCGAGGCGGTGGTTAAGGATTTAAACTGGGATGCTTACGTCGAGCACCTCTGTAAAAAACTCTCTTCTGTTTGCGGGGCCCTTTCGCGATGCCGTGACACCTTACCTTTGAAATGTAAATTACAAATTTATTATGCATTATTTTTTTCTCACCTTAACTACTGTAGCTTAGTATGGGCCACAATGACTAAAAATAACAGAAATAAGCTTTTAGTATTGTAAAAGAAAACTGTTCGAATAATCGCCAATATTGCTAACATGACTACCACCAAATACGCCTTCCAAGCGCATAAAATTGTTCGCGTTGATTTTTTATATAATTTTAAGTTATTGCAAAAAATGTATTTTTCCACGGCATCAATTGTCAATTTTACTCGGCCCTATCATCTTTGGACACGCGTCGTGCTTACATACATACAAGAAGTACTAACTCATGGAACATACCACGTTTTCGCACCGATTATAAATTACAAATGTTGTCTTATAATCTTCCCCATGTTTTAAAAACATATCAACACACAACGGGATATAAAAAAGCTGAGCTGCGGAAATATTTTGTTCATATGCCATTCCATGGCTCCACTTCTTGATTTTTGAACATTTGATTGAGTGTTAATCTACTTTTCCCCTCACCATATGTATGACCATTTTCAGTGTTCTCATCTTTTTTTTCTCTTTTCTATTTTTGTTATTCGAGTCAATGTATATATGTGTCGAGTGTTTTCTGTGTTTAATTTACTACTTTATGTGTGACTGGATTTTGTAAATTTCTTGTGCCGCTCGTGTGCTACTGCTTGTAGGGGTTTCCTGGACCCAGTCAAGCTGCCCAGGCAGCTTTTAGCCAGAAACCCTCCAGTTGAAACTGGAAAATAAACTTATTGACTTATTGACATAACTTTTGAGAACACAATCGCCATTCATTGGTGAACTCTAGTCGCTGCTCTCCTCAGCAAAATTCCAGTGGCCCATTTTCTTTTAAGTGCGAAAGCCCTATCGGCCTCCTAACCTGGAAAATGCTGGTCTGTGGTGAAGCCTCTGAAGTTAGTCACGTGATTCGGAAAATCACATAATTACGGATTACGCCAGTGCTCTCAAAGCCACTGGAATAGTATTGGGTGGCCTGCGACTCAAGTCATACCATGTAGGTACCAAGTTTCAGCTGAGAATACGCAGTGGCTTCTATTTATAAATAAACTCGTCAGGATTCGTAGAGCTACTTCATAGATCTATGAAGAGCGATGTGTTCAGATTTCTCTTCCGCCGAAGTTGTCTGCTTAATGTGTTGTGCTTTTATGGAGTGAAAGTCAGACACACGCTATAAACACAGGCGACACTGCTGAAACATAAACATGAAAAACATTTTTTTTTGGAATAAACGCGAAAGTAATAGAGGAATAGAGGAGCAGGAACACCTGCCTCATATGCGAGAGGTTCGGGGTTCGATCCCAAGTGCTGCCAGGTGATTGGCTCCTTCAGGATAAGATTCTTGCAAAAATTGGTCTCCTACTCCACCATCTGTACACGAAAAATGCCTTGCGCCGTGACGTCCTTTTGAAAACCCGCTCTTCTGCCAATTAAACGCATTATTAGCATCAGACTCGAGAGACAGAGAAATAAAGAATGAAAAGGCAAGAAGGTTAAATAGGCTACATCTGGTACCATTCCCTACACGTGGGAAGGCAAAAAAAAAAGGTTATAAAGAGAGGGAAGAGAAGAATGGTATATCAGTTTTCCTGTATCCGTAGGCCGTAAATAACTATGAGCGTACACATGGCGTACACTAATCAATCACAAAGACTAAAACAAAATCATAAGAAAGCTTAGTAGTGAGGGAGGTCTTTCGGCAAATTTTGCATTAACTTTAAACTTGTTGTTCCGTAAAAAATCTTATCGTGATATATCAGCATTTTTAGCATATTTATTCAGTTTGGCGCAACAACAGAATCTGCATAAGGGATGAAGCTCAATGTCTGATGTTCTTTGCGCCCTGATTGGATCGGATTTATGTGTTTGTGCAATTATGTCAAAGTTTTATATGCAACACTTAATTTTGTGCAATGCAGTGTAATTACATAATTTGCGTGTAAATCTTGAAAGCAAAGAAACGACTACTCAGAGTTGAAAATCTCCGAATCAAATCTTGCGTATATTCCGACGGTCTCAGTCGTACGTGCCGTAGACAGATGAAGTGCGCCGCGCTCTTACTGCTCCTGCTGTGGACGGTCTGTGTGCAGTGAGTATGATCACGTCAGCCGACTTATTAGCTATTGTTTGCATGTCTACCCTCGCTCCGCACATGCAATGAAAGCCTGAAAATGTGCAAGAAAAATCATAAATCAGCTGACCCAGAGCTGTTTCCTGCTGAGACGGTCTAGGGAAAATAGAGATTACTTTATGTCAGCATGGTTTTGACTGTTTTGTGCCCGTTCACTCTTTGGCCGAAATCTCACGCTAAGATTCATGTCTAGCTGTTGATTGTTGTACATTTCAATGTGTGAAGCGAATGGGTATTTTGTCTCTTGAGAACATTTCGCATCAGTGAGAAATACATAAACCATCCACAATGTGAAAAGAAATGGGGAGAAGGAATGGCAATAATATTTGCTCTTGTATATATTTCTCAATTTTAAGTAAAAATGAACTTGGGACTGGCAATGAGGTCTATGATTGCCCTCCAGTGTAGGTTTAATAAACTTCTGTCGGTTAATGGACAGGAAACTCGTGTTCTGATTTAGTCATCTTTTATGTTTTCTGTGATGTTCGCACCAAATATAAAATGAACTACGTTTGATTTCTGTGTGCCTCGTACGGAACACTTGGAATCTGTATTAAAGTGCTGTTCATGCATATCCAAAGACCAGGTTGCATGCTTATGGCACTTGACTTTAGCGTGCGGAAGACCTGCAGAAGGCATGCGCAATGGTGTATGTTTTTATATTAGACGGGCTCCCTACTCGAAGAATAGCGTATGTGTAGTTCAGGCAACAAAATTTCAATAGGAATCATGCAGTCGCGCTTAAACATAATCGCCAAACCAGATATGCAAAGCACTTCATGATCGTTATACCCCAGTCAAGCGCACAAGTTAAGTGCACTTACGGGGAGTGCGCTTCGGTATCCCGAGTGACACTAGGCTACACGGTGCTAAACGGGAACGCAAAGCGCACTCGTAGCAAAAAAAAATGGCGGCACGAAATGAGCGGAATTTCTGAAAAGGTCGATTTAAAATAAAAAGGACTCATAATAATTGATTGCTTAACGCGATAGCTCAAATAAGACGAGGTTCAACAGTTTTTAACGATGAAAAAAAAAAGAAATAGAAGGAAAGCCGAGACCAGTCAAGGCTATTCAGAACTGCGGTAACGAACAAGATGGCGGCGGGAAGTTATGTTGCACCTGCTTGGAAGAACAAAAAAACTTCCTCCATGTGCATCTGATTTCGTTCATTTGTTTTGTTGCTTTGCTTGTAGCTATAACGAACAATTTTTTTTTCTAAAAGCAGTGTTATAGCATGTAAAATAAAGTTGTAAGTACTTTTTATGCACTGTACATATTGTGCCTTCGAAGTCGCCGGTGGCGAGGCTACGCACTCGGCCAGTAAAGTGTGGTCCGTGAATGCACTCCTAGCGGGGTGCATTCTTCCGCGAGTGACACTCCACTTGCGTCGTTTAGATGTGGCAAAGTGTAGTTACAGGGAGTGACACTCTAGGAAGTGCACTTAATTGCCGGCTTGGCAGGGGTATAACAGTCATGGCTAATACTGTCTGGGAAAGTGATTTTTATTGCGTTGTACCCAACACATATCGTGCGTGGATAGCAGTGGAGAAAAACTTACAGCAGCATTTTGTTCGCGCCTGCTAATTATTTTGGTGCCGATCGAGAAATAGATGCTGATATGTTTGCATAGCGCAGGTCTGTGCCCAATATCCAAGTTCTCCATGCAACCAAATTAAATTTGAGCGCAGTAATACTAAGTGTATTAGTGTGCCTTGTAGTGACTGCAAAATCGCGAATGGAAGCAACGTCTTCTATATCATTTGCCAAGTATAAGACCATCTACGTCAAAAAAAGAAAGATGTCCATGTGCTTGCACGATCACAGCGTGAGCGATGAGACATTTGGGTGTCTTATTGAATAAAAGGCCGGGTAATATAGATTACATATACCCTGCTGCTGTCTTAAGGGATTCCAGGTTATCAATATTGCAAAAAGTTTGGTGGCCAGATTTAGAACGGGAACTAAGGCTGATCACTCAATCTTGAAGGGAATAACGCAGGAGACGATGGGCGACCCGGAAGAGAACAACCATAATTGGGGGACCTAACTTTGGAAGCAATCCAGGCCATGTGCTAATGAGCATGATGTAGAGGGCGTCAGCTCGCGTTCAGATTTTGAATCAATATCTGAGCTTTAAAATATGCATGATTTACATGTTTTAAGAGAGATATATGCATTCTATGCTGATGCCACTCAATACGAAATGTGAAAGTCATGTAAATATCTCCCAATTAAATAACATGATCTAGATTCATGTGATCGATTCATTAACATGAGCTATGCTCAGTCCTAAGTGAAATGCAGATACTGATTAGCATTAGCGAAATTATTATACTTCAGAGGCAGTGTGTGACGGCATTACTCATCAAAGAAAACAAGTGATTCATATGGTGTTGCTACGTGGCATTAGCTGTTTTACCAGCAACCATAGCTGGAATAAGAAGTAAACAATAACATATTACTTGAAGCGATGATATTCTTTCTTACCAGAGCTTTAAAACTTTCTAACCTCCTCCCCTCGTTCTGGCGAAAAACAAGTTGTTTTTTATCATACTTCAAATTTCTGGATAAAAGCATTTTTAACGCGAAAGAGTTTATATTAGTGCAGTTTGTTCACAATTTGTAAGATATCACTATAAAAATTAATATATTCACAGATTTACCCTCGGCAGGCTGGCATTAACGTTCTTGCTATCGGCATAAGCGTTCTCCATTGGTTTCCTATTGGAGACTGAACTGCTCGAGGCGAGCGAGGGAAAAACTTTAAAAGAAAGTTTTTGCTATGCATCGGAAGAATGAACCATTACCTTCAATATTTCCTTAGCAGCACCTCACAATATTCCAGTATTAGAACTTTTGTACAAGAATGTCGGACATGACTTTAGATTACGCTTCGGTTATAAGATACCTTCACTCAGACTAACATTTTTAACAGAGAACGGCGTTCAGACTTGTGCGCACAGAAAAAGGCTCCTCGGTGCATACCCAAAATGCTTAGCGGAGCATCCGTGTCTGCACTCGCAAGGAGAGGTAACATGCAGCCAATGCCTCAGAGACAGCAAAATTGCTACCTAAAATTTTTTTATTAATAATTTAGGGGCAGCACAATGTGTACCTCACTGAACTGATTTCTTGCTGCTATGAATATGGCACTATACAAAGGCATGCAAGATCTACAGCACCGTTGTGCAATGTAATAGTAGTTTTAACTAACATTTTATTCTTAGAGCAACTTTTGATTTGAAAGACCTTGGTAATGACGTCGTTTTGCAGCCAAACCTTACATTGTCAGAGCCATCAAATATATCAGCTTCTTCCTTAAGCTTCTCTGCTGATGCTGTACTTTTTGTGCGTTCCTATTTTGTATTTATGCATTCAGACGGAAGTCAAACAGCATAAAAGAGCAGCTTCACTTTTAATTTTTTGCCCTCCTTCTGCGTGTCTGTAGTTCATGCTTTGTTTATGTGATGTGTTCTTCGCCACCCTGCTAAATGTGCACTGTCAATTAATAGAACTTTCGCAGAAATAGGAGCCAAACCAACTGAGCGCGTTAGCGATAAATTGTGTACTAGCGCTAACCTTGATGCTATAATCATTTTACGTCGTTCTGAAAGGTTCTCTGAAACAGCTTCATGCCGCTGTTTCTGACAGAGAGGTGATGGGTTAATAGGAACATAAACCCATTATCGCTACCAATTCTGCATATATGTCCAATAGCCCATCATCGCTATCCGAACAGTTCCCACCCGTTAACACTGGATCTGAGCACCGGAACCGAAGTGGAAACCGAATTGCTAGCGCACATAGTTCGCATTAGGCCTAACAACGCAAATAGAGAGTAACTTTTTCTTTTCTTTAGTATTAAAAGTCATGCAACGCAGTTTCCTGATTACAAACTACATATATTGTACCATAAAAATTTGCTTTTTTCTCTTTCAGAGCAGGAAATGTGCCCTCTATAGTCGACGGTCAGATGAGATGCATGCTGAGACGGGTAAGAGGCCACTTTTATGTACATATGAAGACAAAAAGGAATATCTTACCACTTATGCGGGAGAACATCCCGTTCCTCTCGCTCGTAACGGCTCCTACAGCTGTGACAACCTCGCGAAATACTTGCGCACGCCTCGTCTTTGAGAACCAGGCATTGGTGCAACAAGTCGAGCATATATCCATCTATCTCTCCGTCCACAAAGCTTCCTTCAGGACAATCAAGGACTTTTAGTGGAGTGTTTCTTGAAAGAGGAATATGTGTGAAAAATAACAAGTTGTCTCTAATTATACATACATGGCTTGCTCGAATTGTTGGCCTCAATCTATCGAAAAGCTGAGAGAGAGAGAGACAGAAAAACTTTATTGAGACAAGTGTGTTTAGGCCTCCCTTGGGTTCCTGGACCACCCAATGGCCCTACTCTACGTCGAGACGTTAATTTGGTGTTTTTCATGACGTCGGCACCCCGAAGCACCGCAGCAAGCTGCGATGTCGGGTCCAGAGACAAGAGCACGATCTCCCAGTCCTCCCAACTGGATAACGCTGATGGGCTGCGCTGAAACTTCGCATTAGGAAGTAACATAATCGTCGGCAATTTTTTTGTTCAGTGTGATGATTCTGCCGCTCTTAGGCCTCAAGAGGATTGTCGGTTTGTTGATGAAAGTGGTTCCTTCTCTGTAAAATCAGATGGCGCCACTAGGCTGACGCACCTAATCTAATGCAATCCAGTATCGTTGTGTCTCCATTCGCATATGCTGAACTAAAAGTGCGGATGTGACAAACAGCGTGACGTCCTGCAAAAAGCTTGAGATTAGCGTACTTAAGCGTACTTGCGCTTTCCTAAAGCTGGCTAATGTGTCGTCAACGACGCTTCTAATCCGCTTCACCGGCACTACCAATGCTATTGTCGCAGTCGATTCTTTTTCATGGTACTCCCATCAAACGAACGTTGATGCATTCAAAGTCTGTTGTTCTGACGGTGGTGCGGGCAGAGCAAAATTATCTTTAATTCTTTTCAACCGCTCAAACTGACAAATGCCGATGCATAAATATCCCGTCGTGATATTCACGGTACCGGTAAAGTGCTATTATTTTTATCAGTTTTTACTTGCTGGCCAAATTAAGGAATGTCGACGCATGCGCACACTGGAATGTTCACAACGCCGTTCTTGAGGTTCACCTCAGAAGGGCGGCCCATCAATCGAGATTGACAGGGCAGCCCGTCTTTGGTTTTTCTGGTACATACCCACATACTAGAACTCTGTCATCGTCAGCGCAATAATTCATGCGGAGTATGTAGATGATCAAGTGATCGTGGACGCGAAGTGCGTACAACTCCGACGCAGTCGGCATGAAGCAATCCTTCTAGCACCCTAAACCTTTTAGTGCTCACTGGTGCTGGCGGAAGTTCCTATCACCAGGAGTCAACAACGAATATAATAATCACGCTGTAACGAACGAACAACGACGTGGGCATTTTGATTATAAAAGAAATCGGAAGAAAAATTTAACTTCACTTCTCTATCATGGAGGCTTTTAGGGCAGAAGGAGAATGCTGTTTGGATGAGTCTAAGCCTTTCGAAAACTTGTGTTCCTAGAAAGACTGGCACATGGAAGCCAAGATTTGTTCTGCGTCACAGTGGCTAGAAAAAGTTGATGGCTTCCCAGTGGCTTCCTGCGCTATTGGTAAGACACGTTGCCCCGCCTGAATTCGGGTTCTGTTTGCCTGCGGCTAATCCAGGCGACATGAGGATACATAGCGCACAATATTCAACGGACACAACACGAGCGCTAAACTTTCAAAAACGAGGGAGATACTTGAAGCTGCGGCGATGGAAAAAGAGTGATTGGAAAATTGTGTCAGTGATCCTTCGGTGTCATTATCAAGAAACGACTAAGCTTTCTTAGATTCAAGGTATCGGGCGACAGTGTGGAACGTACTCACTGATTGGTGGTTTTTATTGTGCATTTTGTTCTCATTTCTTGACACATCATGACCTTGACGAGATAATCGTTGCTAGTCGTCTATACCTGTACCATACGTGATCTTAACAAGGCTGTCAGTGCCAAATAAAGATAATTGAGTGGAAGTTTAGCGCTCGTGTTGTGTCCCTTGAATATTGTGCGCTATGGATCCTCACGTTGTTTACCCACAAGCCCAAAGCCTGACCTTTCCTGGTGACATTTACTTTATTTCCCGCTCCAATGCGATCCGAGAGGACCAAATACCTGCCCCCTGGCTGCAGCTGCACTGTTCAGCCAGGTACTCTCTATACGTCCCTCTGCTTCAACCGTGCCGCCCCGCTGCCTCCGGGACAGCGTAGGAGGTTCCTTGGTCCTCCTCAAACTTCGCGGCCACCAAGAAGGGGATGAACTATAAATGCCGATACTAACCATTGAATAAAGGATGGTGAAAGGATTACTTTAGAGTGCTTTTATTTCTACTAGATGACTGTGGACTATTGCTACTGCTTTGTTTATTCGGTTGCCGCATTCCTCTGCAGCCTTTAATTTTTTTATTCTTTCACTCCTTCCTTCATTTCTTCCCGTACGGCCGGTGGAGGTGTCCACCGAGAAGTGAGGAAGTTACTATGCTTCTCACTTCCTAAAAAAAAAAACACTATATATTTCTGTGGCCGCTAAGAACTGCTACGCTTGTTTTGCAACAGCCTTTTTCTTTGCTTGCCTGCGTCCTTGTGGATATTGTGCTCGGAGGAAGGTGTGAGTTGTTAACGGAGCATCGACCGACGGAGGTACTTAAATCGCGAACGACCGCAATCAGGTATGCCTAATTATTTAAAGCGGAGGCTTGTTTCCAAATCCCGGGGTGGGCTGTGAATAAGGCTCTTGTAGAGCGAACCACAAACTGAGCCCGTGGGCACTCGAGCGCAGTCGTGCTTTGCATGGCGAATGTAAGCAGGTTAAGGGGCATAGCCAGGAGGGGGGGAGGGGGGGGGGGGGCTTATGAAGCTGCAGCTCCCCCGAATTTTTTTTGAACTGTCATCGACCTCAATACGGCCCAAGTGTATACATATCGCGACTTCTGCTATCATAGCTTTGTTCTTGCCTGGATCGTCTGTCTTTCCGTGTGTAAAGTTGACTATCTTTGATTGCGCGAGATGTTTATTTGCCTTGTTTGACGCATTATATGGAGTGACTTCTGCTTATAGGCACGTAGATGTAATGGAGGCATACGGGTATTTAGTAAATATCTTATTGCGAGGTTTTCTGTATACATGCAGTGACTTTGTTTCCAGCCACACTTTTTTGTCCTTTGTCAAGTTGCTCAGTCAGGCATGTTGCCGGACTAGTTGGCTTAGCATCCTGACATTTGGAATAAAACCACCTTGGTGCAAATAACTTCACAATTTCCTCGTCTTTTTTGACCTTGTGAAATTATTTGCGCCAAGGTGGTTTTATTCAAAATTTCAACTTGCCAAGTCGTATCTTCGCAATTCTAATGCTCCATTTTATCTTCGCACTTCTAATGCGTATTTTGCAGAAATCCTTGCTTGTTCATGTGCTCGCTGTTGTGACTAAAATTTCGGTGCAATTACTCGCATACATGGCCGGTGACAACTGCTAATGCGCATATACACTGGAACAAAGGACAGTGTCATTGAGATTTTTCTCTGGCCTTTGCATATGTACAAAAATGTAAATATTCTTGAACGACCAAGATTCATTAAAATATTTCTCCTCTACTTGCTCATTTCATTGCCTATACGCTTTTCATATCAGCGGCATGCACTGCTTTGTTGGTTTCGGAGCAAATACGCAAAAACATGGAAGCATTGGTATCAGTTAAGTCTGCCACGATATTTAAGACATACGGATATACATTATTTTATTTTAAAAAATACATAGTTAACTTTTCAAGACAGTGAGTAGCTTTAGCTAATACAGAGCGTCATTGTCAATGGCAATGCAATTATTATTCTTGCGTTTGAACCCTCCACAAATTCTATGAGGAGGCCGCGACGCAACATGAGCCCCCCCCCCGAACAAAATTTCTGGCTACGCCACTGAGCAGGTTATATGAGAAGGAAAGGTGAGGCAACTCGAACATTAAACGGCTCCTGAAGTATTATAGTCCAGCAATGCGGAGATGAGCAGCTATCTTTTAGTTTTAGTGGTGAGCTTGTCTTGCTTTTCCGACACGTAATATTAAGGTGTTATGATTGCCGTGAGAGAAATGTGTACTATCGGGGACAAAAGACATGCGAAAAGTGGCCTTGGCATATATGTGCCGTGTTTTCCAACAAACACCACGTTTGACTACCACAAATTACAGCTTCGGATTCCTCGCTTCACCTCCAAAATTGTGATCTCTTGCCACTGGCTGATAATGGACTCCTCCGGCGCGACATATCCGCTAACATGATGCCCACTACTTTCTCGTGAAGGTCCTGCCCTGCTAGGTTTTGGGCACCTGTCCTCTAGGTACTAATACATCTCCCTCTATCGTTCCCATCAGATGCAGCGGCAAACGTAGAGAGGACAAGCACACCATTCTGCCTTATTTTGGAAGACGAAACGTTAAGGTTGATGTATCACCAACATTCAGGGATTAACGCAAAATGAACGGAAAAGTAAGATGAAGCAGGGCTGGGGTAGGGCGCAAAAGCGTTATCTTCGTTAGATATAATTTATATGCAAGGCCAACAGGGAAGCAGGCAGAAAGGGGCATAAAGTGGGCCGGAATTTCCAAAGGAAACAACAGTACAAGAATTCAGCCAGGGATCGGGAGAAAGAAAGAGGATGCAATATTCGCTACTGAAAGGAACTGCCGTTAAGTGGACACGAACAACTACGAAGCTTGCATTTGGCTACTCGAACGCCTGAAACCAGCGTATGCAGGGAATTTAGACCAAATATAGTGTACGAATATGTGCCCTGATAGTGCGTGTTCAAGAGAAATCGTCCGATTAAGAACAGTGGATGCGAAAAATTTGCGGAACGTTGGCGTCATGCCGCATAATACCCTAAACTCGGCAACAGCTATACTGAATGTGCGCGCTTTGTAATTTTATTTGGTAGTTCACGTGCGTCTGTGTATGAATGTGTGGAGACTGACTAGAGTATACTTCCAGGCAAGTATGTTCGCGGGCAGCGTTCTAGCGCGCGCTTCCATTTTGAGTGCTTGCCTAATATGTATATGGTTTCATCTCCCAGCATTGGGCCGAAAGCGATGCTTGCACTTGATATATCTAAAGATTTTGGTAATGTTAAGCACTCGGAAATACTCATATCCCTCGGCAATATGAATGTCGGGAAGTTGACAAACAATTATGTCAGAGCCTTCCTGAAGGAGAGGACAGCAAAACACAATTCGGCTCCACCATATCCAACTCCTTCCATCTAGGCGGAACAGGTACCCCACAAGGCGCGGTCCACTCGCCGTTCCTTTTCAACATGACCCTCAATCCGCCGGCTCATAATCACAGAGATATTCCACACCCTGATCATTCTGTGTACGCTGGCGATCGATATTACCCTCGTGGCGGCTGCAGAAAGCTACGGCCAGATTGAGCAGACACTTCAAACCCCTACAGATGTCGTCCAGTCTGAAACCAGGACCATTACCATAACTTGCTCCCCATGTAAATCGGAACTCTTGGTATTTCGTGAAAAACCCTGAGACTCAAACCCCTAACGTGATAACCGCACTCAGTGATGTCAAGATAGCTGAAGTCGAAACCATCAAGATATTATGAATGCTCCTACAGAACAGCGAGAGAAATAATGCGCTAATTGGCGAACTAAAAGCAAACGCGAACAACACGTCTCTCCTCATCTGCAGAATTATTAACACAGACGAATGAGGGAGGCGAACACTTTATGAATGCAATACCTTTACGTACTATAACATTTCTCTATAACAATCAATATATCCGCACATATCCCGTCTGCAAGCTAGCACTTTTTTGCTATTGGCGTTTTTCCTATCGTCAAAAGCGTTCCCCATTGATTTGCTACGGCAGTCTTAACTGCTCGATGCGAGCGATGGGAAAACGTCAAAAGAAAGGTTTTGCTACACATTGGAAGAAAGGACTAATAATATCTTCAATATTTCCATAACAATACCTTACAATTTTCAATATTAAAAATTTTCATCTTAGTATCTTGAACACGGTGTCTAATGCGACTTCTCATTTTATTGAAGGCATGGATTCCGTGTCAGCAATAAAATTCCAATACGGAAAGGTGTCAGGCAGGGAGACACGATATCGCCAATGCTCTTCACTGCCTGCTTACAGGAGGTATTCCGGGAACTGGAATAGGAAGAGTTGGGGATAAGAGTTAATGGAGAATACCTGAGTAATTTGCGATTCGCTGATGACATTGCCTTGCTAAGCCACTCAGGACAAGAACTGCAAAGCATGATCAATCAGCTAGACAGGCAGAGTAGAACGGTGGGGCTAAGAATTAAAGGGATGCTGAAAGGTTTCCCAAAAAAATTGAGTGAAGAGATGCACTTTACAGTTTTCCACCCTCGGAATTCGAATTTCTCATCGAAATTGGGCAAAGGAAAGCGCAAACCTATTTTATTTTGGCGAAAAGTGCCGCAGCAGCCTCGGGCCAGCTCGCGCGCCTCGTTGCCGCCTGTGATTGGCTGGGCGCCTCGTGACGTGAACACTGGCGTTGGCTCGGTGAGCCCGGCTCGGTCGCCGCCGATGTAGTACATGAATTCAGCGCGGCGCGCGGTGTTCCGGTTGTTGGTTTGATGCTTATATCACGATGGAACACATCGAAGATTACCAGGAGGATCTTGGCGTCATCCCCAAGGTAGATGTACTATGGTAGCGTAGGCTCCATAGAAGCCCATACGTTCAAAACATGGCGGCTTGTGGTGCGCAGCCAGCGCCGTCTTCGAAATGCGTGGACAACTAAAAACTGACGTCATACTTAAAACAAAAACGCGACGTCGAAGTCACGTGTTTTAGTGACGTCATATATGTGACGTCAGCGTCAGGTGCTGCTTGGCGGGAAAAATAAACTGCTGAACGCCGCGACGCTTCAGCGCGACACCCGACACGAGAACGAAGAAAGAAGACACGAGTGCCGACCACCAACGCTATTTTTAGGTAGTCAGTTCTCGTTGTGCCTTTTTCCTTCGTCCTCACCTCAGGTGTCGCACTGAATGTCGCAGGTGTCGCGCTGAAGCGATGAAATGTGACGCCGCCAGACAGGTTATCGCTCGCACATCGTGCAACCGCACACCTCTTTTTTGCGTACGGGGCGCCATGGCCACAGACGATGCCCTTTGGGGGCAAAAGCGAGAGAACCGCACCCAACGGAACGAAACTAAACAGAAGCGCTGGCAAAAGGCAAAAGCGGAAACTGTACACGAACGATGCACACCAAGAACTCGAGCAACAAGCAACGAGGAAAAAGTAGGGCTAGCAGAATCGAGTTTCAAACAAAAGCAAGCAGAATGGTCAAAAGATATGACCAGGGTATTACATCAGAGCACCGTCAACCTTGGCATCGTCCCGCTGCCATTGACGCTACTCTGAGCGAACGCTGTCATAAATTTTTACTAAGCAAGCGCTATACTTTCTAACAAAATGCACACAACTAAAATATTTTAAAAAGGAATCACTGAAATTGTTTTTGAATGCTTTTGAAACACAAAATATGTCCTAATTATTTTCCTCTTCTAGTTGTTTGTCCACTCATTTCATTTTGGCGCTTTAGTTCCACCCATAATTTGATGTCGCTAGCACTTGGTTCTGGACCGCATTCGGGCTCCGGCTTCGCGACCTATTTCAATAGACCTTGTCATCCCCTACATGTACGAACCAATCGCAAAGAGCAAACCGCTCCAAGGAAGCAACGATGCTGGCGCAAGCGGTGCTTTTGGCTTGAACGAAAGCGAAGTGTCAGCATCTACACGTGTTGGAAATGTCCTTTCGTAAGCATACTTTTCTAGCCAAACTTCATTCAGAGATACAATAAATTAATTTTGAAGCGAACAAATGTAGTATAGCACTGCTCCACGAAATTTTCCTAATGCAATGTAAACGGGATGCGATCGTCGGCATTGTTTGTCTTGCCGCTTGTCGGTGCTGCCGCAAATCTGCTTGTAATCCACACAGACCATTGACAAGCGCAAGAAGTTATCAGGCTCTCTTTGCACGCAAATTTTATGCTGGCATCTCTTCATGGTCGCTGCGTGCCGGCTCGATTCATAACACACGCGAAAGACAGAAGTTCGCGGCGCTTTGCGGCAGAACTCGTCGAGGTGACAAACGTGCGCCTTCCATTCTGCGTGCCAAGATGGGATCTGAGAGTAAATTGAAATCCTTGTTTAGGCGAGTTGCTTCATACTGCAAGCCCTTGTAGGACTATCTCCATCCGTTTGCGGCCGCCTTTATCGTGCTGTTCTCAGTGATTGTTTTCACTAACTCGATGGCCTCGTGCTGCAACCGAGCATGCCGAATCGCAAGGCTGGCTGTAGCACACGTGGAGCACAATTATATATTATTATTAATGTATGAAGCCATGCTGCACTCGGCAATTTTTTACGACTACATGTGTTATTATAAACGTATTCCTGGCAGAACACTTTACTGGTATTGGCTGCATTAGAACTTGAACAGACTTGTCAGCCTTGTCATCACTTTTAGAAAAGTTCGATGCAGGGTCCTCAGCAGCATCTTACAATCTTACAATCATCATTTATTCCAACATCAACATTACAGATGCTGAGGACCGTGAACAAAAAGCCTCTAACTGGGCTTGACGGGGTTCACGGCCCCTAAAAATCACGGTATTGGCAACAAAACTAGAATAAAAACACTACGCATCAGACATGGGAGGATGTGGCACAAAATCAAGACATAAGCAAAACAATTACAAGATTAGTAGACTGTTTAATGAAGTATACAATGTACGGTGCAATACAGAAAAAGGTTAGAAAGTGCAATTATTGTGGCTATGATATATTTACAAAAAAAAAACAGTATTGTGGCTATGAAACAACTCGTTTGTTTAGAAGCGACGGGAGCATATTATGTAGCATCTGGTATCCATAGTTAGTGCGTGCTCGAGGTATTTCCCACAGTTCAGTACTGCGGGTATTTCGTGTTTTTCGTTTAGGTGTCAGGTTTGCTATGCCGCCTAGAATGTTTTTATTCTGTTTAATTCCGTTAGAATAACGCTTAAGGAGCATTGTTTCATAAATGTCAGGAAGTGTGATAATGTTTAGTTCCCTGAAAAGAGGTGCAGTATGACTATCGTATGCAGCGTTTGCAACTATACGAATTGCCTTTTTTTTGTAGGAGGTGAAGTTTAGTAATATTTGACAAAGTAGTTGTACCCCACACTAGGTGACAGTAGTTAATATGTGAAGTAAAAAGGGCACTGAAAATAAGGCGTGTAATGCAAACAGGAGCAAAATATCGCAATTTGCACAGGATCCCTGTAATGCGACAAATTTTAGTTGCAACTGCATCTATGTGAGCATTCCAGGACATTCCAGGACAAGTCGAATGCCAGTGGCATTCGACTTGTTGCGCAGTCCTGATTTGTATTGCTGTTTGGTGTGTATTCTTGACTGCCTGGTGGTGTGCAGCCTCCAGGTGTGATGTTATTTTCCATGCACTCTTCATTTGCACTATCGTCTGGTGCGCAGTCTTGATCTTGCAGCAGTTCGGGAAGAAACTGAAAGGCATAAGCCACATGATGTTATTGTTCCAAACAGAACAAAAGTGTGCTTCAGTATGAGTAAAATCTGCTGGTTTATTTCATAAACCATTTTGTTGATTGGCGAGCTCCGTGCGAAGTGAGATCATTTATTATATACCAGGTGTTCCTTTAGAAGGTCGAAAATTTATTTTAAAAAATGGGTAACTAACCTTGTATTAATTTTATCCCTGGGGCTATATTGGGGGATACGGCAGACACCAGCAATAGGCAGAAGGCTTCCATTAGCTCACTAAACTGCATATCTTAATTAAATTTTTATTTTCATATTATGTTGTATTTGCAGATTTGGAGCACCTCCTGCAAATACTATAGCCAAGCAAAAAAGATCTCTTTAAAAACCCTGACAGGCAACTTCAAGCGCTAACACAGAACCAGCGGCCGCGTCCGACGTAGATCGCTCAAAAAAAAAGTGTATGCTTTGGGGCCGGACTGCACGCGCCATGACTGCGCACATTGGGCGCTGACAAGGCTGCTATCAGCCAGGCCCCAGGCGAAACCAAACTGAAAACGAAACGCGGCGCGCCCGTATACCAGGAACATCTGCAAGCAGTTTTCTCGGCGCTCCGACCACGAAGAAAATTGTGCCGCGTACTACTCCCTATGTTCTCGCCACTGAGGGCTACGCATGAATCCTAGAATATCTGAGCTCCAATATAATTGAGTAAAGAGTCTGCATATAACGTCTTTTCAGGTGCTCGCTTACCGAACGAAGTTCTCTGCATGCTCACGCGCGGCGCGCAGTCTCCGGTTGTGAGGCGCACTTCGCGTCGCTCCACCTCTTGCAGTATTAGTAGCAAAAAAATGCAAGGGAAAGGTTTTAAAAGTGTTTAGGTACGTTGACGATTTTTTAGTGTTTTTAGCGCGTGACTATTCCAGCCAGGATGCGATTGATGAAGTTTTAGAAGTTTTTAAGCAACACGGACAAGGTCTTGGTTTTACACATGAGTTACCCCACAGGAGTGTTCTGCAGTTCCTGGACCTAAAACTAGAGTTCTGCGTGCGGCATGTATGTTGGTCTTACCAACCTCGTGCAAAAAAGGAACTTTTGCCGTACAAATCAGAGCATTCCAAGATTGTGAAAAGAGGCATTGCTACCCATTGCATGGATTCGGCTCTCAAAAAGTCGTGTGAGCATCAATTGCAGGCAAGTTTTGACAATCAGGTCCGCCGGCTTTCGGCAGCAGGTTTCCCTATGTCGCTCTTGACGGCGGTTGCCGAGGCCCTGATACGAAAGATGAAGACCGGTACGCCAAGTATGAGAGGGACGAGTGAACGCGAAGCGTTCAGGCCTGTGGTGGTGCCATATCTGCATAAGGTGTCTCATCACCTCAAGAGAGTTGCAGGCAGGCATGGTGTCCCTCTGGCGTTTTCTGCGCCGAATAAACTGGCGAAGCTGTGCGCCCGCACGTGCGGTGATAGAAGGAGTGGATGCCTAATCAGGCACGGGTCTACCTACATCCCTTGCGCCACAGGGGTGGTATACTCCTTCCCTCTTTCATGTGGTAAGACCTAGATCGGGCAGACAGGGCGGTGCATAAACGAGCGACTCAGGGAACATGCGAATAAAGTCAGGAACAACACAGACAAAGGGGCACACCTTGTGTCCCATCTTAGTTCTTGCCGCAATTGCGCACCGCGACTTGACGAGACCGTGATACTGGGAAAAAGTAAAAATGAACAAGCGCGGCTGGCTTTGGAAGCTTTCCACATAAAGGAAAACGCGGTAGATTGTATCAGTGACACGTCCGTGGCTCTGTACGTTGCCGAAATCAACTTTTTGCGTTCGCGTCTGCGTTAACAGCCGTTGGCATGACTATTGTGATTAGAGATTGCTTTTGAGCATGCGTGGCCAGGTGTATAAGTAAGCGTTTCAAGGAAGAAATAAACAGTTGTTAGTGCGTTTGTGTGTGTCCCTGTGTCTTTCTTCGTGGTTCGTCCTTTGATTGCGCATCCTTTACCTTCACAACGTATTAGTAGCAGTTTAACGATTTTTATTCAGCCAAAAAATTTAGGGCCGAGCTCTGATATGAGTAATGCTGTACGAGATGCATGATGCATGCCTGCAAGCATAACAGCTAAGCACTTATTTTGTAAGCTGCAGTTTGCTGCCGTCCTGACATTCTCATTCCAGCGCCGTTCATCTCACTACTACCGGAAGCCTTGCATCCACGAAATTACGCGCCATACACTACACAGAACACCGGTTCGCGCAGTCAAATTCTCATAGAGTTAATACACAAATCCTTACCTCGAGCTTCCTCCTTTTCGCGAAAGCTGGCCTCGGTGGCGGTGACGAGCTCCTGTGCGCGAAGACAGACGGTATTGCGCCGGGTTTCAGTCCAGCTGACTTTGTTGACAGGCCCAATGAACGCATTACCGACAGGCTATGATTATAGTCTTCATCACGAAAGTGGTCAGAGCATAGCACTGTAGTCTTTGAGGGCTTGAAATCCCTTCTCTTCACAGCAGCTACCCACCTCGCGGAAAGCTTCTTATTTTGCGGGAAATTATGAAAGACCACGTCGTCGCGGCCGCTGGTGTTAGTGCAGCCGAAGGCTGCGCAGAACGCCGGCATGATGGTCCACCGCTTCACTCGATGCTGCCCGCGTTTTTGTTCGTCACCACAAACATAAAAAAGCACAAATACAGGAACACACGGCAGATCGAAGCCGCTTACGATGGCACGCACGCAGAAACAAGCACGGTCGCGGAGGCTGCGTGGCGACGGAACACCAATGTTTACGTCACCACCCCACGGTTTCCGGTTTCGGCTCGCATCGTCAGGGTCATCAGCAGCGCTCGGCGGACAGCGGGGGGCGGAGCTACCGCGCAATTTTAATCGGCGATTACGTCGCTCCTAAGTGATTAATCTGCAAAAAAAATTCACCCGCATGATTTTTAAGGTTCCCACATCCATACGTGAGCATCTTAATGAATTCGAAAATCTCTTCAGCTTCCCTTTAACATGCAGAAAACCAAAGTAATGTTCAATAGCCTTGCAAGGGAACAGCAGTTTGCAATTGGTAGCGAGGTGCTGGAAGTAATAAGAGAATATGTCTACTTAGGGCAGGTAGTGACCGCAGATCCGGATCATGAGAGGGAAATAACTAGAAGAATAAGAATGGGGTGGAGCGCGTATGGCAGGTTCTCTCAGGTCATGAGTGATAGCTTACCAATATCCCTGAAGAGAAAAGTATATAACAGCTGTATCCTACCGGTACTCACCTATGGGGCAGAAACGTGGAGGCTAACAAAGAGGGTTCAGCTTAAGTTAAGAACAACGCAGCGAGCTATTGAAATGAAAATGATAGGTGTAACGTTAAGAGATCGGAAGAGGGCGGAGTGGGTGAGGGAACAAACGCGGGTTAATGACATCCTAGTTGAAATCAAGAGGAAGAAGTGGGATTGGGCAGGGCATGTAATGCGAAGGCAAGATAACCGCTGGTCCTTAAGGGTAAAGGAGTGGATTCCAAGAGAAAGCAAACGTAGCAGGGGGCGGGAGAAAGTTAGGTGGGCGGATGATATTAAGAAGTTTGCGGGGATACAGTGGCGGCAACTAGCAAAGGACAGGATTAATAGGAGAGACATGGGAGAGGCCTTTGCCCTGCAGTGGGTGTAGTCAGGCTGATGATGATGATGATGGATTCCGCGAATCTATTTACTATTTCTCCTGAGTTTGCGTTAAAATTTTTTTCTTAAGGCAACATTAACCTGGTCGGAACACATCTCACATCTAGCATCTAGAGCATCAAAATCACTTGGCCTCATCCGAAGGTCCCTGTACCTAGCCCCCCCTTGTGTTCGAAAATTAGCCCACGAAACATTCACCCGTACCATAGTTGATTACGCAGCGGCTATATGGAACCCTCACCAAGCATACTTAGCACTTTAGAATCCATTTAAACCGAGCAGCCCGTTTCATATCCTCTGATTACAATAGACACAACAGTACCACCAGGATTAAATCTGCACATAACATTCAGCAACTTGAGCACCGACGGAGAATCGCATGACTCTGCCTCTTACATAAATTATTTTACAATTTTCCTGATATCCGTGGCACATTATTACCAGCTCCCATCAGAACATCCTGCCGCCTGTTCAAACTCCTCAGCATTCAACGTACACACGGATCGACATTAGCATTTAATGAATGTTTTCTTCCTTCTGCAATAGAGAACTGGAAGCTGCTACGCGACTACATTGTAAACGAGCGCGTCCCTACTAAATTTTGACAGGCATGAATTAATCACTGTACTTAACATTTTTCTTGTTGTTGCCGCCTAATTCAGCCTTTCGCCATGCAGCATTGACCAACGTTGTATCGTGATGCATCGTTTTTCATTTTGTATTGTATTATGTTTTATTGTATTAACGTGTTATTCTCAATTGTATTTGCTTTGTCCCCCCACCCACCTTTATGTTATGTCTCAACAGAGGCCTTTAAAGGTAAAGTAAATTATGAATGATGATAATGAACATATTGCACATCTTCCTCCTTAGTGGAATCGAAAACAAACGTTGCCTACAATTAAATTATCGCAACCACGCAAGCCCTCTCTGTCTGTCTGAAAAACTTTATTATGCCCAAACGGCTTGGACACACCATTCTCAACATGGGCCCTCCACGCGCGAATTGTTTACGCGGTCCGTAGAGAACATCTCATGCGCACTAAGCCGCAGTATCGGTAACAGCCGTTTCCCGTTCTGAACCGTTCACTCCGAGGCCTGGATGCCGCGAGAGACGCAGTTGATTGATCTCAAAAGGCTCTACTGCTACGCAGGTGGCCAATGTTCCTTCACGCGATTCATAAAAAACACAGAAAGAGCAGAAATGGACACTTAAGAACTAATGAGAGGCTGTTGCGGCAGCTCACACGCTCTTTTTTAGCGCAAGTGCTGCTTCATATATTAGCATAATTTATGCGGTGTTGTCGCTGGTGCTTTGACGACAAGACAGCAAAAGGGAATATAAAAAGTTCAACATTATGCTCAAAGTTTCATATAGATACATTTATTCGTCTTGCGTCAAAGCGCGCCAACTAATCAAGCGGGCTGACGTCCGATATTTCCGTTTTATTTCTCCGTGCATCTTGAAGATAATATAAATTATTGTAAAGCATCCTACTTAACATAGACCTTCACTTCATTTCCTATAGCTGGAGCGCAGTATTTTGACGCAGATGAAGCAGGCAGCGCGTTTGCTTTTTCCTTTACTTTCTGTAGTGCATGTGCAGTGAGCATGAGCAGTGATCGTCACCTGGCATCATCAACGGATTTTCACCTGTAACTGTTTCCATTGCTTAATTGCTACAAGCCTGAAAATCTTTAAAATGTTGTGCCTGAAATATTTAAAATATTTGAAATGTTTACTCAGACACTCCTCTGGTGCAATTGGCTTGTTATGTGTTCGTTTAATATTTTTCGGAATGGCGTGCTAGCAGAATCATATCTTCTCATTCCATCTTCAGCTGGTATACGAAGTGGCTAGCTTTCTATATTTTACATATTTTGCTCGAAATTTGTTCTGATATAAGACAAACTGAACTTTAATAGAAAGCAAGTATACGGCAGGATGCTTGTAGCTAGAGGTCACAGCCAATGCTGCGTACCGGCTTCTTTTTTATTGCTAAACTTTTGGCGCCTCTAAGAAGGCTTAATAAATGTAGGTGATACACTGGGGAATTGTTTTCTGTAATGTTACTTTTTATCTAAGCGACATAAGAACAAGAGCTCCGCGAAATGGCGAATTCATGTTTCGACTTGTTCAAGGGTTTCTGAAAGGGGTTCCAATAAAGTTGCGGTATGCATGTGATGTTAAAAGAAGGCCGTTTCATGAATATCCTCCAGCAAGTATTTTTTTCCTGCTCTTTGTAGAAGCTGAGTTATCTGTGGCAAAAGTTTGAATTTAAGCGTCTTCGTGCCTTTTCCTCTCCTCTCGTCACTTTTTCCACGCTGGAAAGATGGCGCTCTTCCGCCGGTCCCACCTCCTGGGGCGGAGCTTCCTGCCCTGCCGGAGCTACGCGACTTATTCGCCGCGGCCATGGTAGCTGCCCGACGTCTGAAAGAATCTAACCAATAGCTTCTCCCAACCTGTGTACGCAGGTGCGAGCGACGGAGGAGGGTGCGAGCATGAAAAAGACACCGGGAAGGGCCCTCCAACTTTCGCGCGTGATTGTTGCTTCTCTTCTGCGTGTAGAAGTATATTTGGCTCAAGTGTTTATGACAACCCAATGCAGCGATTGAGTGAGTCGACGTGCTCTCCCCAGAAGGTGTTTCAGAGCCCCTTTAACGAAGGTACCCAGGAGAAACAAGCCTGGAAGGTAATTCGGCATTGTAGCATTGTGTTCACTAAAGTGAAACTCAGAACCAGTGTGAAGTACAACACGGAAACGTTGCTAATAAAAGAAGACATTTTTCTATGTTGATAAGAGAATGAAATGTGTCCTGTGTTATGCATTCTTGCAGTTTAAATAAAATATTATGACATTTCATGGTTGCCTTAAAACTGTTAAGTTGTGAACGTCTTTCAGGTAAATTTTAAAGAAAATTAGTGTCAAAGCTTGCCATTTTTACCCAGTCAAAGTTTTCCATTTTTAGAAATTGTAGAATTAAATTCGTTGTTGTTACTGCGTTTTTTAATGCGTTCGTGGGCCATAAATGGGGCACCGGTCTTTCGCTTCGTCTCACCTTGCCTCTAAGGGCCGTATGAGTAATAGTTTCCCAATTTTTTTATTTAGATTCACGATTCTGCCGCTTTGATACTTAAGAGGACCATCGGTTTGTTGACAGACTTGGTTTCCGTCCTAACAACCAGATGGCGCCACTAGGCTGAGCTGGGTATGGTGCCTATATGGCCAGCGCCGCTTTCAGGTTGAGGACACCGCTCTCGGCTGGGGCATGTTGGGACCCACTCTCCTGTTCGGCTGCATTCAGCGTAATGCGGCGGCGGGCCGCTGCCAAGAGAAAACTGCGGCAGCTGCATGGAATTCGGGAAATTTGATATTTTACGGAGACAGGGTGATGCCAGAGATTGTTTTAAAACTCAGTCGGAGTTAGTTACTATAAAGTATACCATCTTTTGCAGCTAATCTGCCGAGAAAGTCGGCGCCTTGTGAACAGTCGGTGCGCTCATATGTGTTGGTTCTCTTCTGTCCCGTTTCTTTTGTGCTATGTTACTTCATAATAGCATTCTTTTAACGTACGTAGCATATTCCAGTTCAATCTTTTGACGCAGATACTCTACTTTTTGATTACTTTTCCAACAGTCAGGATTACATATTTCCAGCCGCAATTGCATATTCGCCAAATACAGCCATTAAACAGCGCCTCGTGCGCGTTGAAATTAAGTGCGAAAAGGCGCCTTTTGTGACTACTATTTCCACTAATTATGAGGATGCAAAGTTAAGTTGTGCATTATTACTCGATAGCGTATACATCTCGTTCGTTCGAAAAGCCGTCGGCGCAGTCGGTACCGCGTGTCGGAAATATTCGGAGGCTCCGTAGAAAAAACCGTATTATGGAAATTTGTGGTTCTATAGTCGGATACAACTTAAGAAGGCAGCGGCTTTTCCCCGTCATAGGACCCCCCTTCCAGCCAATGGCGTCGGCCGGTTCTCACTGTCCTGCTCATAGAGTTTCTTACTATTACCTAGAGGGAAAGCTGGCGGCGCTGCGCTTCAGCCACCATGGACGCTCAAAGCATCATGGGGCGGTGAGCTACTTGTTGCGAGACAGTCGTAGTTTTTTGGGAACATGGAGTGGCACTACTAAGACGTTTCATTTCGAAAACGCTATTCGTGTGTGCGCAGACGACTTTCGCGCGAACGCAGTGGGCAAAACCCATAGTAGTGAAAACGCGACGACACACAACGCCAATAAAAGGTTTCACTTTTCTGAAATGCCATTAAAAAACATCTTAAAGTATCTAAGCAACAACATTTTTTTTGAAAACATATTTACTTTTAAAAGTGTTCCTGTTAATTACGAAATATTAGTTTTTTTAGTGTTCATCCCTTGGCCAATAGGAAAGCTAGTCATCTCTTATTTTGGGCAAACTTTGCACTTAAATGCTTTTCTGCTCGTTTGTCGCAATCATTAGACAAGATATTGAATGTTAGGACGTTTGTAGATATCAAAAAGCTTTATTTTTTTATTATTTTTTGGCCAAAAGTTGCAGTTCCGCAACAAGTAGCTCACCGCCCCATGATGCTTTGAGCGCCCATGGTGGCTGAAGTGGTCACGTGGGGTCTCCATGCAAACTCCCATAGACGGGTCGCCAGCTTTCCCTCTAGGTAATAGTAAGAAACTCTATGGTCCTGCTAGCCTGACAATGCAGGGAGTGGCAGATGAATGGGGGTAGTCCCCCCCTCCATAGTCGGGGATTGACCCCTCTCTCCACTGTGGCACCGCTCCCTGTATTGTCACCCTAGAAGGGTAATGCGAATCGGCCGACGCCATTGGCTGGAAGGGGTCAGTTGACGGGGAAAAGCCGCTGCCTTCTTAAGCTGTATCCGACTATAGTGACTGATGATTGATTGATGCGTGATAGGCGATGACGAGTTAACGAAACCGTTGTAATTAAATGGTTAATTAAATAAGTGAAAAAATGAAAAAAAAGGGATTCAATGGTGTAAAAGTTCACAGAATGGAAAGCCAATGCTTGACGATGCTAATTAAGAAAGTTTAGAGTATGTAACTGATCAGTTAAGTAATTGAAAATTAGAAAAATCCGCTCAAAGTGTCAAACCGCTCAGAATCGAAAGCCTTACCAACTATGCTATCGCGTCATACCCTTAAGGCGAAGTTTAGGTGTCCTCTACAATTTTTTCCTGCGTCCCCAGCAGAAATTGTTCTGAAAAGCAAACGTTTCGCATGCACTACCTCGCATACCTACTTTTGGTCTAGCCGTTTCGTTTGACCTCCGATGGCCACTTTTTTCTGCGCGCACTGTCTCGAGCAAAGCGAAATAGCCGGTGCCCTTTTCCAATGCATGCAGAACACCAGGGAGCCCAAAAGCCCTCATGGCTTGACCTCGAACTGCTGCGTTACACACACAACACGAGCTCACTTCAAGCAAAGGGGCGCGGCCCGATGGGAGAAACAGCCTGTTTTCGCCTGGTTTTTACGTGTTTCTAGCGTTCTCCGACGCCTTTCTTCTCCCGATTAGAGACGCCTCGGTACACATCGCGCCTTCTGCCCCACTCTGTCAGGAGTCGCATGTTTTGTCCACCAGACCAGGAGCGTGCACTTGCGCCAATGACGCAGGCCAGGAAAGCTGAGAGGCGAGTGTTAAAACCGGCCGGGTCACATCAAAATTTGCCGACAGCCTTCTTTACAACCTGACGACAAAGGCATTTCCCAGTAAGGAAGCCGTATTATTTAGGCACTCTTGCGGGTAAGCGAGCACGGGAAGCTCTCGTCGCAGCATTTTTCTCAGTTTATCATTTCTTTCACCTTAATGCAACGAATACATTATAACTCCTCCCTCTCTACTTGTTTGCGCGAGCTCACTACGAATATCCGGGCGCCAAATCTATCTTCTGTGCTTTTGTAAGCAAAGAAGTCGTGGTCGTGACGGCGTGACGCCAACGAAGGGCGGCTTTTTTCCTTAAGTAATGCTTAACTTTCTTCCGTTTTCGTATTGCTTTTAACGAAACAACCACTGGAGGAAAAAGGCTCATTTCGTTGCCGTCACGCAACCACATCAGTAAATTAGAAGCTTTGCTTTTTGGACGAATTGGTTGCACATACTTATAGAAATGTTTTGCGCACACAACGAACAGGACGCAGCAACAGACGCACACACACAGGTGTAATGTGTGTGTCTCTCTTGCTGCGTCCTGTCCGTTGTGTGCGCAAAACATTTCCATAAGTACATCAGTAAACTTTGTCACGCGTGTTTCAGGGCAACCGTGTCCTAGAGATTATTTTTTTTGCCTCTTTCGATGACAGCAACAAGGGACGAGTGCTTGTCTGTCGGGTTCACTAGTCCACGTTTTTCTGCGCGCTTTACCTCAAACATGGTTTTTCCAACTAGCCCAGACCCACACCGTATTGCGAGATTTATTGCCCGGCCCGACGACAATCGAGAGAGGCAGCAAGCCAGCGTCTCTTGGCAACTGGACCAGACGGTTCCGCGGAAGCGAGTAAGGCGGCCTGTGCTGCTCCGACTCCACTTTGTTAGTTTAGCCTGGCGGGGACAGTTGGCTTATGAGGACGTCGTGGCGGAACAGAGCGGCGCCGCGGCAATGGCGAACGGCGGCGAGAATACGGGCGGCGATCGGAGGCATCAAGCTGTTCGGCAGACGACGGAAGTGGCGGGGGCTGTGGTGCAGCGTAGACGTAGGTTCTGGGGTCATCCACCGGTGGTAGCACACGGCGTCGGCAGAGGCGCGCAACGTGACCAGGGACACCACTTGCATAGCAAATGGGAAGGTTGTCAAGGGTGCGCCAAGGGGTGACACGAGCAGGAGGTAGTCGGGTTGGAAAGGCAGGCGGCGGCGTCGGGGGATAGAACGGGACAAACGGCTCGGCCCCTGGTCTTCGGACGGCGTCGGCGTATGTGAGCGGCGCCGCAGCAGGAGCGGACGGACGAGCAGGTGGTATCACTTCGGACACTTGCTCGCGAATCACAGTTTGGAGGGTGGGATCCAGGTTGGAGGGAGGTCCCTGAACGCCGTGAAGAAGTGACAGCTGTCGAGCCACCTCCTCACGCACAAAGTCTGAGCTGGTCCAGCAGCGAGCTGTGAGAGGTTGTTACAGCGAGGCTGGAAAGCGAGACAGGCTGCACGAAGGCTGATGGCACCAGAATGCGCTGCTTGCAGAGCTCATCGTAGCTCTGACACAGGGTGAATACGACGGCAACGGTGGTAGGGTTCCGGGCAATAAGCATATGGAATTCTTCAGTTTCGATGCCGTTCAGAACATGCTTAATCCGGTCCGCCTCGGACATAGACGAGTCTACCCTTGTACAGAGGTTGATTACATTCTCGATATAACTGGTGAACGATTCTTGGGTTTTCACTGGCAGGCGCTGTTCAGTGCTCAGCTTGCGTACTGCAGGGCGCCAAAATACATCAGAAAAGGCTAGTTTGAAGGCAGAACAGGTGGTAAAGTCTGCTTCATGATTTCTGTTCCATAGGCTGGCCACGTCCGACAAGTAAAACACCACGTTGTTCAGCTTCATGGCATCGTCCGACCGGTTGTGGCCGCTTACCCGCTCGTAGGAGGCAAGCCAATCCTCCACGTCGTGGTCATCGGACCCGCTAAAGATGGCTGGGTCCTGTTGTCTGAGAGCGCCAGGGCAAACGACGGGCGTAGGCGAAGGGGAAGATGACTGGCTAGCGTCGGTGGACATAGTTGACGTGATTGTTCTGTTGCGAAGCTCCAGGACGTAGGCCAAAGGTTGCACCCAGCACAGCTCCGCCAAACTGTAGCAGGATTACTGGGAAAATAGCCTAAGGACAGCTAAACAAAATGGCGGTCCGAGCTTCGGTCATCAACACAACGATCTCGCTCCGTGCGCTGGCTGTTGTTGTCCTCTAAATAATGGTTTGGTTTATTAGGGTTTAACGTCCCAAAGCGACTGAGGCTATGAGAGACGCCGGAGTGAAGGGCTCCGGAAATTTCGACCACCTGGGGTTCTTTAACGTGCACTGACATCGCACAGCACACGGGCCTCTAGAATTTCGCCTTCAAGAAATTCAGCCGCCGCGGCCGGGATGGCGCGTGCCCACTGCGGGGGATAGGCCAAGACACAGGCGGCGGTGCGGCTGCCACCACTGCTCATCTTCCTCTTTACACTTTACTTATACGATATTATTCCAAGGCCTGTTTATATAAGTCAGGCTTAAACTGAATATGCTGCGAATTGAGCAGAAAAACAATTAGTGGTTCATTTTGTACAACCAAAGGCACTACCAACGCAAAGCAAGTAAATGTGAATAGCACGAGATGGTGGCGTGACAGCCTTCTTTTCTTGGGTTGTTCCTTAAGCAACGCCAAAGTAAACTGGCTAGACTTTATGGAATCTAGAATTCTTTCTACTTCACAGTCGCTTAATAAATTTAGGATAAGTAGTAAAATTGTAAACGCACCTATGGGCAAAAAACTATAAGACAACCTCTGGCCCTATCGATTCCGGTCTCCGTCTAATATTTCTCTGGTAATAAGAAATTTCGGAAGCTAATTCTAATTACACTGAACAATTGAAAGTTGGGTGCAGCAGAGACGCATCCTTGATTCCCATTGACGAGGCTATATAACGATCCCTTCGTGATCGTCGTTTTCTGGGTTGAGATCTTCTGTTGATCTTTTCATAGCTGCACAGTAGTTCCTTAAGTAGCGCTTGAGAAGAAAGGATTCCAAACACGAAACACCCCAAGCTTCGAGGCTCAAGCTGACAAAAAAGGCTCTGACAAGTGGATGTGACTCATGTTAATCCATACTTCAGCCAGATCTGATTCATTGTTTATCGGAGAATGAATTCGTGCATAGGATTATTAAATATTGCTGGGCCCCTTTCGTTATGTTTCGTTTTCCCATGGACAGATTTATGCACTTGACTGACATTAAAATACTTCCTGTGCTTTCCTGTGGCCAGCCGTGACGGTAATAAAAAGCTCCTTACGCACACCATACTGACTGTCTTTATTTCTTCCGTTTTCTAGACAGAATTGTTGACGTTTTGAAAACGAGAGTTTCGCAATGATTGCGCGGCATCCCCCCGTATGAAAGTGCCTCATACGATGAGAGTTTTCAGTTTCTGTAGCTTTAAGAGGCCCTTTCAGTATCTCGAGACAAAGCTCGATTATTTTATTTTCTACTGTCGGCCCGCTCTCTGTCGACTCGCTCTTAGTCGGCCCGCTGAGAACATTAAAAACAGCAATTCAGAAAGGCGAAGCATATTTTTGCACTTCGGCAATTCAACTTGATTCATCGGAATTTTTCGCTAATGGTACCTGAAATATTTGGCCCGGAATAGTACACGGTCGAAACCTGTTTGTAAGAGCCAAAGACGGGTGCCCTTTCCGAGAGACGTTTCCACACGACGTCAAAAGAGGCCTGCCGGTGGTTAAGCGCATTGAAGTAATTTGGAGTGTACTTTCCACCTGCTTCTATGCTTTGCACTGTAGCGAGCACAGTGGGCAGCCATTGGTCATTTCCATGCTTAAGACCGAGCTTTGTCTATACGTCGCCGCAGTGAATCAAGAGAAGGTTACTAATGCAGCAGGGTGCTCAGCCATCTGATTACCCTGTCATGTCTGACACCAAATCGGGGCACGACACCAAAAGAGACTGGCTAGAACATCATGGCAAGCTTTTGCGTAACTGGGCTGGAAGAGTAGGCGAGAGAAATGCAACATCCCTTATGCTGCGCAGTGCCCTGTTGGGGGTCCTCTGGTAGCTGCTAACATTCCCTGCCGTAATCGTTGATGGTTGCCAGGAGAGGTGGTGATCGGTGGTAAGCAGTGGTTGTGGCGTCCGCTTCTCTGATCTTTTCGCCGCAGCCAATGCACAGGCTCGCGGACAGTATGTGAAAGGCGCTTGCACAGAAAAGTTGATAATAAGCGTAAGCCGGGAGAGTAGGCGAGGCAAATGTAACTGCAGTGCCGTACCGCCCAGGTAGAAGTTACCTTCATATTAAAACAGATATTAGTAATAAAAAATTATTTCATGCAAATGATGCTTTTTGTTAGAGTATATCAAGTAGGGAGGTAATAAAAAAATCTCTGCCTCTCCCGTAACCGAGAGTAGAGTAAGCATGAAATGTTTACGGGCCTAATGTCATCTCGGTGGACACCCGAACCGCACCGTAAAGGAAGGGAGGAACGCCACCACCCGTTCGGCGCGATGCCTTGCCCTTTGAACGCAGCGCTTCTCCCCCGGGCCCCTGCGCGGCTTTGCTTCGATGCGCGAAGCCCCTAAGAGATCACGTATGACAACGAAGTGTATCGTGGCATTTATGTGCTTTTTGCACGCGTTATTAGAAATCGGAAATTATAATTCCGTGCATTATCAAACGCACAGCTCGACTGATATCTTGATAAACATTGAGAAGGCACTGGCAGCAGTTATTTTTTGTGACTCGTTTGGAGACCAACCGGCGCATGCATGCCGGTCGCGTAGGAGGGCTTAGAGAGTCTCGTTAAATCTCTTTAAGTCTCGTACGGTGCCTGGATGTTCTCGCTTCAGAGCCCGGATGACTGGAATTTAGTGGATTTCAGTGCCCGGATGATGGCTCTCGGTCTCGGCGTGACGTCACCACACTGCCGACAACGGGAGCTAAAAGCATTTCATGCTTAAAACTACAGAGAATGTTTACTACATTCGAATCGGAGCGAAAGCGTGGATTTGTAGTACGTAGATGACGGGACGGAGCAGACGGAAGCGCGACAGTGTGGTGCGGTTTAACACGAGTCGTGTTGGCTGCGGCGATAGCGTATTGGTCTCTCTGAGCAGCCCTTAAAGGAGATCTGTCCTCGCAGCCGCGGGTTGGGCTTCTAGTCATGGATATTGATTAAATTCCCTTTTCCTCTTTTAAAGCGGAAGCCTTTAATGTCTCATCGTTGTAAGCAGCAGTTGTCGACAGAAAATGTCACGCTTTTCAATTGGTGGAAATGGTCATGACGTCACAGTGCGCGAATTTCAAACGGGGCCAATTGCACTATGGCTAGTAACCATACAACCAATTGAAGGGATCGTATAGTGATGCTCCAAGTAAGTGGGACTGAGCTTAGTTAATTGCTTAATTACCCAATTAGCCTAATTAGCTTTACTAGTCACGCCATATAAATAAATAAAAGCGATTAAGAAATTGGTCGAGCTCACGAATCGAACCCCGGTCTTCGGCGTGAGAGACGAGTACGCTATCCACTCCGCCATGCCAGCTCGATGGTTTGGAATGAACTTAAGGCGCGTATAGTGAATACGGTGTCTTCACTCACTCTCATCCTCCTCCATTCCCTTCCGGCGAGGTTTAGGTGTCCACTGACAAATGAGAGACAGATACATTTCCTTTCCTCAAAAACCAATTTACCGACGAGCGAGGCGTAGAACCGAATGGGCGATAGCGTTCTATGGACTCCTTGGCAGCGTTGCAAGACGCTGTCGCGTTCCACTCTTAGGGGCGAAGCTTAACATCTTAACCACACATCAGTGACCACACTTTAGGTCAAAAAAGTGCCCCCTGAATTTTGACGGGTGTCCACCGGGATATGTGAGACAGTTACTGCGTAATTTCCTTTCCTCAAATACAATTTTCATTTTCTTCATTACGGCTCCTCTTTATCTATCTTCTTTCACTCCCACCTCCCTTCCTCTACGGTGCGGTTCAGGTGTCCACCGAGATGACAGAGAATTACTGCGCCATTTCCTTTCCTCAAAAAGCGTTGCGTTCAAAGGGCAAGGCATCGCGCCGAACGGGTGGTGGCGTTCCGTGGATTCCCTGGCAGCGCTACAACGCGCTGTCGCGTTCCACTCCTAAAGGCGAAGCTTAAGCGTCATCAATTAGCAGTCAATTAGTATTCAGGCATTTATCAGAAATTAACAATTAATTAGTGATTTGCCATCACTTAGTAATTAGTACTCAAATATATGTGAGGCCACCAGTGCCACAGAGTGCCACCAGTGCCGCCTCTACCCACTTTAGACAGTCAAAGTGCCCCCTGAATTTTTTCATGGTTTGACAACTGACTCAGCTGAAGGTCAAAACTATGCACCCGGTGATCGAAGCACCAGGACCCGTAGTGAAGCTTTCGCTTCAAAATCTGAGGGTGAAAAACCTCCCAGAAAGGGCCATTGCTTGCGGAGAAAATGTTTCTACAAGGAGGAAAAGTCGTGTTTTCAGAAATTGCGGTTTTAACTTCAGCCACTCACGACAATTATAAAAAGTGCCCGGCGCAGATTCTCCATTGTCGTTTGCTTGAAAGGGAGTAATCAACGCTTTCTCTCCTCCCTCTTAAACATGGCACATACCCACGTGAGGGGATTGGACAAAGTCTAGTGGCATAAACAAGGAAATTTCAACGCTTTCTTGGAAGATTCCGTCATCTTCCTTATTTTCTTGGTCGTACTATTAACCCGAAAGTTCCTCACTCTTCGCCATATGGTTCAGCGCAGCGTGAAAAAATACGCCTTAAACGACAAAGAGGTTTCTTTTCTTGATGATTCATGATTATCATTTGGCCTAACTAGACGGGGGGAGGGGCGAAATCAGTTTTTGTAGGCGTTCACCGTGTGGAAGATGAGCTTTTTAAAGAAACGCTCCCTGAAAGAGCTGAGTGTAAGCGCTCTAGGATTTGCAGTGTCAAATGATTCTGATGTATAAGATGTGTGTCTGCACAAAAATTCTTTGCGTGTCATCCCTCGTCTGTGTCCTCTTCTTCCTCTGTATTTCGTCTGTTTAGCGTTATACCATGCGCAATGAACCGTTCCCAATTCCACCAGCAATCCATGCTTTAGGACATACAGAACTACAACAGTGTACTTAGTAAACATTGTCCAGCGTTTGGTTTATCCAGGCATGATATTCTAGTTAACTAACGGCAGTGGGTGTGCACAAGCCAGATAGCCAGCGGGGAGTGCAAAATTTCTGATTTACCCTGAATTTTCATTGACTGCTATTAACCTGAATATCAGCACTGTAAATAAAATTAAAAGAATTCGGTTACACTTCTCAGTAGGATGGCAAGTCGGGCTAGTTTGGTTACGTTATTTTTAAGAAAAAAATCGCTTCTGGAACTAGTACAGAGCACAGGCGCTTTGTTGTGTACTTTTCTTCGTCCTGCGTCCATGGTCGCGCTGTAGATTTTAGAGCGTTAGTGCAATAGCGTTACCCAAGGCCGCGCTATTCTGAAATCCAAGCTATTGTTGCAATATGGCGGCAGCAATAAAATTCGTCGCACAGCAACAGTGTATGCATACCACGTGGCCGTAAGGCTACCACAATATGTAAAGAGGTGGTATCTCACCCGATGCCAGGTGGTGCCCCACATGACAACATTCCGTGGTACCGTACCATGCGACCCAACCGGTTGCATAGTAACAACTAATATAATACTATGCTAGCTTATACTACCAAACCTTCGTTTCCTTATAAATACCCGAATGCGCGAATAGCCGATTTGTACCACTGAGTGGCACGTTTGGTACACAGATTGTGAACAATCTAACTGGCGTAGAACATTCTCAGGGTAGCAAACCATTCAGCGCGTTACGGGCATATAATTACTAGTCGAATCCAAGCTTAGAATATTACAGGGATTCGTACTGAAGACGTTTCTTCTCCAAAAGTATAATTTTCTTGGATCTTCAGTAGGGGTGTGCGAATATCAAATTTTTCGAATACGAATCGAATACGAATACTTAGTTTCGAATATCGAATCGAATATCGAATAATCAAGTACAGACGCATTTATTCACTACAGAACATTTATTTGGGCACCCAAGAACATCACAGTTCAACTATCGATGATTAAATGAACACAAAAGGTGTGTGTGGCTGCACAAAAAGTATCAAAGTCTCGAACTTTATTCTTAGAAGAGTGGAAATATCAGATAAGATGGCTAGTACAAAGCATTGATTAAGGCTAGCTTGCCATCAGCACAAAAGCGCGTTGCTGGGATGACGTAAAAGGTTGTCGTGGAGGAAAACCAGCTGCACCACATGGTCAGGCAGAAGTAGTTCCCTTCTAACTGAAACGACTCCTCCAGCCAAAGAAAATGCCCTCTCACTTGGCACGGACCTGGCATGTATTGCGAGGTACTTCGTGCACAGCTCTGACTACACCAGCTTCCTAGATATAGCCACAAAAAAGCTCACCAGCGCAGTCAGCTACGGCATGGCCCTTGTTACGTGTCTGTCGATAGGGCTTGCGGACCGAAATGAACGCCGGTGCTCACAATGAATATTCGGCTAGATACGAATATTCGCGTCGGGTCGAATATTCGAAACAACGCGAATACTTGGATTTCGAATCGAATTCGAATACTAAAAATATAATATTCGAAATATATTAGAAAATTTCGAATATTCGCACACCCCTAATCTTCATATTTCCATTATGACTAAACTACTTGACGTAGGACATTCGAAGTGGTGTCAAACGAGTTGTCTTATCATGCTGTACACGTTGGCATCCAAATGGTTCGTGCAATGAAAAAAAAAATTACAACGAACGCTCGATCATACGCTGCCTCCACGTCTGGTAAGTTTCCCTTCAAAAGACACTCTTCTCAGCCCGTTTGACATTTTATGCAAGTTAAGAACCATCTTAGTGTTATTTCTTACGCCTTTGGTTTCCTCTAGCCTCGTGCGTCTTTGCAGGGAAGGCCACAGGCAAGACGTCCTGCAGACGTCGTTCTTTAGTTCCTTCGAATTGAGTCGACTCAGGAGACCGAAGGTGAACGCGCTAGCCTTGGGTATCTCTAAAACTAACTGCATGAATTTCTTTTTGATTGCTTCGGCCGCCGCTTTCCGAATACGGAAGAGGAAAGACCACGAACCAACCTTCCTTGTCCGCATGGAGAAGGCCGAGGTCCTCCTGTCGGAAGTGAGTGATTGACAAAAGGGCGAAGGCCTTTGTTTTTCTTTCTAAGGCTTTCTCTTGTCTGCATTAGGCAGTCAACGCCTTCCGTGACGCAGGACCCCAGATTTAAGAGTGAAATACGTCGTAAGAAATACTTTCGAGCTTTGTTTTTATTCAAATCCTTTTTTTTTTTGCAGCAGATGTGATAAGTGGCTGAAATGAGCAAGGCGTGAAGGCCTGGCGGGGTACACCCAGTGAGAGCTAAACACCAATCGACTTTACTCCGAACATTTCACGGATGACGACTACTCGGAGCCGATGAAGAGCAAGCCCCATTTTTCATCCGTGCTCATGGTAAAAGCCACCAACGAAAGCGGATAGATATCATGCGCATATGTATTGTCTCTGTGTATATATGTGAAAGTTGTTACGCGCATTTGTCGCATTGAAAAGGTGAGGATACCACTGGATTTTCAATCATGCTAATAAAATAATCCGAAAAAAGTGCCGAGTCGTCGCAGTTTATTTCACTGCCTGCAAGCAAAATAGAAACCCTTCACAATGTTCAGTTTGTTGCTGCGCTGCGGCAAGTATTACCGCGTGGCGCACTCATTGTTAATGATTCTATCATACCCAACAATTCTGGACAAAAGCATTTTTAAACGAGAACCAGTTTATGAACGCAATTTTTTTATACTGTGAGATTTCACTATAACAATCAACATATTTCACATCTCCCGTCGGCAGGCTTTCATTTGTTTACTGTTAACTTTTTTGTTATCGTCAAAAGCATCCCTCATTGTTTTTCTATGGCAGTCTTAACTGCACGGTGTGAGCGATGGAAAAAAAAAAAAACTTTAAAAGAAAGTGCCCGGTAGAGAAATCAAGCGGAACAGGACACGTACACAAGAGATGGAATTCAGACGGACGGCGCTGGAAACACAAATGAAAATTGTTGCTTGATCAAAGAATCGAGGAGAGCAGGGCGCACATGCGCGTGAAGAGGCAACGCCGACAAAAAGAAAGAAAGCCAAACAGGAAGAAAGGTCAGTGATTAGAAATACTGCTATCTTGGCTGTGGAGACTATGTCTCATTCATGAATCGGTATTGTTTAGAAGAAAATTTGACTGACGTATCGCTCACGCAATCAGTGCCTGGCTTTTTTATTTTAAAAACTTCCAAGGTTTGGCGTTAAATCTGCGTTTTGCCTCCGCCGCTGATTTTCACACTGCTGAACAGTGGAGTATAGTTTGGACAGTTGGTGCAATATTTTGTGAGGTTGGCCATATTATCAAGTTGCAGTGATGTGCGATTCTCTACCCGGTGCCATGCAGCAACTGGCCCAACAAGCTCCGCTTGTACAATTTTATGAGACAGATTTTAAGGCGAATGCCTTTAATGACTCATCATTGTCGATACAAAGTTGTCAGCAGAGGTGTCACGCTTTTCTAGACAGACCAGAAAACCAATCTTTGTGCACGATGGAATTCGAACCATCATCCTTCCGTTCCGCAGCTGAGCGTGCTAATAATGGCTACGCTACTTCCTGTCAACGCATATGTAGTTCTCCTTGTCTAGCACGCTGGACAGTGTTTGCAGAAAGGTGTCGAATCAGACGGATGCCTCCCAAACGCCCTCCAGTGTCTGGAGCTCTTAAGATTCACAAACAGTTGTGTACTTAACACCTTAACCACACATCAGTGACACGAGCAGCAACACCGGGCTTAATGCTTTCGCCTCATTGCACTTTAGGTCAACAAATTACCACTGAATTTTGGGTTTTGCGGCACATCAGAAAAATGCGTCACCTTTAATATTTCCATACCCATACCATACAATTTTTAAACATTCCCAATTTTTGTACAAGAATGTTTGATATGAACCAACAAGCAGGTCTGTTGGTTAAAAGCAGGTGCACAGAATCAAGTGCTTTAGGCGGACATGGTCTAAAGCGACACAAAACGAGTGAAAAGAAAGAAAATTATCGACCAATTTTAGTTCCTGGGAACTAAAGTCAAACGTGTGAAGAGTAATTCTGCAAGCAAAGGGCGTCAAACGACGTCAGGATTTGCTGGAAATTGGTATACATACGAGGAATGCAACCTGTGCTCTAACCACACATATTTTTGTTGCTCTTCACTCGGCATGAATTAACCAGAATAATACGCCTAAAAACCTTATAAAGTTTAGGCCACTGAATTACTGCTAATATATTAACAGCGGCCCCTCGAAAAAATGGCAGCTTAAGAAGTTTGTTCGATGCTGTTCGATGCTTCGGAGGTTTGTCGATCCCCCAAGGTGAAATAGATTTGTAATATGGAGTAGTTATTCATTAGTATCCACCAAAGCGCAGCTATGCGGTTAAAAAGGAAAGCTATGCAGCTTTTACAGAAACTTTATAGTTGAAGAAAAATTCATCCTGGTCTGGGGTTCGAACGCCGGACCATTGCTTTACTGGGGATGTTGGTCTACCAACTGCTTAGACTAGCACCAACGTACGAGATGGAGAAGAAGCCCACTGGAAAACCGCTTTCGATTGTGCTGTTTGCCTCTTCTCTGTCTTCGACTCGTACCCCGGTGCTAGTTTAAGATGCATGACCAACTCGCCAGACTTCCTGCCCTACCAACTGCGCTAACCGGCACGGCTAGCATGCATGGTAGAGCAAGAGCGAACTGATCAACAACTCTAAGTGGGAACTGCGGCAATCCCTAAACTATCGCAAAGAGCCATTGCACAGTGGCCGACTTCAGCAAATTCCTGGAATTCAGTTTCTCGAAGCCTAAGTCCTTCTTCACGTATATGCTTTCTGCGTGGCAGTCCCGTCTGAAATTATTCCGAGCAAACGCGTTCTCAGAGCCTGGACTTGTTGAGGCACCGGGCAGCATAAATTTACTTTTTGGGAAACACGTTGTTGCCGAGAGATGCGGTGAGGCACTCGTGATGGTGAGGCACTCCTGTCGTCTTGTCAGTGTGAATAGGGCATCGCGCAGTATAAGACCAGTCACCGCAACCCCTTAGGGATAGAACGCACAAAACTACCAGCCGAAAACTGCAGCCTAACGAATGAAACCTATTCACTGTCGGGCTGAAGTCCATCTGCTCGGTGTCAAACTGCGCCAAGCGTGACGTCACCTTGCTCTGGATTGTCCGCGGTAAAATAAATTGTTTCGCGGGAAAATAAATTGCTATCAAGCGTAGGATTTGCCGTACACAGTCTTGACTTCGAGAAGAACTTACAATATAAATTTCATGGAGAGCTGTTAACACCGAAAAATCGCCGGAGTTGTCCTTTAAAAAGCCCTTCAAGTGCAGTTTTTTGAACCAATAAAACCATTTCGCAATCTGCGCCTATCGTCGTTGTAAAGTGCTTTTCCGTGGCTACGTTGTTGGCGCCTTAGTTTGTTTATTTTCGAGCTTAGAAAGAGTGTAGAAACTGTAAAAAAAAAAAAAAAAACGAATTGTTTTGCTGTATCGAAACCCACTAAACGTTTTTTGAGGAATATGCGGGCACTGAAAAAGTAAAAGGCTGTGAGAATAGGCGCGTACCGTTGCTTTCCTCGTAGGCCTGTGTTTTTGTGTTGCCGGTAAATACTTTCTGCCATGCCTGAGCAGGTAATAGGAGGGAAAATATTAGAGGGCAAAGAGGCCGCGAACCGAAAATGCGCTGTTTTTGTCAAAGGAAAGCAGCTGCATTAGGTACGCTTTCCTCAAATGACACAATCAGTTTTTCTTTCGAAGAGAACGAGCGAATATGGGCAGACGTATTCAGTTTTTTGGGCAAAATCCAAGCCCCCACCCAGCATTTATTTGTATCCTGTTTGCGTGGTGTCAGAAGTGTTGCGAGATGCAAGCCTCCGTTGAAGGCCATAGCTGATGACTTGGCTTCATACACACTACCGCAATGTATGACGCAGAAGCGCATTGGATTTTTGTTGACGGAAGGTACAACGCAATAGAAGGTCTCACGACACTAATGAGCTCGACGGCATGCGCCAAAGTAATCGGCTTCTCGGAAGGGCTTGTGATGCACGCTGAGAGGTACGCGCCCTGCACTGACAGACAAACAACGTTACTTTGGTAGCGTAAATAGGTAGGCGGCGCCGGGTAGAAATGACAAGGTGTGCAATCCGTGAGCAATCCTTACTCACGGCCGTAGTTGTCATGCCAAGCTCATTGCCAGAAGCTATTTGTAAGGTGTACACAAATAGGAGGAGGCGGATGCGATAGGCGTTTACAGATTGTAATCAAATTTCGACTGAATTGGGGTGGGCATTCGCTTTAAGCCCATTGCTTGAAAAAAGACGCATATTTCTGGAACTGCACATTAAGAATCGTTGGTAGTCATTGACAGTAAAACGAATTTGCTCCTAGCTTCTGAATTATGTTATATATATTGCATCTTCGAATGAATTATTTTTCACCGATAGATAGGTTTACCATTTTTCCTAATCATCAACGAAAAATAAAAAGAAAGCAACATTCCCCTATGCTTTCCTTGGATTGGATATACGTTTAGTAGAGTAGGCATTTCTCAAGGATATACGAGGTCTGTTAGAAAAGTATCCGACCTTTGGTCGTAGAAAAAAAAACTTGCAAAACTGGAGCGTTGAAAACCTAGTCACCTTCAAAGTAGTCTACTTGGGACTCCACACCCTTCTCCCAGCGGTGGTGCCACTGCGGGAAGTATTCCGAAAAGGCCCCTTTCGGAATGCAGTTTAGCTCAGCTGTCGTTGAAGCCATAATGTTCATCCTTCTCTGAAATCGGGCTCCTTTCAATGGCCTCTTGATTTTGGGAACCAGCCAGAAATCGCAGGGGCCATATCAGGAGAGTAAGGAGTCTCTTGAACTACAGGAGTCTGGTTTCTCGCCAAAAAAGTCTGAATCAAGTGCGAGGAATGTGCAGGAGCATTGTCGTGGTGGATGCGCCACTTTCCTGTTGACCTCAACTCCAGTTTCTTGCGCCGCACAGCATCACGTAGGCAACGGAGGTCATCCCTGTAGTACTCTTTGTTCATTGTTTGACCCTGTGGAGTGCGTACTCGTGGTCTGCCACACTGAGGGGAGTCAAAGAAAGCAGTCAGCATCACTTTCACATTGCTGCGCACTTGGCGGGCCTTCTTTGGTCTTGGTGACGTGGAATGCTTCTACTGTCACGACTGGGTTCTGGTTTCCGGGTCGTACCCGTACACCCAAGACTCGTCGCCAGTGATTATGATGTTGATGAAGTCGGGGTCACTGTTTTTAGGATCCAGCATGCCCTGTGAGACTTCAACACTAAGCTGCTTTTGCTCCACCCTGAGCAGCTTCGGCACGAATTTCGCCGCTACTCTCTCCATGGCCAAATCTTCGGTGATAATAGAATGTGCGGAAAAATTGCTCATGTCCACCTCTTCCGCAATTTCTCGGATAGTCACGCGACAGTCCCGCATCACCATAGCGTTCAGTTCGGCAATGACCTGGTCATTTCGGCATGTTGATGGCCAATTGGATTGTGGCTCACTCTCCACCGATGTTCGGCCATCTTTAAATCAATTGTACCACTGCTTAATCTGTGTGCTGCTCATAGCATCGTCACAAAAAGCCGTCTGAATATTCGAATGGTTTCCACTCGGCTGTTGCCCAGTTTATGGCAAAATTTGATGCAGTAGCGCTGCTCCTGTCACTCCGCCATTTTCCTTGCAATAAAAAACCAACGAGAGCACTGCGCACTGCCTGACTCAAATGCTGCGTCCCAGCGACTGACGCCATTGGCAGGCGGGAAAAAATTCGTGCATGTGCACGAAGGTTCAAGGTCGGCTGATGCAAGCGCGTCTGTTTCATATCCATCAGGTGTTCACAAAAAAAAAATAAAGTTGGGTACTTTTCTAACAGACCTCGTATTTGTTGTCGACGTTTCGACAGGGGTTCTGTCTTCTTCAAGGCCGCAGTTACTTCGCTTCCGATTGACGTTTTGAAGGCTTGTTGGGAGTTGCAGAGAAGGGCAAAAAGAAGACAAACACGCAAACAGCATCACAGCATCAACAGCCGAAAAGGGGGGGGGGAAGGAGAGTGGACAGGGACAAGATGGTGGAGGGGAACACCATAAGAGAACGGGGGGGGGGGGGGGAGGAAGGCAGGTGCGGAGATAGGTAGGGAGGCAAAGCCAAAAGTACAAAAACAAACAAACAAACAAACAAACAAACAAACAAACAAACAAACAAACAAACAAACAAACAAACAAACAAACAAACAAACAAACAAACTTGCAAACAAACAAACAAACAAATAAAATGGAAACGTGCTCCACTTCGATGCGGGCCACGTAGCCGCCGCTTATTCTTTCCTTTTTTCTACTTTGTCGTTTATATATTAGTCAGTCCAGGTTTAATAGCATCGCGCAGATGAAAAAGAAAGGCAGGGACATATTTACTCTTTGCCAACACGCAACCAAGCTGTCTACAATGACGCATACGATGATCAACACAACCAGTCCGAATTGGACTTACTATTCATGCGTTTCACTTGGAAGTCATGGATTCAGAGGAAAATAGGCTTTATGCAAATGTGTGTGTGCTTGCGCTCCTTATTATAGGAAAACTATAAGCAAGAATGAAAAGCATGTAATGATTGTATCACTAATTATAATCTACAAAGTCTAGAATACAGCACAAACTACACCAAGTAACAATAGTAAACGAGCAAAAATTTTTAAAGTCCCTGGTAAACGCTTCTGACAAATTAAGCACAGCATTGGACTAATTGTTTAGTAAATGAGCACCAAAATATCTGAGGTTGGTTGCTATTCCCGAGGCGCAGTCTCTCTGTGGCGAGGGTGTTGACGATGTCAGCCACCGTAACTTTGAAAGTTCTCTTGACTCAATTGTCCTCAGAATGCTTCTCGCAGTCAACGCATGTAGGAGTTAGCTTGCAGCACTCAATTTTGATCAGCCGCTTCCACTAGACAAGTCGGCAGGGCCCGAAGGCGCGCAGAGCTATAGAAACCTTGTCCGGGTTTGACCGGTAGCGGCCCGACACAGCAGCAGGAAGCATGTTTTCTCCCCGCCCTGATGCTTCGCGTTAGGCATGGTTAGTCGTTGATACTTCCAATTCCACGGGCTTAAAGAACGGCGCAAACAAGACCAAAGAACAGTGCAGACGTGAGCAAAACGCTTCGCAAACACAAGACACGGGCAATGCAACTGCAGCGACTGCAACAAGCCAACAAGCGAGGGCCGCTGATTGCACTTTTACGACAAGCAGCACCCCTGGCGGCCACGGTTCGAAGGCAACACTGCCGCTGCTAACTCCTTCCATTGGAAGGCCCCTCCGCTCAAGAAACTAGCCAGTATATTCTAGGCTCTAGACCTGAGCGGCACCTCCTTGGCCCCACAGAGACGGTTAGTCGCTCGCGGCGGCTCAGTGGTTATGGCGCTCGACTGCTGCCCCAAAAGCCGGAATTAAGAAAGCAAAATTCTAGAGGTCCGTGCCCTGTGCGATGTCAGTGCACGGTAAATGTACCCTGGTGGTCGAAATTTCCGGAGCCCTTCACCACGGCGTCCCCCATAGCCTGAGTCTCTTCTGGACGTTAAACCCTTATGAATCGTCATAAACTGTGTGTTTTTACTTTCAAATACTTCATCCGCAGAAAGTACCCGCAGTGATAGACCATTCGCTTTGACGCTCGGCTGCTGATTCTCAGGTCGCCGGTTTCATCTAGATCGGGGATCATATTTTGACAAAGAAGTACAAAAGCGCTGTTGTGTTTTGAAATGTCATCGACCAGTAAGCAGGCAACGGCCGATGCGAGCGGCGCTGCTGGCTGCACGGCATGAAGTCATGCAGGGGGCAAGCGGGGGTAGGATGGGGAGGTGAATCGAGGGTGGCGATGAGTGGGTGGGCTGCTCCTAGTTAGGGTGTGCAGTAGGGAGCATCCGGAGTGCGAAGGCTTCGCTGATAGAGGTTTACAAAGACGACGCCGGTAGTTTAGCAAAGTGTCGTTTACAATGCTGTCGCTCTAAATATAACCGACAAAGGCGGCTTTCATATAAGGGTCACACCCAAAATCCGTAAAAAAATCCGCCAAAATCGCGTAAAAAATTGCAGGCTTTTTTCAAGGGTGTACGGTATATGATTGAAAAAGCAGGTTTTAGTATGCATTTCTAGTTACACTTGAAGGAACACCCATGCACGATGTCTATTGGTAATTACTACAGGCAATGTGACAGCACAAGTAAGCTAAACTGGGCTAGTCGGAGCAATTGCATCTTCGAAAAACGTAGCGCGAAAAACAAGACACAGGTAAGGTGAAGACAGGACACGAGCGCTTTCTCACGACTGAATTTTTTATTAGGAAGGATATCAGAATATATACCATAGATATGGAAGCGAAGAAGAAAGAAGGAAAAACAAAATAACAACTCAAAAAAGGAAAAAGACGAGGAGATAAAAGGCCGGCGATGGAAGAGTGTACATAGCATAGCAACATAAAAAACACGTGCACTGTTACTTGACAACCGATTGGAGGTACACCATCTCACTTTTTGTTAAGGCGATGGATGCGTCACTGATGCATTTCCCCCCCCCCTTTTGCGATATAGAACGCTTCAATAATCTCCCTTGTACGTTGATGATATGCTCTGTCAAGTACAACAGTCTTATCGAAAAGGGGGCGGCATTTACAATCCCTGCAATGCTTCGATAAATTTTCAAGAGCTGTTGGCGTTAAAGAATTTCTGTGTTCGAACAGCCGGACATTTAGACAGCGCCCGGTTTGTCCTACATAGTATTTTTCACACGAAAGAGGAATCTTTTAAATCACCTCTTTTTTACATGGCACAAACCTAGATTTGTGATTAACATGGCAACGATGATCACTTTTTAATCCCTCTGCTTTCGCTCTGACCACCGCACACAATCCAGATAACTTCACGGGAGCTGAGATTACTGTTCCCACCTCGTATCGATTGGCAACATTTCGTAACCCATGTGAAAAACGATGTACATAGGGCAAAACGACAGGTTTCTTTTTCGCGTCGAATAACATAGCCCTCTTGGTATCCTTGCCCTTGAGCCACAACAGGAGTTTTTCACAACTAGTGCTAATCAACGAAAGCGGATAACCGGACTTAGTCAGTCTATTAACTTGTTCATGAAAACTTGTGGCTATTTTATCATGGCAAGACTTAAGTAAAGCAGAGCGTAAACATGAGGAGACAATTGCATTTTTTACTACTTTAGAATGCCCGGAGTGAAAATGGAGTAAAGGTTTAGAGGACCTAGGGTGGTAGCCCCAGCAAAGATGCTTATTGCCAAAATGAAGAGATAAGTCAAGAAATTGAAGAGAGTTTTCATTAGGCAATTCGAAAGTGAAACTCAAACCTTGACCACATGTCTTAAAAACCTTTAAAACGTCAACGACAGAGTGATTGAAACGATCAGAGGGAAGAAGAACCAAATAGTCATCAACATACCGAAAAATGTTCAATGATAGGCCGTCTAGATTCCTCTCAATTGTTTTGTCGATATGGCTAAGGAAAATATTTGACAGAACCGGAGCTACTCGTGAACCGATACAGATCCCTGATTTTTGCAGGAAAAACGACCCTTTCCAACCCACAAATGTGGACTTCAGGTAGAATGATACCAATTCCAAAAAGGAATCCACGGGCATGCCACTATGATTGATGAACCGCGCCTCATCATTGCAGTCGCAGATGCACGTCCGAACACTTTGCAAAAGAGCATCGTGGGGTATATCATAGTAAAGATTCTCCACATCAATGCTGAAAGCCCGGAGCCCCCTCGTGTCGGACGTCTGTAGGTGCTGGACGATCTTTTCCGAATTAGGTACTAGGAACGGGTCATCCATTCAGTCGTGAAATTCAGTCGTGAGAAAGCGCTCGTGTCCTGTCTTCACCTTACCTGTGTCTTGTTTTTCGCGCTACGTTTTTCGAAGATGCAATGTGACAGCACTGACCCAAATACGGCGACATCCTGAGAACAATTTGCAAGAACTGGAATTAAGTACAAGGTAAAGGTGTGTGAGTAGTACTTTCTCGAAAATAAACCTAATACGAATAGTGCCGCTTTGCTACCGAATAGAATAAGAATAGTGTAGTTGAGAACGGAATCGTAAAGGGTATGCACCTAATCGAATGCGAACCCAATGTTTGGGAATATTTGCACAGAGCGAATATTCGTGCGAAAAATGTGTCAGCGGCAGCATTTGAAATCCTGAAGGAAAAGCTGCAGCTGTAGAAAGACGCAGCAAGGATCATCATTAAGGGACAGGCAGCATGAAGTCATAATATTAATTATATATGATCGTCCATACCCTCTTTTATACTATGGATCGTCATTTCATACGCATATGGAAATTTGTTCTTGCTACTGATGAAAACTGGTAAACTAGCGTCGAATCTCAGGAGACGAGCAGGGTGAGAGTTTTAACCATAGCCTCCGATTTACCTGGTCGAACCCTCTTATGTCGCCCATTGTTAACGGCCAAATGTTTGAGCATTATGAACTCCTACACGCGAATAGACCACGTCTCGACGCTGAACCTTCCTCCTCGCATACACAGATCATAGCGGAGTGCTATGCAGAGTCGGAGTGTACATTGTTTTTGAAACAATGGCCGACAAAACTACGGAACGTCCTATTCGAACTTCGTGTCCATTATTCGAAAGCTATTAGAAAACTTGAGAAAGGATTTTATTCGTTTCGGATAACTTCGTATATGAACTATTTCAGCCATTCATCGAATCGAATAGAAGGATATTCGATTCGCTATTCCAAAATTTCCATTATTTGCACAACCATAGCAAAAAGAGAGTATATGCACTCCTTGAAAACTTTATATCTAAAGAACACCGGAAAGAACTGAATTTTGAAGTTCTATTTCTGATTCTCTTTTTCAGCACTTGATATGGTGGGAACGGTATGCTATGGCTTAGTATAATATGGTAGGTTATATTAGAGCACGGTTCGGTATGGTGCGGCACTGCTTGCTTGACATGGCATGCCTTCTATGGGTTACCTCCGTGAAGATGTATAGGCTTAGTGAACAGCGGGATTCTTCAACAAGCTCTCCCATTGCCGATTACAAAGGGGCTCTTGTATTTAGCCTTCATTTGGGATAGCTGAATGCCATACACGCACTGATTCATCGCGGCAGGTGCATTCCATATTTCTCTGTTCGTTTGGTTTGGTTTATCGGAGTTTAAAGTCCCAAAGCGACTGAGGCTATTAGGGACGTCGTAATGAAGGGCTCGGGAAATTTCGACCACCCGGGGTTCTTTAACGTGCACTGACATCGCACAGCACACGGGCCTCTAGAATTTCGCCTCCATCAAAATTCAGCCGCCGAAGCCGGGATCGAACACCCGCGTCTTTCGGGCCAGCAGCCGAGCGCCGTAACCACTGAGCCACCGTGGCGGGTATTTCTTTGTGTGTTTGATACTTTATTGTCTCTCTCCTCTTCACTTTTTTTGTGTGTGGCATATTTGTTAACATGCAAATAATGATGTTTTAAATTACTGTTGCGGTCGAAGTACTGCAGGAGACGGTTGTATATACAAATGCTGTTCTTGGCGTCCTTTTTCACGACTTTTGTTCTGATTTTCAATATGAAATGGTTTAGTTTTGTTCTCTAGTGTCGAGGTTTGCCGGGGAAAAATGATGGCCTGAAGACGGTTTTTTCTGCTCTCATCCACCATCTTGTACTGGGTTCCTGACATAAGTAAAGCATTTGTGTTTCATTCTGGCAGGCGCCGTTATTACGCATTAAAAATATTAATGTGGTGTTAAGCCTAATTGGATTTGGCTTTTCACACCTCGATATCAAAGTCCACGGCATAAATTTCAGGGATGCCGCTATCTGCAAGTAACTACTGTTCATAAGTGAGGAAAGCGAACGTAATGATTCATAAGCAGGCAAAAAGCAGACATTTTAAGCGCGGAAAATGACTGAATGAATAAAAGCGGAGATATATAGATTGAACAAAGGAAATATTTCCAGGCAGGTGGTCGGCAAGCAGCAGTTCTTTCAATCAATCATAGTTCTCGTTGTGTAAAAAAGAAAAGCAAGATACGTGAGCTTATGCCGAGAGAAAGCTCTCGCTATCTTTAGCAATTGTTTTGCACAATCCAGCAATATAGCATGCAAAGCGTCTCATAATATCCCTCCTCCCCCCCCCCCCCCCCAAAAAAAACAAAAACAAAACCAAAACCCTTGTTGGCTTCAATGGCATGGCAGCATCATGAGGGAATGTTTAAGCCTTCGTCTGCCGTTGGCATTAGTCGTGAGAACCAGAAAACCCTTGGTTCCGAATTTCATTCCGACGTTCGATTATTTTTTGCAGCGATGTCCGCTAAAAGTGCTCATGTAGACGATGTTTAAATGATACCAGATATCTCACATTTAATTTAACACTTACTACTGGCGACGCTTAAAAGGAAGCGATAAGAGGTGGGAGAAAATTTTTCAGAACCCTCCTTGCCTATTTCTCGAAGCTTACTTCATGCGACCGGAGAACGCATTTAAAATCCTTTGCAAATCTTGGGTGCATTCTCAGCCCCGCTTGTAGCCGGGACACTTATTTATACATCTCTGCAAATCGTCGCACAAATGCAGGCTTGGTTGTTCAGTCACTATGCGAAAGAAGAGTATTAAGCGAAAATGTGAAAACAAAAGCCTCAAGCGAAGCCACAGTTCAAGAGTTTTTTACACAATTTCGCATTTTCTTCATCACCTGCGGACAAGAATTTCGACGAAGTAAGACATTGCAATCTAGTTTGCAGCCCTTAAACACCGCCGCACCCCATGAGCAATTTCAGAACAAGACACGGATGTTAGTGTCGTTGACTCTCAGTAGAACAAAACTTCTTACCGCTTTTCAAGCTTTCAGTTAGAAACCTGCTATGACGTACTCAACGGATGTCCGCCGCACCATCCGAGCACGTGCTTTCGCACTGAGTACCATAGAAGACAAGGGGCCGCAACGTCACCTTCATAACAAGAACAGAAGAGCGTAACGACCGTGATCATGCGCAGGTATAGACGAGTGCAGAAAAAGCAAACATTCGAGCCATCATGCACGTACCTGTAATTTAAGCGGTAGCAGCCGCTTCTGCCCCTTAGCGAAAGACAGAAATCAGAAGCGGTAAACCAACCAATTCAGAAGCAGAGAGACGTTCCCAAAATGAGATAAGTGGGCGGGCAATAACGGGGCATTAGCTCGAGGGCATAGTAAATTACAAGGCGTGCCCAGAAAGGACGAACGCACCACGCGCTACCCGGTGAGTTACAAAGCTAGTCGACACGTGGGAGCACGCTCATATACTTCGAACACTAGCGCAAGGCCCAGTAGCACACTTTGCGAACATTTACGCTGATCCAGACACCCGCCAATTTCCAGGTGCAATCCATGAAGAGATTCTTAAGCTTCTTAAGAGACGAACCACCAGCGGCCATTTACAGCGGGACTTGTGCAGTTTCTGATGATGTTAAAGATAGAAAGAATGCGGTGAAGTGGTGCAGTCAATCCTCGCAAGACAAAGTTGATGGCCATAACGAAAAAACGAGCGAGAGCTTTTCTGTTCTCATGGATGAGTCTCTGCAAAATCAAAGAAAGAATTGCTTCGAATAGGTGGGATTTACGTCAGGGTTGTTCACATGAAGTAACTGTTTGCTCTAACCTCTGAATGCTGCAGTCTAAATTCTAAGTACAACAGTTGATCACTCACACAATTTGTGATACAAAACAAGGAGGCTTCCAAAATTAGAACTCATTATAACACTCAAGTAACCTATATTGTTAATAAACATGAAAATTTCCGAAATTCAACGAACCAATTTGGTAAGGCGAGAAAGATCTTTAGATCTGTCAATATATTAACAGTATGTGGTGTTAACGAACAGCATGTGGCTGCTCGTTGATGTTCCTTTTTGTGAATAATTACTGTTATTTTTAACCCTTTCTGCTTCCCGGCTCTGATTTTTGCGTTAACTGTGCGCTGCCAGACTGCTGTTTATATCAATTATGAATTGCATTTAGAATTTAGCCGACACGGTGGCCCATAAGTTATGGTGCTCGGCTGAAAGACCGAAAGACACGGGCTCGATCTCGACCGCCGCGGAAGTATTTCGATGGAGGCGAAATGCTAGAGGTCCGTGCACACTGCGATGTCAGTACACGTTAAAGAATCCTATGTGGTCGAAACTATCCGGAGCCTTGCATTACGGCGCCCCTCATAACCTGGGTCCCTTTAGTACGATAAACTACGAAAATGCAAACTACATCCGAACATTTAAGATTTCTGACTAGGTTCTGCCGGGTCAGGTCATTCCCGCATGAAGGAGATGTGAGTTTAGTTTAGTTTAGTTTAGTTTAGTTTATGAGGTCTAACGTCCCAAAGCGACTCATGCTATGAGAGACGCCGTAGTGGAGGGCTCCAGTAATTTCGACCACCTGGGGTTCTTTAACGTGCACTGACATCGCACAGTATACGGGCCTCTAGAATTTCTCCTCCAAAGAAATTCAACCGCCGCGGCCGGGATCGAACTCGCGTCTTTCGGGTCAGCAGCTGAGCACCATAACCACTGAGCCCCCGCGGCGGCCTGAAGGAGATGTGAATATGTACAGTCTTTGTCAAAAGTAACCAGGCTGCATGGTTTGCTTCTCATTCGAATAGCAGACCCCTCGCGTCTTCCCTAAAGATCAAAAACCTCTTTGAAAGTGAGTACAGGGGTTCTCCTTATCATACAGAGATTTAGAGCTTGAGGGCTAGCATGACAGCTTTACTATACGACTGAGTATTAAACCGTGCAGCCTGGTTACTTTTGACAAAGACTGTACATTGCGCTCTAACTTTGCTGCGTTGTGTTATGTGCCCTAAGTGTCTTTTGTTTCGGCTTTGTGTCAAGAGATGACTCTGAGTTTGTAAGCAAAATGAATCATATGTATACCGCACCCTCGCCTGAGGCTATGACAGAAGAAGATAGGGAAGAAACACACGAACTCAATCCCAATAAGATGGAAAGGATACACTATGAAAACAAAAAAAGCAACGTAAAAACACGTTGACTATAAAGCTTAGAATATAAACTTCTTTCAAACGCACAGCGCGACTTGGGCCAGGAAGCGCGTTCTAAATTTCTCTAGCGTGCGATTAAGTACGAGGATTACAATACCAAATGTTTAGCTCACGATAACTTATTAATGATGCTGGCTTGAATAGATTTAAATGGCTTCCAAATGAGCAAAATCCTGGAGAGGAAATTAATATGTTCAGTACATTTAAACATTCCGTACGATGATGCGAGGAAAGTGGAACGAGCCCCAAATAAGGCAGATAAGAAAAAGGACAAAAAGTTACATATCGGTAAAATTTAAAATACAGAACCCATTACGATCTATTTATATGCACGAGTTTTCCGAGGTTCCTCGCAGTCGTATTCAAGCATTGGGCGGATCACGATTTTGCTTGTAAGTTGGTGCCCGGCGGAGCAACACACAAAGTACGGCGCAAGGATCCGATCTTTTCGATAGATTTATTAAATAGCGGATTTATTTTTGTAAAACCCAAACACAACCTCCCTAGATATAAAAATTTTATCTCTCTCTCTGTCCGTAATTGTAAAGCCGAAGTATTTGTATTCCAGAATTCTTTTTACGTAATTATTCTGAAACGAATGTACGAACAAGGTATTATATGCGGGCCTGAAGAGCGCCATGAAAACAAGTTTAGAGAAATAAATGTCCATCTGCTATGTAGCACATCGCTTATACAAGTTTGAGAATTTTATAAATAAGGTCTTGGTCGAGGGGAAAATTACGTGTTATATAACTTTTATTGTAAGGCTCTGTATTCGTCATTAACGAAGGTGCATTGTCACGGGATCAGGGGAAGAAGCCTCCTCTGACTTTGTACACCACGAGGATCTGCGCCCGCAGAATATATCAAGAAATAAAAGGATTTCATTCATTTAATCCATGAAAATATTATTACCGATGAGACTTGATTAAATTTGACTGTATAAATTCATAATTTCCAGGGCTCGAATTGCAGTCAAACACAACCAACTTTAAGCTCAAAAGCCACGTACTCAGCAGCAGTAGTTCCAGAGAGCGATGCAACCTTCTCGATGATATACAGTTTAGGAGTAAACGCAGGACATTATTGTGACATCTCCAGGCTGCCCTGGACGAAAAGTAAAACTTAGCCGTGTTTTTTCAAAACGCGTGTACAACAAATGACTCGCGTGCAATATGCCTTCCCAGAATAAATAAACCTATGCCGCGGTCTTTCATTTCGTTAAATACCAGCCTGTGCGCAGCCCGGTTTTTCCGCAGATTATATAAAGATTTAGAGCGCTGTGATTACGGCTTCATGGTTGCCATAGAGACGTTGGGCTATATAGCTAAGTAAATAAACTGCGCGAGCAGGAAAACGGATTTCCAAGGTTATGTATCAAGAAAATACTTTACGGCTTCACTCGGTGTCAGCTAGGCGGAAGAATAACGGCAAGGTCTCGTTTGCGCAATTCGTTCTGGCTGTCCTCGTCGCACACGCAAGTAATCCGACGAACTCCTCTCACAGCTGGCTTCCCGTCATCGGCGAGAAGCTTTAGGCGAACCACCGCGGAGCGTTTGCGACTCACCCAGGACGTCATCCTGCGTCTTCATCCTTTCTTGATTCGAGGTCCCGGCGCCCTAGACGCGAGTGCTTATTTAAAAGTGCAGCAGCAGCGAATTTTCTTACACCTACCAGGAATTTTTAAATCTCAGCATTGTTTTGCGTGACGTGGAAGCCCGAAGCCGACAGATTTTTTTCTTTCTTTCGCCACCTGGTCTTGTATTTTTCTGCTTCCACGTTTAAAGTCATCGCCCTCAATGTGTCCACTGATATCGACGAGAAAATGTCGCCACACTCCTTGTTTAGCCGTAAAAATTGCCCTGGTGGCAATGTGCCTGATGATGTTCCCCGGCACTGTCGCTCAGTGGTTGACAGGCGAGAATGCATCAGCGGCCGTCTTCAGAGGGGGGGAGTCGGCCCCACTGGTATCGGCCCAAGTAACAGCGGCCTCGGCGAAGCAAGGACTTAGCGCCGAGTACGCACAAGTCCTGCGTGACGTCACCGCCTGCGGCATGGCCAGCATACCGGCGTCGACACGCAACAAGCTTCTCGGCGCTGAGATCAGCCCCGAGTGCAGTGTTGCCCTGCTACGGACCATGCGTGCTTTCCAGAACTTCGAGCTTTGGGCTCTAAGGCGTGAGTGCTGAATTCATCCTTACTTTTTGCCTTTTTCTTTCAGAAAGCTCGAATTCCATTCTATCGGTTACGAAAAGTGGGTTAATACTGTTCGAAGCAATAACGCAAACAGGACAAGTGACCAAGAACGAGTATACACACACAGCGCTAACTTCCAACAACTTTATTAGGAACAAAAGCACAAGAATTTATACATGCATTTTTGCCGTGTCATCCCAAAGCATGCGCAAATTCACTGCGAGGGTAAGTAAGCAGTTTCTTTTTTGATAGTCTGACAGAAGGAGTGCTTACACTGGCACTTCCTAATACATAATACTGTAAGCACTCCTTTTGTCAGACTCTCAAAAAAAGAAATTGCTTACCTACTCTCGAAGTGAATTTGCGCATGCTTGGGATGACACGGCAAAAATGCATGTATAAATTCTTGTGCTTTTGTCTCTAACAAAGTCGTTGGAAAATAGCGGTGCTTGTGTCTACTCGTTCTACTCGAATTTCAACGTTGTTAATACTGTCCCAGGCAAAAAAAACACAACAGTAATTACGCGGTCGACGTGATGCTCCCCTGAAATTTTTGAAAACGCTCTTTAACGAAAAAGGAACCCGCTATTTCTCCTAATTATAACACGACAAATTGGCGATAACTGCCACTAGAGTCCTAATCGCGGAAGACGTCACGTGTTGTGTCATATTATAGCGCAATCGTAATTTTTCATCACAATGTTTCCTGCTCCACAAGTGAAAATGAGACTGTCGTTAGCTCCAACGGCCTTTTTCCGCCCTTTTTATGCATGTTAGCTTCCAGCCTGTAGCGCACAAGCATTCCGCAATGTGCTCATAGTATACCGCACGTGGCATTTGTGTACAACTTAAAATCACTAGCGTTATCCTGGCTGTTGGGTCTTGGTCGTGACAAAACGCTTCACTTGTTATGCTTCTCTTCTATGATTATGGCTAATCTTGATGCAAAAGCGCAAAAACTACCAGCAGGCTTGGCAGCGCAATTGTTTGTACTCATATAACGCAAATTCCGGGAGACGACCAGCGCACTAAACATGTGTGAAAGTTAAAATTTTGGGACTTGCGTACTATATATGGCGCGGACAATTTCTATAGTAGCATAAATGCCCAACGCCAGTATCTGTACCGGGAGCGGCCAACGTTTCAGAAGCGGCATATGCACCGGGTGCGGTATCTACTCGATGCGTACTATGTACCAGATACCAACAATCTGGGAAAAAAAAATTCAGGGGGGCAATTTGGTGACCTAAAGTGCAGTGAGGCGAAAGCCTTAAGAGCGGTGTTGCTGCTTGTGTCACTGATGTGTTGTTAAGATGTTAAGCTTCGCCTCTGAGTGTGGAACGCGACAGCGTCTTGCATTGCTGCCAAGGAGTCCACAGAACGCCGTCGCCCGTTCGGATCTACGCCTTGCTCGTCTGTAAATTGGTTTTTGAGGAAAGGAAATGTATCTGTCCCGCATACCTCGGTGGACACCTGAACCTCGCCGTAACGGGAAGGGAGAAAGATGGGAGTGAACAAAAACCCTGTATTCACTAGACGCGCCTTTGTTCATTCCAAACCATTGGGCTGGCATGGCGGAGTGGTTAGCGTGCTTGTCTCGCACTCCGGAGACCGGGATTCAATTCCCGAACTCGACCAATTTCCTACTCGGTTTTATTTTATTGCGAAAGCAATACAACTTGCACTTTCAGCCCGTCGCGTTGCGAGATCGGTAGCTACCATATTAGCATATTGGATTGGATTGGATTGAATTGGATTGAATTGAATTGAATTGGTTTGGATTGGATTGGATTGTATAACCGATGCATCACCACAAGTCTAACCACAAGCACCACCACCAGCTACACTACCAGCTGAACCATAGCGTAGCTACGGATATTGCTTTCGCAATTACCAGGCTTAACCAAGTTAAGCCACAGCCATTTTATTTATCTGGCTTGACTAGAAAGGTTAATTAGGCTAATTGGGCAATTAAAAAGATAACTAAACTCATTCCCACTTACTTGGAGCATCACTGTACGATCACATTAATTGGTTGCACGGTTACTAGGCAAAGTACAATTGGCCCCGTTTGAAATTCGCGCACTGTGGCGTCACGACCGTTTCGACCAATTGAAAAGTTGGCATGAAAGTTAGAGGTCGAGCAGATAAAGAAGGGAAAATGGTATTGATGGAGGGAGGGCAGACATTGCTCAAAGCACAGAACCTTGGCAGCCTCCTGGATTATCTTTGACCAACTGGATCACCAGGTGGCAATTCAACCAGCCACAAAAAAGGCCGCCTGAGAAAGGGGCAGAGCGGAGCCTAGGCGCTTCCCTGTTCGCATTTCTTTCCATTACGCTTTTCTTAAGTGGTAGTAGCACTAAGGCGCTAGAGTCGTCCGTGATGCATTCGAGGACACCTCTAAGGTCCTTTTGTTGCTACCCTGGCAAAAACGCGGCGAAAAGAAATTCGAGAAGCGGAGCGCGTAGGCGCCGCGTTGTTCGCGTTCACTTCCATCGATATAGTACCATATCCCTTAAAAGTGGGAGAATTGGGCCTAGGTTGTTGTTCATCATGATGATCATGATAGCCCTTAGCTTGACGTACACTGTGAAACTACCTGTCAAAGCGCACTCACAGACCGTAGAGTGGTGAAGTTTTTGCAGTGTTTCCTGGTCCTCAAGAGCCGCGCCTACAAGGCGTTCAGGAATCAGTATATATTCAACTTTCGTAGAATTTTTTATCTGCTTACACCAAGCCTGCTTCAGCGTCGCTTTGAGGCTAATGGTGTTTGTAAATGAATAAATACACAACAGATTAACTATCTGAGGGAATTCAACGCGTGCTTATTCCCCGTAGAATTTGAAATACTGCTGGAGTAAGAGATGCAAAATGGACATTCGCGAATATCGCATTTGACTTTGCAGTACTACACTGGAAAAGTACGTTTAGCAGATGCGCCATCGGTTTCCGTGCATTTTCTTTTTTCCGTATTACAAACGAAGTAGTGTTGATGTAATATGGTAATTTCATTGATTTATATTTTGTTTTCAACCTTTTCTCCATTCGCTACACTAATGAAACGGAAAGCGGGTGAGTTATTCTCTTGTCGTTTTAGTTATTACAGCGCAGCTCTTAGGCGTTTGTTCCTGGCTCGCGTCGTAATCGTCGGCGCTGTCGGCCTAACTGGTTTTCAAGTAGCGGCGCAAACTGCCACCTGGAAGGTATGGCTGCCACGGGTAGATCCTGTTGTTGTTGTTGTTGTGACTGAGAGAAGGATGAAGAGGAAATTGCACGGGCCTGCTACTGGCTCGAGCCAAGCCACCACCGCTGCCACGTGCAGATAGAGGAGAGTTAAAAGATCAGAGGAAAGAGAAAAAGGAAAGAAAAGACGCGCGTCGCAGCAACAACTGCGTCCGCCGGAGCGGACGCTGCTCAAAAAGAAGCGGCCGAAGCCGCGCTCGCCGAAGCGAGAACAGATACTCGTCCCTCTTAGGTAGATCCTGAAGGGTGGCTGGCAGCCTAATATACTATTTGCCAGTAGTGAAGAGCTACGCGCAAATTTTGCATTAGCGCTTGTCAAATTTTGAAGTCCGATCTCTCGCTCTCTCCTAGGCAATCTCATCAAGTCTGTTTGAAGCTGCTTGGAATAAACTTGAAACGTGAAGTCTAGGGTCGTGATCAGATGTTTCTACTTTTTAGTTGAGTCATGGGGAGCTTTTGAGAGCGCATTTGCTGCTGATAGTTTTTTTTTATATCTTATACTCAGAGTTCATAGGCGTTGATTCGCCAGGCTCATTTTATCTCACACTGCTAAACCACGAGCGGTGCTGCTTCTCTATTCGCGGATGTATTGCGCTGACCGCAATTTCCTCATGTAACATGAAAAAAGCAGGAAGCTGGCAACAGCGCGTTAAAAACTTTATTGTTTATAAATTTCAAGCGCGTAAATTCCCTTGTGTTACGTATTCTATCACACTGCCATGTCCGAAACCTTCGCCAGAGTGTGGTATGATACTGCCGCGTCTACAACAATAGTAAGTAAATTGGTTTTTTGAGGAAAGGAAATGGCGCAGTATCTGTCTCGCATATCTCGGCGGACACCTGAACCGCGCCGTAAGGGAAGGGAGGAAGGTAGGAGTGAAGGAAGAAAGACGTGCCGTAGTGGAGGTATCACGAATAATTTCGACCACCTGGAGATCTTTAACGTGCACTGAAATCGCACAACACACGGGCGCCTCTTGCGTTTCGCCTCCATCGAAACGCGGCCGCCGCGGTCGGGTTCGAACCCGGGTACTCCGGCTCGGTAGACGAGCGCCTTACCACTGAGACACCGCGGCGAGTGACACTGCCATGTCCGAAACCTTCGCCAGAGTGTGGTATGATACTGCCGCGTCTACAACAATAGTAAGTAAAATATTTTTTTGAGGAAAGGAAATGGCGCAGTATCTGTCTCGCATATCTCGGCGGACACCTGAACCGCGCCGTAAGGGGAGGGAGGAAGGTAGGAGTGAAAGAAGAGAGAAAGAGGTACCGTAGTGGAGCTCTCCGGAATAATTTCGACCAGCTGGGGATCTTTAACGTGTACTGACATCGCACAACACACGGGCGCCTCTTGCGTTTCGCCTCCATCGAAACGCGGCTGAGCGGCACGCAGCTCGTGCGCCACGCTGTTCGCTTCTGAAGAAGAAACTGGACGTTCCACCCAGGCCGCCTCGGTGTGCTGTCGCATCTTCGCGGTGTTGGCGTTCCTCTGCCGTTTATACGCGGCGCTACCAGTACACACTGCTACTTGACAATATATTAAGCAATGATGAACTTGATCAGGTGAGATATGAAGAAGATTAGGCAGGGTGAAATAATTTCAATTCATTGAGTTGGCCAACGTGCGCAAGACATGGAAATCATAAATTTTGTTCATTTCATGAAAGTATTGTTTGTTGTTGTCCTTTTTCGTTTAAAGTAACTACAACTTAATTTATTGTGCTTTCAAGAAGTGAAACCCATTCTTCCGAACTTTCTGCGCTTGTCCAGAACAATGCCTACCTACTTTGACATTGTTACGTGACGGAAAGCGCGAGGACGAAACGACTACGTGCCATATGGCGATGGAATGATTTATTAGCGGCGGGCCCAGCGCGAGCTCTCCGTGTGCAGTGTTCTAGAACACTGTACACGGAGAGCTCGCGCTGGGCCCGCAGTGTTCTAGAACACTGTACCTCTGTGCCACGCCACTGCTCACTTCGTCTTTTTACACGTGGCACTACCCGGTGCAAAAGATCGATCATGCATCCCTACGAAGGCTACAAGAAGTTTCAGCTGTCCTCTAGCTCCAAAGACTCTACGATGCTAACGGTACGGTTCCCCAAGAAGCTGTGGAAGATCTTGAATGAATGCAAGTCCGGAGCTATTTCTTGGTCCGCCGACGGCAAGGATGTAGTGATAGAGTACGGCAAGTTCCAGACACAGTACCTGAACAGACGGCAAGACATATTCAAGACAAACAGTATCAAAAGCTTCATAAGGCAACTCAATCTGTACGGGTTCCGCAAGGTCAGCCCTCCGTGCAACGTCATTTGTGCCAACCAGCATGACGGTGCCGACGTGCATGTGTTCCGGAACGAATCCTTCCTACGAGGCCGGCCTGACCTGCTGTCACGAGTGACTCGCAAGGGCGGAGTGGCCAGGCCGAGAGCCCTGCTGCACGCAGACGGCGGTTGCTCG